>NC_133395.1:121370233-121676150 GCF_047511655.1 Castor canadensis | reverse complement strand
TTGTCACTACCCTATAAGGTGGGATTATCTGTAGTCCTGCGATATTGTACCTTGACCACTACAGTAGGTGGTTTGAAACCTTATGTTGCCTTTCCTTGGTAAGACTAATTTGAACTTCAGCTTGAAGGATATTTTCAGCTCATGCTGGAATGACCTCCCTCATACATGCACATTCCAGGGCTTCCTCAAATTCACTGTCCCCAGGAATGAGGGACAGGGCTGTTGTGATAGGACTCATGCCAATCCCTGTCTCCTAGTCCAGTGCATGGTAGATGTTAGGGTTCAAGGTTATTTCTCTGAAACTCTAGAAATGTGTTTGGTATACTGGCAAGTGACACCTGGAAATGGGGAAAAGTTGCCACCTGTATAGGGAAACCCCATTAATGAGAGTTACAGGTAGGTAGAGGAAAGCTCCACTTCCTATTTGTTTTTTTGTTTTTTTTTTTTTGACTTTCACATCATACTCTTTAATTACGTATCACTGGTGGCAGTTGCCACAATTATCTTGAAAAGAGTTCTGGTCTTGATGTCTTCTGGCTGCTCTTTCCTTCACATGATCTCTCATTACAAACACTTCCTATTTGTTGATGGAAAATCCCAGAACCATTCTGAACATTACTCAGAGATCCTGATGGAACTGAGCTCCTCCTGCTGTCACCAGCAACAGAAACATGCTGTTTTCCCTCCTCCCTTCCTGACTCATTCTCCCCAGTTCCTCACTCATGTCTCTTGAAATCACCTACCAAACAAACTGCTTGCACTCAAGTCCTTGTCTCAGGCTCTTCTTTCAGAGGAAGTCACACCCAGACAGTCCCTCCTGTGTGCTAGAAGCTACTCTAATTCATTTATAGAGCTTAACTTTTTCATCCTGATATCAATCCTTTGAAACAGTACCATTGTCCCCATGTAGAGATGGAGTAACCAAATGACTGAGAAGTATCTTGCCAAAGGCATTTGTTGACCTACCCACACCACCCTCTCACTTCCCCCATTGTTGAAAGTGGCCCCTCAGGATGTCGTTTTCTTTTGACCTCTTCCATCTCACCCTCTAAACTGCAGCCCCTGAGAACTTTCAAAATGCTAATCTCATTGTGATCCTCCTCTGCTTACAGATCCTTCAGTGCCTTCCCTTAGTTTCCTTAGACTAAAGATAGAATTCCTAATTACGGCCTCCAGGAAGCTTTCACCCATGCACCTGTCAGCAGACACATGTCCTGCATAGTACCCTTTGCTCATTATGTGCCAGAAACTGATCCCTCATGCCCCCTACCAACCACGAGAGCACTTTTCCAGGCTTTGCTCTGCCTGGGACATGCTTCCTTCTCCCTCTGTCCTTGTTAAGTCTTGTATAATATTCAGGTCTGAAGTTCCTTGACTTCTCCCTCATTAGCTCAAATCTCTCTAGAAGATGTTCTCATGGAATCCTGGGCCTCTGTTGCATACAGTGTAATTAGGGCATGATCATTTTAAGGTAGGTCTGTCCTAACAGAATGTAAGCTTCTTGATGTAGAGTATGTTTCTGCTTTTGCTCACCATTGAATCCCCAGTGACTTGAACAGTGATGGATGCATAGGAGGTGCTAGAATGGTGGAAGGACTGAATGAACAACACTGGGCTCAGACAATAAGGAAAGGGAAGAGATTGATGGCACTATATTTAACACTTGTTCTTTCATTTCTGCAGCCAGCCAGGTTCCCTCATCATAATTTTTCATTGCTCAACCAGCATTATATGCAATAACTTTATTAAGGTCAAATAGGTATCACAATACAGATTTATCCAACAGGATCAAGAAACTGGTTACAGATATCATCTAAGACACAAGGCTGTTTTGTGTTAAAATGCTTCCAACATCACAGATTACACAAAGAGTTTGTACATTGATAACTTTTATCTGGAAATGCAGAAGCTTAGTGTGTCCTTCCCATTGGTCCCTGGTGTTCCAATTGAGTTACAACAAAGAAGCAAAGATTGGCATTTTCTTGATAATGAATACATTCTGGGGAATAAGTTCATGAGATCCTTTTTGGGCTAGAGAGTGGCTCATGGAAGCCATTTTTTACTTTATGTGTTACACTCAAATCAGAATAGTAATTCTGTTGAACTGTGACTTGAAAATTTTTAATAATCGGATTGAGGAACACATTGGCTCTATAAATAAATAGGATTTAAATGTTTGGCTGGCCATGCAGTCTACAGAATATCCTTTCTAGATAAATACTTCAACACAGCAGCATCTTAAATGTTATATTTAAGTCTGCATCTCCAGTATTCTAAGAAAACACCATTCTACAAGCACAGAATTATTGGGCCTTGTTAATCAATGGTCCACAGGAAAAGAGCCACAAAACACCATAGAAAGTTACACAAATGTAAATATTTAGCTAAGTAAATAGGATAAATATTGGGCAATTACCATACACAACACTGTCTACTAATAGGGAAAAAACCCCTCAAACCTTAGTTATAATGCATTAGGAACTTGGCTAAAGCCAAAGAGACAAATTTGCAAGGTATACAAAGTAGTGAATATATTTCTTTAAACATCCAATTAACAAATTCATGGTGCAAACTGGAAACTCTTTGTAAGTATACTAAAATGTTTATTGTGTGAGAAAATGCTTACTCATGCACTAACTCATATGAACATTGATTCATCAAGTAAAAAAAATACAGAGTAATTATCTAAAGCAAATAGAGACTTGCAGTTCTACAGAATCTAAAACTAAAAAATAATACATGCATGCTGTGATACACCAAATTGTCTTCTAGGAATCATTAAAATGTCTTTTGCATCAAAATGCATAGGAAAACTCAATGCTTTCCAACTTACTTTATGCATATTACATACTAGAGACTTTAAGCTACAAAATGCTTCTACTATCTCAATACACATACAAAATGACCATAAAAGTATCTATGTATATAGCAAGGTACTCTCCAATTAGCCATCTGTGATAAATAATACATCTCCACATGTCATCTCATCTCTAAGTACCATTTATCACGACCCAGGCCTTTCTGCTTTAATGAGGACTATAGACCTCTGATTTATATTCAACATTCTCTGCATTAATAATTGATTGAAACTCTTAAAAATTCTTCTACCACTGGAATGGAAAGTGGCAAGGCAATAACCAGAAGACTGCAAATGCTATTGTATTAAATCTGATTCGTAAAGGAAGTGGGGCCAGTAGGCTGTTGGCCAAACTCATCAGAGGATGGCTCCAAACTTGCCTGCTGGCTATACCCACCACTTGATCCATAGCTATCTTGGTTGTACCCGCCTTGATTATAGCTGCTTGAGTGCTTCTCCATTGGGTCCGAAAGATACCTCTGTCCTGAGGAATGCCAGCCAGTCTCCTTGAAAACAAACCATATGTTTCCAGCCCAGAGGATAAAGTTCAAGAACCCAAAGACCTGAAGGAGAATCAGAGCAAAAAAGTTGAGTCTAGACAGAAACCTTAGACAAACTCAGGTTCAGAAAAATCCTTCACAGTACAAAAAGTCACTTTTCACTTCAATATTGAGGCTTATTTCAGTTTTTCACTTGCAAGCACTATTTGATTTAGAATATCTGGTCTCTATTGAATGCTTGTTCCATCTCAGGCACTTTAAGAATGGCTTTATATGTGCTGATTCTCCAAGTCTATGAGGACAGCACCATTATATGTTCATAGTAAAGATGTATAAACTGAAGTTCAACAAGAATACAAATCTGGTCTAAGGTTGCATGACTCAGTAAGTAGTAGAGCTGTGATTCAAACTTTTTTCTGTCTGACTTCATAGCCTTAGCCCTCAAGCCATCAGTATCTCCCAAATGAGGTACTCATCGTATATAAGATTGTCTTCAGGTAATATAGGGTTGAATATTTTCACTTTAATAATGGTGCATTAACTTGTAAGGTTACCATCTCTTTATGGCTAGAGATATTTCTTATCCATTTTTTGTAATGATATAGAGATAATTAGTTGATTTAAAATAATACACAGATAGCACAAACATGATAGCAGCTATGGAGTTTCTCAATAGCTATACTTTCTGGATCTCTCACATTCAGAAGTGAAGGTTAAAGCCAGACTGTGAATGAACTGCAGGTTTCCAAGAGGTATGAAAGGCTTTCTCAAGAACTAGATGTAAGGCTTTCTTAAAATTCTTCTACTCTCCAGAAGGGTGTCAGTGAGGCAGAGGATTGGGAGTTTGCTTCCCAAGGCCCAACTGCTTGATGGAAGCAGTTTGTTACTGGAAGAGACCCAAACCAAGTCCCTATTACATGGCTTGCCCTGCAGCCCTTTCCAAGGCTGCTTGGCTGACTTGGGAATTAGCCACAGGGAGTCTGGTTTTACAATCCATAGGAGACAGATAACAATAGTATGACATAAAGCTGTGATAACATTAAAATATATTTAGTCATAACTCTAGCATACACTGGCCAATTAAAATTAACTTAGGCAATGGCCAGAATTCTGGAGTAGGGTGCTGGGAGTCCCTTGCTGGGTCAAAATTTATCCCTTGGGTTCTGGATGGTTGGGTAGTCTGGAGTGCGTGTGTGTAGGGATTCTGGTATAATCAAGACAATGGGCCTTGAGGGTTTGGAACTGGGACACTGACTAAAGTATGTCAGTATTTCAGCAGCAGGTGGATCATAGCACCATGTGCTAACAGAATGTTAGTCTTGGGGTAATATAGAGCTTTAATTAGAGTAACCTGTGCACTGTACTTTCTCTATATGACCTTGGACAAGGCATTTTGCCCCTACACCTCAGAGCTTGTTTTTTTATATGGAATGAAGATAATATTTCTTTCCATTGGGAGGATTAAAGTGGATGTGTACAAAGTAGATGGTACTGGGCACATTTAGTAAACACTAGTAAAGTATGCACTGAATCTTGGAATCATTTTCTTTTTGGGGGGCAGTACTGGGGTTTGAAGTCAAAGCCTTATGCTTGTTGGGCAGACACTCTATCACTTAAGCCATTCCATCAGCCCTGTTTACGTTAGTTATTTTTGAGATAGGATCTCACTTTATGCCTTGGCAGGCCTAGATCATGATTCTCCTACTTGTGCTTCCCTGCACAGCTGGGATAACAGGTGCATATCATGGCACCCAGCCACTGGTTGAGATGGGGCCTCACAAACTCTTTTGCCCATGCTGGCCTTGAATCGTGATCCCCTCAATCTCTGTCTCCCAGGTAGCTGGGATTACCTGCGTGAGCAACCACACCTAGCTAATTTTCTAGAATATTTCCATGAATTATATGCTACTGATTTTTTTGCTGCTGCATAAATTGAAGTGGGCTTTGACAGTGAGGTTACATTCTTGAGAGATGACAATTGCCAAAATGGTGTTAAGTAGGCCCCCAACTGATCTAATTGAAGATTGGTTTAGGGAGACCTTCCCAGCTCTCTCTTTTCCTCCCTACCTTTCTTCCTTTTTCCTGTTCCAATCTCTTTTCTTCCTTCAACATTAGTTGACAATCTTGTGCCACTGGGCTACTTGTTACAAGAGATACAAAGCTTAAATAAGGTGTAATAGTTGCTCAATCAAAATGAATTAGGCAATTACTAACATTTTTCTAATTTATACATAAGACATTTTAACCATGTGCTCAGTAACTAGGATGTACTCTCAAGGGGAGATCTTGATTGAATTGTGCCTTTGTAAGTATATATCAATAGATGGGTACAAAAATTATCAAAGAATCTTTGATATGAAGAGATGACTGTCCAAGGCTGTAATTTTATCTGTTTCCTACCTCTTGACCTCTCCTTTCCCCTTGCTGCTAGTCAGGTTTTTAAAAGGGATACTCAAGAAAACTAGACATCAGGAAAATGTAACTTAAAAGTAAGAACATAAACAGGGCATCTCAATGGGCGTATTTCAGGTGCACTAGTTTCTTATGTCCCTGTCATCACAGAGGCATCACAGTTCCCTTGGCTGACACAGTTTAGGAGTATATGAGTCCTTGAGTCTTTTCTTGCCATTTTATCTGGGAAGAATTGAGGGAAGAATTTTGATTGAAGCTCAGACATGGGAATGACAGAAAGATAGAGTCTGTGCATAGCATAGGAAAGGATTCCATCCAGCAGATGGAATGTAGAATATACAAAAAGATTGATCAAGTTTTCCTGGAGTGAAGCTGCAGAAGCAGCAGCAGACATTATGGATGAGGCAGTTATGCTCAGTGAACCTTTCATCAAAGTTAGGAGATTAAAAACATTCTTTACTCTCTTTCCCCACTTTGGGCTATATGACATTTAAAACTTAAATGCATTTTTTTTGGTGATGGTCCAGGGGTTTGAACTCAGGGCTTCTCACTGGCTTAGGGAGGTACTTTACCACTTGAGCTATAACTCCCACACTTTTTACTCTGGTTATTTTTGAGATAGGGTCTTGCTTTTTGCCCAGGCTGGCCTGGATTGTGATCTTTCTATTTTAAGTTTCCTACCATAGTTGGGATGACAGGCACATGCCACCATGCCTGGCCTTCTCCCCAATTGGCTTGGGGGTCCTATGAACATTTTTGCACAGGCAGACATTGAACCTTTATTCTCCCAATCTCAGCCTCCTAAGAATGTAGTATTACAGGCTTGAGCCACCAGTGCTTGGCTATGAGTTCATTTTTTGTAGCAGCTTTCAGTTGGCCTTTCTTGAGTCTTTGCCACATTCTGGGCACCTTGTTGAATATTTTCCATGGATTATCTTACTGAATTCTTTCAACAATCTTGTTGAAAGACTATAACTTCTGTAATTATCTCCATTTTACAAATGATGAAGCTAAGTTTTAGAGAGCTGAAATAATTTGTCTATGGGAGTTGATTATCACATAGTGGTGGCAGGATTCAAACTCTGGAAGACTCACTCCTGTACTGTGCCTTTAACCATTTTGACTGGGAACAGCATTAGAAGAGCTTGGCTCTACTTCAGCTAGGCCACTGCTATAACTAAATCAGGAAACATTACCAATGTCTCTGAGCCTCAGAGACTTTGTAACATCTGCATATAGATCACCTGTCTTTCAGGGTTAATGTCAAATTACAGATGCCAAAGTGTTTTGACAAAAGTAAATTTGTTACCAGGGCAGAAAATATGATTATTATTTCCTGACCCATTTGCGTGTAGAGGTCACCTATTGTGGGGTATATCTAACACCTTCTCTAAAGCTTGCAATTGGCCTGGTAGAGTGAGCCATGTTTTCACTACACATTTTCCCTACTTCCAGCTACCGCTGATGAGACTAAAGTGGACACCTGAGTGAAGGTGGGCTAATTGAGATTCTGTCTACCAGACATTTGGAATTAGACTTGTGTCATTTTGGCATGTGTAAGCTATGTTTCTTTAAAAGGACATATAAACTTAGAAATAGTAAAGTGGTTATTTTCTGCTCTGTGTAAAAGAAAAAAATTAAATTCTAAGAGAGAATAGTGTAATAGACATTATCTTTCAACAGAAAAACACAGAGATAGTGAAAGACAGAAAAAGAGGCAAAGATAAGAGATAGAAGATAGGAACTGCCTAGTTTCTTGACTGCTTTCCAGTCCCTGGCCCTGTCATCCACCCTGGGAAGGCATATTTCTGATGTTTTTCCAATTATTTTCAGTTTTGTATAAGCTAGCTCAATATTACTTGAAGGAAGGCAAGTTTATAATTTAAAAAATTATGTTTTTGGCTAATTAGTATACTTTCCCCTGATTTTGGTAATACAAATCTGGTTTCCTTTGCAGAGCCAAAGTTTTAGTCAGTTGGCTTGAGCGCTCTCTTGGAACTTTGCAACCTGAGCAGAGAAATGCAAGGTTAGGTAAACCTTCCCAGCATTGGCACCTCAGACCATTCTTTGGTATCTGGCACCTAGAACCTTGTTTTTACTCTAGATTTTGCCATTTCTTATTTCTTCAAGTCTCATCAGGTTCATGAGCTACTTGATATTTTTCCAAGGACAACTTTTTTTTCTTGATGAAATTAGAGTCAGTTTCTCTTATTTGCAATCAAACATTTGAAAGACTGCAGACATTGATACCAGAAGTGAAGTCCAGAGAACAGACTTTAGGGATGGGAGGATCGTTTTGCCTAAGCCAGTTTGAATTGACTTTGCTGTTACGGGGAACTAAAAGACTCTTAACTGATATGGATACAAGATTATATCACCACTAGATCTGCTCCTAATATATATCACATGATTTGGTTTCAATCTATACCTCGTTTTGGTTTCAGGAGACAAAACACACTATTCATCATTCATAATTCCCATCTTTTAGTCTAAAATTTATTAGCAACATCAGAAGTAGAATTCAAAGGATCATGCCAAATGACATAGTTTATTGGGAGACTGGTTATTAAACTAATAAAGATATCAAGCAATTTAATCTTTGCTCTCTTAGATTTTGAGATCAAAGTTACAATTACTTTCATTAAATTATGTCTATGAACAAGTTATAGAGGCATCTATGTAAACCAGTGTACTCCTTCAAGTAGTCACCAGAAGGTGTGTTCAACAATAAATAAAAATTATTGTGAGCCCCTAATGCTTAGTGTATTTCCATGGTTACTGTCTCACCAAGCCAGGGTGCACAGTGGAACCATCAGGAGCAGAGTAGCAGCCCTTTCCACCTTTGTAAGTGCCTTCCCAGATTGAATTTCAGAAAGCTGTAGAAACACAGGTTAACCTTGAAGCAAAGATAAATATTTTTTAGGGTTTGCTAAAGAATGTTGTTCCTTTAGCAAACACTTCGATAAATGCTGCCTTTTGTTGCCATTATAGTTTATGTCTCTTTCAGGCACAGCTTCTTTCTTTGGAGTAACACAAGTTCGCCCACTTATAAATTTAAGAATTCAATTTAGCATCGCTACTGTCAGTTTTCCTCCTTTTCTGTAAGAACCATACACTTGATGACAATATTTGACTTTGTTCAACTAATATAGTGCATGTTTTCTGGAACCATCAAGTAACTAAACCAGGAGTTTGGAGAAGATAAAAAAAATTACCATTAACTATTGCAAGTACTTTTTCATGTCATATATTTCCTTTTGTACCCTACTAAGTCTGCATATTTATATGCAATCAATTGTGTGTATTCTAACTAGGTGCTGTTTAAATGTTTTGCTCCCAGGAAACTTTTGTGCCGTCAAATATTCCTTTTAACTTCTGGCAGACTTCAGACTTAACATTTAGGTTTTATATCTGCTCTGGCTTAGAGTTTTGACTTGACTGTCATCTAAGCTGATGCTGCTAATGTCTGCTGGGTTTTTACCAAGAACTCTGTAATTGGTGGCATTGAAGTATATGGACAATGAAAACTCAAAGGCCAAAAGATCATGCTGCCCTTGGAGTGAAATATTACCTTTTTTAGATTGCCCTAGATTTAGAGGTAGAAATTTCCAAGATGGCTTTGTAGATGTTTT
The DNA here is from genome assembly GCF_047511655.1 of Castor canadensis. Classification (NCBI taxonomy): domain Eukaryota; kingdom Metazoa; phylum Chordata; class Mammalia; order Rodentia; family Castoridae; genus Castor; species Castor canadensis. The sequence goes on along the minus strand of NC_133395.1, from coordinate 121,666,749 downwards.
CTTATTCATTGACTGGCAAACAAAGATTTGGGAGGCCGAACATAGATAAAAATTTACTTACCACAGACGTATTCAAGCTGGACATGACGGGGCTATGGACAGCCATACATTTGTTGGATGGCTGTTTGCAAGCTGACATCAGTAACAAAACTTCCTTGGGATCTGTTGCAACTTTGACATCAGACAGTCCTTTCGCCCAAGCAGATGAACCCACCAACCACAAGAATGAAAAGACTACGGTGACAATGAAGTCCTGCAGGAACAAAGATAAAACAGGAAAGGAAAATGGGGTGAGTTCCAGACACAAATCAATTCGTTTATACAACCTCTTGGTTTGGCTTTTGCAAAAATCCCAAGATCCCTAGCATCAGGACCAGGAAAAACAAGCTGAAAAACAAATAAAAGAAAGTTGTATGAAATTGTGTTTATAATGACATAAATAATAATACATGTATTGAATGCTTCCTATGTCTCAGGAATGATGCCAAAGACTTCATAATCCTCATGTAATGATTCCTAGAACATCTCTGTGAGAGGAGTTGCACATGGAAAGCTGAGGGAATAGTTGAGATGCCACAGACAGTGATAGCTCCTGAGTCCAAGCTCTTAACTACTATGCTGTGATGAGTTCAAGAATTTAGAGATATTTGCCAATTGGTAAAGACTCTTGGGGTTGGGAATGGTGACTCACACCTGAATCCATCTACACAGAAGGTAGAGATCAGGAGGGTCACAGTTCAAAGCAAGCCCAGGCAAAAAGTTAGTGAGACTCCATCTCAGATTATAAGCTCATGTGTTAGCATGTACCTGTGATCCCAGTTACACAGGAAGCCTAGGTAGAAGGATTGTAGTCCAGTACAGCCCCAGGCAAAATTCATGAGAACCTATCTGAAAAATAATTAAAGCAAAAAGAGCTAGAGGCATGGCTTAAGTGGCAGATTACCTGACTAGCAAGTGGAGGCCCTGAGTTCAAACCCCAGTATCACCCAGAATATAAAAAGACTCTTGGATGGTGGCAATATTCATTTCTTCACCCACTTGTTAATTTTTTTAAAAAAATTTCTTTTTCTTTTTTTTTTTTTGCTATTGGTCAGGACCCTGCTTGTTAATTTAACAAACCTATGTAATAGCTATTTTATGCCTGGACCTGTGTTATGTAGAAGACAATAGCTATAATGTTTTGTGCCTACTCTGAGTAAGAAGTTTTATATAAAATTAACTTTACAATAATCATGTTAGTATTTTTAATTCCCATTTTAAAGGTGAGAGAACTGAGACCCTGGGAAGCTTAGGTATAAGGCAACAGAAAATAACAGAACCAGAATCCAAATCCAGGTCTGTCTGACTCTGAAAACTTCATGCTATGTGTTCATTGTTATCAAATAGAATCTCTATGATATAAGTGGATGACCATTTTAAAGAAACATCTCCAAATTTCTGGTAGGGGCTACTTCTCATATCCTCTTTGGTGGTTCAAAGAGGGGTGGCAGTTAGGAAACACCATGCAAGACTTAAGCATACCAGGTTCAAATGTAGTAGGACAAATTTTCAGATTTACTGTATTTATATTTGACTACTGCAAAAATGTTATGTGTTGCTTACCTAAAATAATAAACACATCAATCTGGAAAAGCAATTAGTAAGTTTGATGCATATTCAGAAAAAGGCTATTTTTTTATTTTAAACAATGAGTCCCCCATGTACTAAGTTTTCTTGGTCTGTGTTTCTTTCCTACCCAAGATCATGGAGTTTCTGCCTTGCCTATGTTGTCATGTCCTCATGGTGGGACTGAGTGACTTTTCATCGAGACTGAATGACCTGCACTGGGGGACCTCTTATACTCCAGTGATGCTGTTTGTACCTGGAGTTCTTTAGGTGTGAACTTTGTGGTGAATGTTCTGGAGGGTTTCACAAGTTACAATGGCTACATTTTCTGAGGAACCAGCCCCTTTTTATCCAGTGGTGGTTGTAAATTGTGTAACTCATTAGTTTACCTTTCCATGTTGGCTCTAGAATATTTAGGGCCAATTCATGACTTATTCTCAGAGCTTTTAGGACATGAGTAGTTTGGAGACGTTTTTCTAAAATGGTCATCCCTTTCTGCCGTACAGGTTTTGTTTGATAAGGACAAAGGAGCTCCTTTCTGCTGCCCACCTAGCAAGTAGTTTCCTTGCTTTGTTTTCTGTCCCTATCCTTCTGGCTCATTCTTGCCTTCTCATTTTTAATTAGTTCCATTCCATCTTGAGTTTTATACATACTTATAAGTTAAGTCCTTTTTGGAATAAGGAAGAGGAGTAAACAAAGAAGCAAAACAAATACAATAGCTATAGCTGTCTCAAAATTAATATGATCATTTGGAATAAAGAAACTCTAGTGATTGTTTTGAATTTGAAATGGGGGAATTGTTACAAACAAACAAACCATATTGACTATGTCAAATCACAATGTTCTATTCATGTCCAATTGCTGCCTTATTTCATTCTTTATTTTTTAAGCCACACAAATTGATTATCTTATGTTTCTGGATATCGGAAGTCCAAAGTATGTGTCACGAAGCTAAAATAAAGGTATTGGTAGGCCTTTCTGTGGTCTCTAGGGGAAAATCCATTTTCCTACTTTTCCTAGTTTTTAGAGGTTGCTCACTTTCATGGGACCCTGGCCTTCCTCCATATTCAAAACAGTCTGTTTGAAGGCCAGTCTGTTCCTTCTCACATTGTGTCAGTCTGACACTAACTCACTCTTCTACTTCCCTTTATTCTTCTTTAAGGGTCCTTGTGATTATATTGGGTTCATCCAAATAATTCAGGGCATCACTATTTTAACATTACCTCATCAACAACCTTAGTTCTGTCTGTAATTTTAGTCCCTCCTTTCCATGCAACGTTTCAAGAATTAGGATGAGGGCTTCTTTGCAGAGCCATTATTCCACCTACATTGTTGGAAATGTTTTGAATCTGAGGATTAGTTGGAGGAAAATTGACATTTTCACAATGTTATATCTTCCAATTCATGAACATAAGGTACCTTATTTCATTCATTCACTCACACATTCAAATAGTAAGTTTGAGTAATATGCCAAAGTTTTGAGCAAAGTCTTATGGAAGATAAAAAACATGCAAAACAAGATTCTGTATTTTGCTATTACATATTTGTTAGGGCTCATAGTTAACCATACAATTCCAACTATGCAACAGTATCTATCATTATTTATACTCATTGTAATTAGAAACAGAGTTGTTAAAAGGCCAGTAGATAGTGGAATAGGAATAAAATTCTATGAAGACCTCTCAGTTGGAAACTGGAGAAAATTATATCAAAATTTTTAGATTTATTTGTTCAAATAATAATACCTAACATTTATTTAGCACTAAGCATTATTCTAAGTTCAATTGTATTAGGTCATTTAATCCTGACAAATACCACTGTGAAATGCATGCTAATTCTGTTCTCATTTTGTGTTTGTGGAAACAGATGTGCCCAAAGTCATGAACTAGTAGGTGGAGGAGCCAGGAGTCTAAGCCCCGCCATCTGCCTCCCGGCCTGTGTGCTTGACTACTCTATAATGCTTTTCATGCCTTCTTTAAGGAATGATGATCTTCCTATTTTAAACAAGTACACTGCTAAATTTATATATGAAAAATAGTAGTGAAGCATTTTCTGTAAAGAAACTTCATGATTGATTTCAAGGATCTATGTCATTGGATTAAATATGGTGTTTTTAGAAGGCTGATCCAACCTTTTGTCTCCTAGTACCATCTTGTAAAGCAGGACCTGTATAAATTATCCCTTAAGTGAGTTAAAAGCTCAGACTCTGTCATCAGACAGATCTGGGTTTGAATCCTTGATTTCATACATATTAACTTTGTGTCCTTAGTCAGTTTTCTAGACCACTTGAAGCCTCAGTTTGCCTCTCTGTAAATTGAGATAATGGTATCTGTTTCATGGGATGGTTGTGAAGATCAAATAAGATTTTTTTATAAGATTATAAGTAAAATGCTTATCACTGCCTGGGAAATAGCGAATATAAACTTTAATAATCACCAATAAATGCAATAATAAGATCATCAACAACAATATAAATACCATGATGATTTGGAGCAGGAACTTACACATTCAGACATCTGTCTTAAGTCATTTATGTCTATAGAAGTGGCAAGACGCAGATTTTGAACAAGGTTGTAAACGTCAACATTTATAAATGATTTAAAAATTGGAAGCCAGCTATATATCTGATGACAGGACAATGAATGTGCAACCATTAAAAATAATGCTGTAGAACATTATTTGTTGACATCCATCTACTCCCAGCACAGTGGGTAGAGTAATTCTATTTAATGTAAATTATTCACTGCTCAAAGACTGCCAATCACTCCCACCTTCCTGAGAATAAAAACCAAAGGCCATACAGAGGCTCATGAGGGACCATGAGCTGGCCTGCTCTTACTACCTGTCTGACTTCCATTCCTGCCCTGCAGCCTCATAGGCTTTCTGGCCGTTGCTTGAACCCACCAAGAACACTGGCAACTCAGAGGTTTTAACTGGGACATTCCCCTCCCCATCTATGCACATGGCTCACTCTCTTCCTAAGTCTCTGCTTAGATGTCACCGGGCCCAGATGCTTTCTTTCTAACCACACATCCATAGCACTCCCCAAACCAGTCTCCTATCCTCCTTTTCTAGTTTTAATTTTCTCAGTTTCCCTTTACCAAGTGGTATATTTTTTACTTGCTTTTTTCATCATCTCTATCTTCTCCATCCAAAAGGTAAGTATCTCATGGGAAGAGTTTTATTCACGATGACACATAGCAGGTGCTCAGTAAATAGTCATTAAACGAATGAACACAAGGGAAAATGTTTCTGATAGACTAAAGTGGAAGAGTTAGTAGTCTGTGATCAGAAGACTTCCAAATTCTTCATGTCCTGTGGGGCAGAATCTACGGCAGGACATGCTGGTGTAAATGGAATTTATTAAAAGTTAGGGAAGGGAAATACAAAACGGAGCATGGTGGGGCCCAGGTGGAGTCTGGAAGCAAGAGCATGCTTCCTTTCTGCAGGAGCTTTTAAAACTTATGCTGACCCATGGGACGGGAGGAACCAGGTGATTCCCATCCAATAATCAATGAGTGGGAAGAGCATGGGCAGCCCTCCGGCTAGGTGAAGGCAGTCTGAGCCATCCCTGGGCAAGGCATGGGCAACCTACACACACACAATATCAAGTCATATATTTTTTATGAGTCCCAAACTTTCCCTAATTCTAAGCTACCTCAGAAGTAGCAGGGTTGAAACCTGCACATGTGGGGCCAGACACATTCCTACCTGAGGGCCTTTGCACTTGATATTCCTCGGTACAGAATTCCTTCCTTATCCCTCAGAGATGCATGACTTACTTTTTCACCTTAACAGGTCCTCATTACTGGTCACCTTCCCTTTTTCTGTGTGTTTGTCTCTCTCCCTTTTTTTGGTACTGGGTTTGAACTCAGGGTCTTGCACTTTATAGGCAGGCACTCTACCACTTGAGCCATACCCCCAACACTCCCTTTATCTCTATTTCCTGATTTTTTTTCTTTGTTTAGCACTGTTCACAGTTTGAAAATATGTTTCCTTGTTTGTCTTTCTCCCATGCCAGCTCCAGGGCAGGGACTTTGTCCACCTTGCTCATTGTTGAGACTGGCAGAAATAGTGCCATTAATGTTTGTTGAGTGAGAGAATCAATGAATGAATATGAAAAAACAAAATAGTTGCAATCCCATTTTTTTTTTTTGGTGGGACTGGAGTTTGATTTTAGAGCTTCACACTTGCAAAGCATGTGCCACACCTCCAGTCCAGTTTGTTCTGGTTATTTTGGAGGTGGGGTTGCATGCACTATTTGCCCAGGCAGGCCTTGAACCATGGCCTCTCCAAGTAGGTAGGATTCCCAGGCATGAGCCACTGGCACCCTGGTCTCAGTCCCAATCTTGTAAAACATTTTATTTTTATGTGTTTAACATTGTCTAAGAATTTAGGGTTATAGATGATTTTTACTTTGTATTACATAAGTTTGTGTACTTGCCATGTAGCCAAGGTTGGCTTCAACTTGCAATCCTTCTGCTTCACTCTCCTGACTGCTGGGATTACAGGTATGCACCAGTCTGCCCAGTTTGCTTGTATATATTAAAGCATATTTTATAATTAGGCCTAATAAAAATAGTATGTCAATGTGATCAAGGCACTAACCATTCATTAAATGAATGGCTGTCCCAAATAGAACTTCACATGGCCCTATTTGTCCTTACAGCAGCATCAGGATTTATAGTTAGATTAAATAATAGATATCATTAGAACTGAGAATATTTGTAACTAAGGGTTTTAAAAAGTAAACTCAAGCCAGGCTTTCTATTACCCAAAAGAGCATGAAGATGGGGAGACCATATCAAAAATACCAGCTAAACAGTATATTAGCTTGAATTTTTTTTTTCTTTTGGCTTCAAGCATAAACATTAGTTTGAGGCTCACTTGCAGAGAGTAAGACATGGGAGTAAATATTTGACCCTACTTTTCTCTCATTCTCCAAATTCCTGCTGATCCTCCCCACTGGCCCAAACTAGCTGGAAGGCAGGAGGCAGGAAGCTCTCAGAAGAGACCTATACAGGTCACCTCCTGGGCCCAGAGGAGATCAGAGGGATCCTGAATGATTTTTCACATTTCCCAAGTACTTCCTAGCTTCCTATATCCTAGGCCTTTGGCTCGGCCTCTACAGACATCATTAACCTTATAATTTAGCTATTTATATTTGCCCTGTTTTACTTATGGGGAAATTGAAGCACAGACAGATTAAATGCCTCATTCATAATTAATACTTGGCTTGACTCATAGCATATCATGAGCTTTCTGAAAATGTGGAAGAACATATGCTCTTTGATGTATTTTATGTGGATAGTTACTTTAATTGATGTTCTGTTAATTCTGGTCAGTTTAGTACAACCTAACCAGTTTTGATTTTATCAACATACCTCCTGTGTTATTGTTTAATATTTCATTTAAGGCAAATATGCTTTCTACACAAATAAGGTTAACTTAGAAAGAAATTTTACATGTACTGTAAATGTTAAACCTATAGCTTCCCATAAATCAGAGAAGATTGCAAACATAAATGTTATACAATAAAAATAAAACATCTTAAATTTTAGCTAGAGATGTTTGTCCAAGGCACTGGAGCCTCGGATCTTTATAAAACCAGGAGATTAACACCTGTTAAAGAGGTGGTAATGACATTTACTAGCAAAGCCTAATCAAAAGGCTTGAAATTAAATTGAATAGGAAATGGCTTTCTCATTTATGTTATTGACTGCCAGGTTAATGGATGTGCCTAAAACCATTTTCTGCACCAGGAAAGGTAAGTGGCTACTTCCTTCTGATGATGCAGTTGAGAATGTACATGTTTACAGATGCTACTCCTGTCTACCTAACAGGGACAGTGCTGCCTGGAGGGTAAATTTGTAACATTACTGTCAGGTTATCTTGGTGCATGTATTAACCCTTTAAAGGTGTCTTCTGCTAGCTTTGCTTATGTTATTTGTCCCCATAGAATAGACAGCTTGCCATTCGGAAGGTACATTCGGAAGCTTTCCTGTTTGGAATCTGTGTGGTCCCCAAGAAGTAGTCAGTGAAGTCATTAACCCTACAGAAATTGCAACCAAGAGGGTTAAGTGATGTATTTGCCCATGGTTCATTAAGCAGTTTATAAGTGGACTTTGAGCATTGGTCTCATTCTGTATCTAAAGGACTTTGACATGCAATCTGGATGTGTTTCTGCAATATGTTTGGAGTGTCTGTTCAGCGAACCAAGAAAGTTTCCTTGACAGAGGAAACAGCCCAGCTTAATTCTGGGTGGTTTGGTTCCATTTATATTTTGGAGAATGTTATGTTGCTGTCATAAATGGCTGTTAACAGAATTGTTTTGTGAGGGTATATTTTAATGTAATAGTGCTGCTGGTCGTGTTCTTACAAAGGGAGTCATCTTCGGTGACAAAAAACTATTTTGAACTGTGTTAACTTGTCTCCATCTCTGTCTGATTGATAGTGGTCCACCACAGCTCTAAAGGCTATGGGTAAACATAGTCATTCCATTTCTACCTATTAGCAATATTTCAAGTCAGTGACTTTCTTATCTGTTTTGCCTCCTTGCTGGCCTTGCTGTTTTTTTATGTCGTTGATGCTCACATTCAGAGCCTTTTCTAGAAACAGAGCAGTCCTGACATGCCCTCATGCTCAGTGCAAGAGGATTCATGGTGCTAATTCTGTTCCCAGGACTCTCAGAACAAGGCTGTGGGCCTGGAAACAGAAACCAGCAAGATGGTGACTCATTTGAAAGGAAAGCTTTGGTTGTGTTTTGGAAGAGAGAAATGCTAAGTGGGGACTTAAATGAAACAACTTTCTGTTCTGTGAAATTATAGGTTTGTTTTATTATTTCATTTGAAGTATTACTAATAATAACATCAGACTTCCGTAGCAAAAGACTGTTTAATCTTCACAGCAGCTGTGAGAGGGTAAAGCTGTAGCATCCATTTTGGAAGATGATGTCGTCCAAATTGTCAAAAGTAAGTAGACTTGAATCTAGTACTTTGGGGTTCCCGTTTGGTTTAGTGTATGGTTTTTTTCATTATGTCTGGGTTTTCTGAAGATTAGGTTGCCTACCATGGTGGGAACACAGACATAGCAATAAATCACATTGAGCTACACAGGGACAAAGGCATTCTCCTTCATGGTTTTTGGCTCAGAGGGGTGCTAATCTGTCTCTCACACCTAGTTAGGGAGTTCTTTTTTTATCAAGGAAAACTGGCCCCGGCATCAGAGCCTTCAGGCTAGCAATGGTACTTAGCTAGAATATAGCACTGTTTGTTTTCTGGGATTCTTTTTCTATCTTTATCTTTTATTTATGTCACATAATGCTGGATTTCTATATTCAGAAGTAACATAGTGTCTTATTGAAAATAAAATTTATTTAAGTTTAAAACAATGATTCAATTTAAACAATAGTAAATAATTTGTGGACCAGGTGGTAGGAATAGGGAATGAGAAGGCCTGAAGTTTGGAGAGGACAGCCTGGCACCCACCAAGGGTGGGATTTTTAAGACCCTAACCCAGCCACCTACCAGAGCCACAGATATAAGCCACACATACAATTTAAAGTTTTATAGTAGGCACATAAAAAAGCAAAAAGAAAACTGGAGCAACTTTTTATATTAATTACATATTAATATAATAAATCCAATATGTCAAACATATTGTCATTTCATATGAATCAATTTAAAATTATTAATAAGTGATTTCACCTTTTTTAAGTATGTGAAAGTTTTTTAAGTTTTTGAAATTCAGTACACCGTGGTACAGAAATTTTTAACTTACAGTCCATCTTCATTAATATTGGCCATATTTCAGATACTCAATAGCCACGTGTTGCTAGTGCTACCCTATTGTTCAGCACAGCTTGAATCTATTAACTGACAAATGGAAGCACATTTATATCCATGGTCAAGTGAGAGCCCCTTGTCCTGTTTTGGGGTCATTGATGCCACGTTTTCTTTTGGTGTCCTGGTCTGAAATGGTCCTGATATCTATCCCTTGGCTCAACTTCGACAAGGTTGGCAGCCTCTCAAATCCCTTCTGTCCTGTAGGGTCCCATAGGTAGGTTGACATAGTCACCTAGTTCATTACCTCAGTGTGACCAAAGGACAGCTTGGTCCCCTTGTATTGGCAACTCAAGGAAGGGGATAGATCTGTCAAACAGAGCTCCATTTTAGTAACTGCTCTGTTCTCAGGACAGTGGCAGGTGAATGTGGCATCCTGGTTTATGGAGATGGATAGAATGCTGAAATAAAGAGGAAGACAAAGGGGAGGAGCAGAAGAAGTGGGGAGCTGAGATGGGAGAGAAGAAAAGAGAGGAGGGGGATGAAGAGTATGTGGAAGAAAAAGTAGAGGGGGGAGAGAATTAAGGGAAAGAGGAGAGGGGAGGAGGAACAGAGGGGACGAATAGGAAGCAGAACAGGTGGATGAGAAGAGGAGGATGAAGAAATAGCAGAGAAAGGGAGGAGGAGAAATTGGACGAGGGGGAGGAGTCAGTGTCATAGGGGAATAGGGGAGGAAGAGAGGAAGAAAGAAGAGGAAGGAGAGGAACAGCAGATTCAGAGGTCCCACCACCATCCAGCACTCATCACATGCTAGGTACTGTGTTAAGTGCTTGTATGCCCCATTTAATTTTAACTTTACAACAGCTGTGAAGCAGGCATCACATTTGTTTTTATATTGTGAATTGGAAAACTGAAACCCAGTTTCCAGAAGTAAATCAAGTGACTTTAGAACACTTTTGGAGTTTTCTGTCCCAGGAGACCAGTCTCCCCTCTTTCTGACATTGAGTGTGTTTTGACAAATCCCATTAATCCCCCAGACTTTAGAATCTTTAATGACAAATCCCCTGGTGAAGTGGTTTAAGCCTTCTGGGGTAGTTATCATCTCCATAGCAAGCCAGGACTTGGAAATGGAGCCTGCTGTTTCACAATGTGCAGAGGAAAAAAATTTGGGTTTGTAAGAGAGGTCAAAGCATCAAGCTTGTTAATCTTCATCAAACAGGAGAAACATGAAGTCAGAAAGTCTCTATAATCATAGCTCCATAGGACTTGGGATGTGAGTCACAGTCCTTGGGTTTTGGGAGAGAACTTCTCACTGTTTATTTGACGATTCCCTTGTAGTCAATAGGCCACAGACTGTGGGTACCAGCAGTTTCACTTGCTAAGCACTTTCTTGGAAGAGCCCATCTCAAATGCCTCTGTTTTACTTCCTACTTCAGTTCTTCCTTGCAACACCCATGAGTGAGAAACTCCACATTTATCCGTCAGTGGAGGGCTCTGAGCTCTGAGCTCAGTCAATGCTCACTGCAGGCAAGAGGCCTGCCAAAGTGGTAAGGGACAGAAAAACCTCTATTACTGTAGCTGGAATAAACTTTCCAAGTGCTCTCTGTTGTTACTACTATTGTTATTGTTGTTATACTTTTAATGTGAGAGGTAAGCAGTTTCCAAGGAGTTGGTTGTGACAGCTTTAACATAACTTGCAACATGAGTGAGTTTAATGTTAAAGTGCACTAACAATGAGCAAACTGAAAAAGAATGTATGAAAACAATTCCATTTACAATAGCCTCAAAAGAAATCAAATACCTAGGTGTAAACCTAACAAAAGATGTGAAAGACCTCTGCAAGGAAAACTGTACACTTCTGAAGAAAGAGATTGAGGAAGACTATAGAAAGTGGAGAGATCTCCCATGCTCATGGATTGGTAGAATCAACATAGTAAAAATGTCGATACTCCCAAAAGTAATCTACATGTTTAATGCAATTCCCATCAAAATTCCAATGACGTTCATTAAAGAGATTGAAAAATCTACTGTTAAATTTATATGGAAACACAAGAGGCCACGAATAGCCAAGGCAATACTCAGTCAAAAGAACAATGCAGGAGGTATCACAATACCTGACTTCAAACTGTATTACAAAGCAATAATAATAAAAACAGCATGGTACTGGCACAAAAACAGACATGAAGACCAGTGGAACAGAATAGAGGACCCAGATATGAAGCCACACAATTATAAGCAACTTATCTTTGACAAAGGAGCTAAAAATATACGATGGAGAAATAGCAGCCTCTTCCACAAAAACTGCTGGGAAAACTGGTTAGCAGTCTGCAAAAAACTGAAACTAGATCCATGTATATCACCCTATACCAAGATTAACTCAAAATGGATCAAGGATCTTAATATCAGACCCCAAACTCTTAAGTTGATACAGGAAAGAGTAGGAAATACTCTGGAGTTAGTAGGTATAGGAAAGAACTTTCTCAATGAAACCCCAGCAGCTCAGCAACTAAGAGATAGCATAGATAAATGGGACCTCATAAAACTAAAAAGCTTCTGTTCATCAAAAGAAATGGTCTCTAAACTGAAGAGAACACCCACAGAGTGGGAGAAAATATTTGCCAACTATACATCAGACAAAGGACTGATAACCAGAATATATAGGGAACTTAAAAAACTAAATTCTCCCAAAACTAATGAACCAATAAAGAAATGGGCATGTGAACTAAACAGAACTTTCTCAAAAGAAGAAATTCAAATGGCCAGAAAACACATGAAAAAATGCTCACCATCTCTAGCAATAAAGGAAATGCAAATTAAAACCACACTAAGATTCCAGCTCACCCCTGTTAGAATAGCCATCATCAGCAACACCACCAACAACAGGTGTTGGCGAGGATGCGGGGAAAATGGAACCCTCTTACACTGTTGGTGGGAATGTAAACTAGTACAACCACTCTGGAAAAAAATTTGGAGGCTACTTAAAAAGCTAGACGTGGATCTACCATTTGATGCAGCAATACCACTCTTGGGGATATACCCAAAAGACTGTTACTCCAGAGGCACCTGCACATCCATGTTTATTGCGGCACTATTCACAATAGCCAAGTTATGGAAACAGCCAAGATGCCCCAGCACTGACGAATGGATTAAGAAAATGTGGTATCTATACACAATGGAATTTTATGCAGCCATGAAGAAGAATAAAATCTTATCATTCGCAGGTAAATGGATGGAACTGGAGAACATCATTCTGAGTGAGGTTGGCCTGGCTCAAAAAACCAAAAATCGTATGTTCTCCCTCATATGTGGACATTAGATCAAGGGCAAACACAACAAGGGGATTGGACTTTGAGCACATGATAAAAGCGAGAGCACACAAGGGAGGGGTGAGGATAGGTAAGACACCTAAAAAATTAGCTAGCATTTGTTGCCCTTAACGCAGAGAAACTAAAGCAGATACCTTAAAGCAACTGAGGCCAATAGGAAAAGGGGAACAGGTACTAGAGAAAAGGTTAGATCAAAAAGAATTAACCTAGAAGGTAACACCCACGCACAGGAAATCAATGTGAGTCAATGCCCTGTATAGCTATCCTTATCTCAACTAGCAAAAACCCTTGTTCCTTCCTATTATTGCTTATACTCTCTCTACAACAAAATTAGAAATAAGGGCAAAATAGTTTCTGCTGGGTATTGAGGCGGGGGGAGATGGAGGGGGTGGAGTGGGTGGTAAGGGAGGGGGTGGGGGCAGGGGGGAGAAATGAACCAAGCCTTGTATGCACATATGAATAATAAAAGAAAAATGAAAAAAAAAAGTGCTTTACCTACTTCATTTCACCTATAAAGTAGCTGATAGTTTGGTTTTACAAATGAGAAAGGGAGACCTAGAGTAGTTAAGTAAATAGAGAGGTTAAGTACCAAACTCAGATCTGTTTGATTCCACATCCCATTGATTTGCTCATTGTTATTGTTGGGTCTGTCCCTTTTTCTGTCCAGTGTTTCCCTTCTTCCCACTCTAGGCTGGGTGTTGTTGAAGGGTGGTGTGGGATGAAGGAGGACACCAGCCACAGGTGCTCTCCGCCCTCAAGTGGTTATACCCTTTCATTCTATACAATTCCTGGGTTGCTTTAAGCTAGGACAGTAGGACACAGTATTGTCACCCTGTCAATCAGGATTTTGCAAAAACAGAGGTGTAGTCGATGCTGGTGTTCTTTTGTTACAAGGGCTCAGCATCAATCAGTCATCTGTCTCATGCATGAAGGTTCTGGCTTCTGCTTCAGAATCGCTGCAGGATTTCATTTCTTTTATCCTTAAGTTAAATTTGATTGTGATTGACATACAGCACTTTTTCTTTTCTAAACTGTTCCCAGAGAACTTCATCAATTGATTTGTGGTTGCTCAGCTGTAGAACTGAGAACTCCTAATTCGTGTTTTCAAGTTTTCTTGTGAAAGTGAGATTTTGAAAGAGAGCCTTTCTATCTCTCCCTTTAGTCCAGTCATAGACAGTTGATTTCATAATCTTGGTGTAAGAGGGAGGCATTTGGGGTTGTTTGGGGAACTTAGAAATGATGCAGTCTACAGCTTTTATAATGCTACTATAAATCTTATGTTAAAAATACTCCTGAAACCCAGATTTGATTTCCAGTTGATCCTGCCTAACCTTTTGATTACAAATAGCATAATCCTTTTAGGACAACTTAGAAGTTATATAAACAGTTATTGGTAGTGTTATTACTATTAATCAGTGCTTGCTATAAGCCAGGCATATTTTACATAACTGTATATTCTACTTAACCTTCATTGAGAATGTGAGACCTTGTCCTGTTTTTCTAGGCTTATAGAACACGAAGTAACACATAGTGGCTAAGTCTATAGTCTTTGAAACCAGGCAGCCCTGTGGATCAAATCTCAGCTTTTACTAACTAGCCCTGGGATGCTAGTTAGCTTCAGTTTCCCTATCAATAAAATGGGGACATTAATGACATAAAATTTCATAGGGCTTTGCCAAGGATAAAAAATAAATGTGATAAAATGTTTAGCACAGTGTCTGAAAATTCACTTTAATTAGTCTTGACATATAGAAGCTAAAAATGCAATAGTATAGAATTAGGGAGTTTTGATGGGTTCATTCATTTATTCAGCAAATATCTATTGAGAAATTTCTAGATGCCAGGTCTGGGGCACATAGTAGTTAATAAAAACACTCACTGTAGTAGACAAGAGAGACCTTAGTCAAATAATCACAGAAGAATGTATAATTACTTGTAGTGATAACTTTGCAAAAAAAATCTTGGTGTTTTGAAAATAAAAAAAGAAGGAAAGAAAGTGCAAAGAGGGATAGGCAAAACTACACAGATCCAGTTATACTCAGAATTGTTTTAGGTTTGACCTAAAAAGTAGACCCATGTTGAGTAATAAATACACCATGAAAAGTCTTATCTGGAAGGCCAACACGTTGGCCTCTAGAGGGGGCACTGGGTTCCTCTCTGCTGCCTGCTTTGTGTCTAAGAAGGATGCCTGTGGGTATAGGTTATGCAAGGATAAAGGAAATTTCTTGGACTGTGCTGGTAGGAGAGGTAAGCAATAACGTGAGGACGAGAAGACTGAGTGTTTATGGGGAATTTTGGTGACCCACCTGCCTGCTGAGGCTATCAGCATTCTGTGCTTATCAACCTGCAACCTTTTCCCTTTTAGAAAGCTAGACGATAAGCAGAGTGAGTCCAGGGGTCAAGAGGTCTAGTGTAAACATGTCCATACATCCGAATTTTAGCAGAAGAGTATTTATGCCTTTCTAGATCCTAGTGCCCTAGCAGTTTGCAAACCTAGGGCAGCAACTGGCATTGTTAAGTGTTTCTAAGTGATTTGCTAATACAGGAAATGGCACTCTTTCCAAGTAACTGGTTATTGCTTTTGACATATTTATCAATAAAGATATAAATAAGCAACAAGCCCAAGATCTTAGATGAGAAATGAGTAAACTATTGAAACCAGTTTAGATGTCTTAAAAATAATTTGGCTAGCAGAGTTAGTGAAGGATGAATCTGCAAATTTGGGGAAGCTTATTGAAAACATATCATTCTTTCCATTTTTATATTTTTGCACTTCCAAAATATTTTGGAGACTGGCATTGAACCAGCTAGAAGAAAATGCTAAGATCTAGGTAATAAGCCAGCAGCCTTGTCTACTCGACACAAAGTGTCTGGGCATTATAAACATATCTGGAAAATGCCAGATGTCAGGCAGCACACAGATGGAACATCTTGGGGGGAGGTGTAGCACTCAGGAGACAGGTTGGAGTCAGAGCTACAATTTGAGCTTTATCTCTCACAGGTGCTCTGGACTATAGTGTGTTCTCATCATGTGAATAAATTACTCCATCAAAGTTCACACACACACACACACACACACACACACACACACACACCTCCTTGGAAGTCCTATATTTATGTAATATCACACACACAAACACTTTCCTTTTTTATAAAAAAATGATACAACTACCTTTTTGGTCTTCATACAATGACAGACATTAATTAAAATGTCATATAATCCAAGGTCATTTTTTTTTGTTGGTTCTGGGGTTTGAACTCAGGGCCTTGTGCTTGGTAGGCAAGCAGCTCTACCAACTAAGTGATGTCCCTAGCCCATTAGGCTTTAGTTATTTTTCAGATAGGATCTCCCACTTTTTGCTAGGCTAGTCTCAGACTAGATTCTATTACTTTTGCTTCCTGTATAGCTGGGATTATAGATATGTGCCTCAAACCACTAACCTTCTATCTCCGTCTCCCAAGTAGCTATGATTACAAGTGTGATCTACCACACTTAGCCTCCAAATAATTTCTTAATTTGTCTAAGTATTTTTAAATAGCCTCGCCATTAACCTGTATGGAAAATGGTTATGTTCTATGAGAAATTATTTCATGTAAGCAAACACTGAGATTTTTGACCAAGCAAATGTTGGCAGGTCTCTTGGTTGCCCCCTTCCCAATCAAGTCAGCTCCTCTCTGAACTCTGCCTTATGTTTTTTTTTTTTTTATCCTCCTTCCCCCAAACCAGCAAAAAAGCGCACATCTTCCTCCCCCAGAATTACATAATGGTAGAGTGGGAAGGAGCTGCAGAGATAAATTCAGGCTGTCAAATACTGCTTGAAAACATAATCCTAGTATTAACTTACTATTCTACGATACTGGTGTCACTGAAATAGGTTGCAGAAAGTCAGAAACAATGCAGTAAACCCACCTATCCATGGTGCCAAAATTCTCTGGGCTTCAATGTTCACATCTGCAATGTGCGTTATTGTGAGGATTAAAATTAAATAAAAACGTTGAGCATGGAGAGTGGAATGTTTTAATTGTTGCATAAGTATGATGATGGTGGTGGTGAAATAATGTAATTTTCAGAAGACATAGCCCGATTTGATTATGGTCAATGATACTTGATAAGAATTTAGCTGAAATGATTCTTTCTTTTTCCAATTTGAATTCTGTCATTCTTTTGAAAATAGAATGACTCTGCTTAAAGAAATATGGCCTAAATATTGTCAGCTCAGTCTAATATGTCAAGTTCTTTGTAGCTATGGAAGTGTGCATGTGGGGTATGCATGTGACTGTTTCATCAGGTTGCAATATATGGTTGGAAAGGAACTTGGGTAATTGTGAAAGAGAGAAGGCCGTTTGGAAAAGTTCTCCTGGGAGAGTGAGCCACTGATGAGATGAACGAACGCCTTGGTCACATTGCCCCACTGCAGAAGGATTGTCCTACTCCTGTGTCCCTAGTACCTAGCCAAGTGTCTACTGCTTCCAGACATATTCACAAAATATAAGAAGAATGGACAGAGACTTCACACTTGAAGGAAAAATAATTTGTGCCTCAAAAATCTACGAGATTTCTAAATTGCCTCAAAGATATAAGAAATTCACAAGTCTGATGGACTGTACAAAAAGAGGATTTAATGCTGGGATATGGAGATGGAAGAAGGTTTTGACAATTTTTGTTTTTAGTATTTTTCTTTATGTATACTCCCCCCTCCCCTGTATACCCTTTTAAGTGACTATATTTGAAAATTTTGGCATGACTTTAGAATCAGTAGATTTTACTGAATTTGACCTTTGGCATTTTATAAGAAACTTTCTGTTTAGGGCAATGGTTATGATTATGTCTTACACTTCCCTCCCACCAACTTTGTCTTTTTTTTTTTTTCAAATGAGCAAGTGGCATTAACATACAGTTAAGTTCATGAAAAGAGCTGCTATTTTTCCAGCACTCCTTATGCCTTTCTAGAATTGAAGACCCATTATTCTGTCATATATCAACCCATCTGTCAGCCTGCAACAGATGGTTAAAATGAAGAACTTCTAAAATACCAAGGAGGAAATTATCCTGTGCTTCACCATCCACAGCTTAAATTCATTCTGACTTCAGAATATTCCTCAGCCACTTTCCCACTGATCATGTGGAGTGAAGGTGTGGGAAAACACTGCAATTACACCATAGATTAGAAGTCATTCCTCGGCAAGATGACTGTTGACTTCAGAGACATCTTTACTCTGCTAGAAGGGAAGCAGATATTAGACTTAAGTTCAAGTCTTAGTTATGCTGCTTCTTAAGCATATAGCCTTTGGAAATTATTGACCTGGTAGGCTTTTATTTCTTCAGTGGAATAATAGAAAAATAATAGCTTGTCTTAAAGGGTTGTTGTAAGACTTAGACATGAATGAATAATTTTGTGAAGAAAATGTCTTGACAAGTAGATATGTGAAAAAATAATTGATGCTACTATTATTTTCACCATCGTTTCTCCTCTTCTGTTCTTATTCCTTATTTTCTGTAAGTCAGTACCCAAAGATTCTGTGTCTCTGGCAGGAGAGATTTGAGCCAGGTGCTAAGGAGAGAAGATGAGGTAAACATGGAAAAAATGGAAAGGTGTGGGTGAAACTGTGTGTGTAACTTTTTGCAGTGTGTGGTGTACATAGTGTAACCCACCAAAATGTAGTGTTGTTCACTGATGGGTGTGTGCACGAGGGAGTAAACAGCAGGACTTGCTCCTGGAGTGACATTGCATTCTAGGGCACGCATGCTTTCTGTAAACCTGAGAGTACCAGGGACTTCTGCCCATACCCTCCCAAAGAGAGCAATTGTATATTTTCTTGGTTTTCACTTCATTCAGGATGAAATAAATATTTGGTAGTTTTATCCTGTCTAGGCATAAATATTAATTGAATCATAGCTTATGTTTCATGCTTTATTTAGCTGGTTCTACTTATTTTGTCAGTTCTTTCATACTTCCAATATACAACTGTGAGAATTTCACATTTATAGTTTTTTTGCAGTAGGAATTTTGGGGAGTACAGATTCCCTCTCTCCAGTGTGATTCATTTGTAAGTGTTGCTGTGTGTGCTTGGAGATAATAGAAGGCCTGAAAGTTTTGAGAAGCAAAATGTCTCCTTTTCCCCAGACAAGCCTGTCATCCTCTTATTTTGAGCTTTTGGCTGTAGCTGGATTGACAGGTGCATGCCACCACACCCAGTGTTTTTCTTTGAGATGGGGCCTCATGAACTTTTTTGTTTGCCAGGGCTGGCCTGTTACCATAATCCTCCTGATCTCAGCCTCCCACATAGGTGGGATGACAGGCATGTGTCACTGCACCCAGCTGGTGGTTAAGATAAGGACTTGTAAACTTTATCCCCTAGGCTGTCTCTAACTATGCATGATCCTCCTGATCTCATCCTCCCAAGTAGCTTGGATTACAGGTGTGAGCCAGTAATACCTGGCTGGAGAGGTATTTCTAGCAAGCTTCCACGTGATGCCTGTGTTGCTGGTCCACCCACACACTTTGAGAAGCAAGTCATAGCCTGTGAGAGTTTCCTCATAGGCAAGTTTTCATAAACTTGCCAGTCTTCTCCAGCATCCACTGCTGTCTATGTCCCACTGTGAAAAAGCTTACCTACACCATTTCACATAAGTTGCCATTCTGTTCCATTTTCACATAGGTAGGTCTCATTCTGCTCTTCTTACTGTTTGTCTCCTTAACATTTATTGGGTGATTGCTATATAGCAGGAACTGTGGTAAGTACTTGCATGAATTAACTTCACCTAATTCTCAATGAGTGGGTAGTACTACTGTGCTCATCAATTAGCAGGTGAAGATAGAGAGGTTAAATGAATTGCCCAGCTAGCAAGTGGTAAAACCAGGACATAAACACATCCTGATTCCAAAGCCTGGATTCCAGCTATTAAGGATTTGCTAAGATTATGCCTTTCTGGGGCTGTGTCAGATGTATTTTTATAAATTTCTCCAGCACCTATTCTACTGTTACATCTAATTGATATGCGCAGATAGAGTAAAACTTTTATAAAATAAAGAAGATATATCTATATTTACATATACTGTTTTTTTTAATCTTCTTTCCCCACCCTAGTTGGCTGCTCAACAAAACCAGTGAAGCTGAAAATCAGGGGAGTAGGACTAACATTATCCAACAAAAGCCCAATGATATGTACTTAGCCAAACTGCATATTATTAGAATCTCATCAGGAGTAGTTATGCTTTGGGGGCATCATTTGACCTATGGTATATTAAAATCTGTGATAATGAGATCTCATTATATGCCATATTGTGTCCTGTTGACGAGAAGAAGAAATTAGCTACTAAAAAAAGTGGAGGTTCTATGTAAGATATTCTTAGTCACAAACAGGACCTTGAGTGCACACAAATTTGCAGAAATTAGCAAAGATGTAATAATCTTGTGCAGTTTGCAGAGCTGCCCAGTAAGTGGTACTCATAATATCATTACTTAAAAAAAGTCCTTTTCACTACATTTCTTATAATGAAGACAAATAGAAAGTGTTCTCCAGAATACAAAGAAATCTGTATCCTGTATCAGAGGTAGGTGTGCAAGATTGGAACTCCATATTTCAGGAATCATGCTCAGTTATGCACCATGGCAAACAGTATGGAACCTACCAGAAAGAACTGGGGTAACAAACATTTTACAAGGATTTTGTTTTGATGCTTTTGAGAATATGAAGCCCAAATTATGGTGCCTGTTAAAGATAGCTGTGTAGGGTAAATAAAAACAAAATCCACACTTGTAATACCAAGAACATTTTATAATGTGTTGGAAACATGGGAGAATTCAATCATACCTGAGTAGGGATGGCTTTTTTTTTTTTAATCTTCTTGTAATGAGAAAATCACCAAGAATCAAAATAATCTTTGACAAAACTTTCAAGTTTCCTGTAGTTAGTGGAGCCCTTGTGGTTGTGCATGCATAAAGTTCTTAGCTTATGTTTGGGTTTATGTCATACGAAAAACATCTATCTTTGAACACTGAGATTCCTTCAGTTCAGGGAAATCCTCTCACTGTGAGAATCTTGAGGGAACTGAAAATAGATACATACTTCTGTGTTCATGCAGGATATAAATGCTTTTGTTTTTCTTTCTCTACAATTTCTTCTGTTATTTTTGCTTTTTGGGGGTAAATGCATACTTTTGAATGATCATATGTCAAATGAACATACAATGGATTCCACTGTGTCACTGGTTTCCAATGATGGCCCTGGGATTTTCCCGTGGTTTTGTTTTTGTGGCAACACCCACCTCCTTCTGCACTCCCCAAAGGTTTCAGAATAATGGCTCTCAACCTTGTGCTTCTTGAAGCAGTTTATGGAATGTTAATGTGGAACAGAGGTTGGTTGAGTCTGTTTTTCTGGTTCCCTATGTAGCCTTTCTGTTGCTACTCAGGACCTTAGTAGAAAATACCCCTTAGGGGTGGATCATTCTTTTCTATTTCCCTATCTCTTTGGTTTTCACTTTGGAAGGGCAGCAGAGCATGGAGGTTGATTGCTATAGTTGTGAAGTAATTTCTGGATTCATCATCACTAACTTGACTTTAGCTAAGATCTCTACACCCTTTCATCCTCAGTTTCCTCATCTGTCAAGTGGGATAATACTTATTTAACAAAACTGTTGTGAGGATTGAGATATAAGATATAAAATATTCATTACTTGCTGACATGCACTAAATACTTAATAAATATTGTTAGTATTGTTATTTCTATATGTACTAAACACAAGCCAGAACTGTTTAATGGGATTTGTCAAGAGTGACTCCTGAAGCAGATCACTGGTGGTAGAGGTACAGCCTTTCTGGGGGTGAGGCATGCCAACCCACTCAACTATAGTAGATCAACCCATGCACTCTCAGGACAGGGACTACCTGCGTAGTGACTAAGTCTAATTCTTCAACATGTTCATCAATGTTAGTGCATGTACTGGCTACTGCTTTAGCTTCTTGGAGGCTAAGCAGCAGCTGGCTGGGCTGAGTCTCTTTCTGGGAGACACTTAGCCTGTACTCGGGTTCCTGGCTTTGATTGATTGGTATTTCTTCCCGCTGTGTTGTGAAGTCTGCACTGCCATTTTCAGCCCATCAGCTGTGCCTGACTTTGGGTTTGGATTGCTACCAGGAATGGCTATTAAAGTATTTTTCTGAGTCACAGTAAGTGTTCCAGGGCACTTAATTCCATGCATTTTGACATAGAAAGGCAATCATTCTGATGATTCCCACAGACACTGTTATGTTTGCCAAATCACCTGCGCTTTATCATTGCACAGATATTTCCCACAAGGCAAGTGGGACTTTCCAAAACTGTAAGTTCCATTCTAAAGAGGTTTTGATGAACTTTGCTCCTAAAGTAATGAAATAGGTTTTTTCTCTAATATTCACCAACTTCTTTGTTTTTCAGTATGAAAGGCTGTGAAGATTGATTTCACCTTCGCTCAACTAGGTCATGTAGTAGCTATTTATAAGCATGAGTGAGAAGACCTTTCGGATGAAAATTCTTAATTCATTTTTAATACTTTTAAAAATGGAACAATCCTTTCCCCCAATGCTTGGCACTTAAGCTAAGGAGAAATAACAGAATATTCTAGAATATTCTTCCTCAACATAACAGATAGGTTATAGAGAGGGATTTTTTTGTAGCTAGATAGGAGGAACCAGTCCCCAAAACAATTTGAAATTACTTAAGCACTTCAAGTAAAAACTGGGAAAATTAGCCAGATTATCTGGAACACTAAAAAGCAACCAAAGAAACCATTAGTACAACATTTTCATGGAGTGTCAATTATGGTCTAAACACTAGAAACATTGTAGATTAAAAAAATCCTTGCTTTCAAGAGTACTTTTCCTGTGGAAAAGATGGACAATGGAGGAGATAAAGAAGGGAAGTATTCAGTGGTTGACATACTGGTAAGTGTTATAGAGAAAAATAATTTAGGGAAGAAGGATATGAACTGAGTATGGTGGGGAAGTGGACACTGAATTTCTAGATAGGGTAGTCAGGGAACCTTATAAAAGAAGGGGGCTTTGATAAAGATCTGAAGAAAATAAGGGAGCCAGCTGCTTGGATATCTGGGGAGGAGTTTTCTTAGAAGCAGGAAGAGGAAACTCAAGGGGTCTGAGATTGGAGTGAGCTTGGTGGAGTAATCGATCTAGAAAAATGAAAGCTTTAACTTACTTGCTTCAGATGACTTGAATGGTAGCTCTTCATATTTTGGAAACCCTCATAGGACATGATAACAAGTATATATGTATATGTGTGTGTGTTTAATGTCTTGGGGAAAGTGGATTTGAGAGAAGAGGAAGATAACAGTAAAGGATTGTGGTTGCACTTTAAACACGAGGTGATAATAGTCTGGATTAAAGAAATGACAGTTGTACTCAAGAAGAGATAGCAAGAAGATGGATTTAATGTTTAATGTGGTTTGGTGAAGGATTTGCTTCAGAGGTGAGATCAAGGAAACACCCAGGTTTCTGGCTTGTCAGATGGTAGATCCACTTATTGGGGGCCCAACTCTGAGAATCTGTGATTCCAGGATTCCTAACAGGAGCAAACGCTATCAGGTAAGCATGTGGGCTTGGTAGACCTGCCTTGCCAACTGTGGCTATTCTGGGGGTACAAGCAGTCAGGGTGTGGATAGTCATTTCATTGAGATATAGGTCCAAGGCTCTATCTGCCTCTTAAAAATTATACATGGAAGGTAAACTACCACTGTACTTCTAAATCTTTTCTTTGGATAGGAGTAGGTAAGGGTAACCTCTCATTTATTCATTTCAAAATCTTTTAGATGGAAGATCTTCTGTAGCATCCCAACCTTAAGTTTTTAAGTGCCATTTTTTGAAAGCCCCTTTCCTGTTTATCTCTGAAATATGGGGGTCTGGAAGTCACAGCTTCTTTTCTCACACTTCCCCTCTTTTCACATTCTCACCCACTCCCATGACCTCATCTGAATTTCAGCTTTACACCCCAACTCTTTGCTACTATGCATACATGGATGTCCTGTGCTCCCCCAATTTAACTCATCTGAAAATAACTCCATGTCTCTCTCCCTACACCTACTCCTTCATCTGCTTATATCAGCTCGGCTCCATGGCAAAATGCTAGGAGCTTTCTTAAACTCTGGCTCCCACCCGCTCTCCTCCTACCTTCCTTTGGGATAGTGTAGGGTGGTGTTTATCAGTCCAGGTCCTGGATCAGATAGATACTGCTTCACTCATATCTCAGCCATTTGCCAGCTGCATTACCTACCCTGGGTTTCACTTGAAATGAGAATAAAAACATTTACCTCATGAGATTCCTCTAAGCTTTAGATGGGATAATATATTTGAACACTTAGTTCTGTGCCTGACATGTAGCAAGCATTCAAGAAAGGGCTGGCACCATGATTAGTCTCTGAATGCTCTCTTTAGACTATGGCAATAGCTTCTTTTTATTTATTTACTTTAATTTGTGTGTATTAATTATACAGAGGTTTCACTATGGTATTGCCATATGTGCATATATTGTACTTATTATACTTTGATTCGATTAACCTGCTCTGTATAATTGCACCTCATTTTTTTTGGCAGTACTGGGATTTGAACTCAGGGCCTTGTGCTTGCTAGGTAGGTGCCCTGCAATTGCCTCTTAACCAGTCCCCAATCCTACCTCACCTGTATATTATTTAAATGTTATTATAAGCTTTTTAGCACACAGATTTGTTAATACCTTTTACCTTTTTCCTACTAAAAACTTCCAACTGCAAAGATTAGTGCCTTAGGGTTCATCCTGCCTTGTGAATTTTTTTTGTTGGGGGGAGGGCATTAGAGAATTTACATTCTTTATAGAATGTAGAATGGCATAGATGTAAACATTCTTTATAGAATGTAAATCGAGCTCCATAATTGGGCTCATTCTGCCTTTCTTTGGACTTTAAAAATACTCACTTTCACAAGCACTCATATACCCTCACTCACATACACTCATGTTCACAGACATGCATACTCCTTTCACCTTCTTAGTTAGGATACAGTGCTCCAGTTCATTTCCATTCATAGAAGAAGCCTCCCACTGTATTTGTCCATAGGGGTCAAACCTTTGTTCTTACATTTGATTACCCGCTCCACCCCCACAATTCCCAAGGTTCATTGGTTGGAATCTATTCAATTCCTTGTTCTTTCTTCCTTATACAGCCAATTGCTTTCCTCTCAATATGGCCCTTGGCATGGTAAACCAAAGATACCTAAAGTTGGGGTTCTCTATAATTCAACTTTCTCTGGGCCTCAGAGCCTAGTGCAATATTTTGTACATAAAGATTGATTGATTTCTCAATTCAACTGTCTGTTGAATTCAATTAGAAAGATTTCTGTCTCCAAGACCTAAATATAAACATGCATTGCATTTACTCAGCCACCTGCTGCTCCCTGGTTTGCAGTTTACCTTACAACTGAGTGTGAGAATTATATTTGCATAGCCGTCTGTTTTACAAATTGTCAGCAGGCCTGCCATTGCCCAGTCTTTGCATCACTACACCTTACGTTTAGTTCTCACCGATGAGACTTTTCAATGAAATTTACCACCTGACATTGTAGACCAGGTATTAAAAACTGGTTCAGCCAGTTAGACTAGCTAAAAATGGTGGTATTTAGTAATGGAATAGATGTGGACATGGCTTACACCTGTAATCCTAGCTATTTAGGAGGCAGAGATCAGGAGGATTACGGTTCAAAGCCAGCCCCAGGCAAATAGTTTGCGAGCTCCCCCATCTCAAAAGAACCCATCACAGGAAGGGCTGGTGGAGTGGCTCAAGTGGTAAGAGTACCTGCCTAGCAGGCATGAGGACCTGCATTCAAATGGATTGCCAAGGGTCACAGGTGTCCAGTGTCTGAGGCCCACCTTTGTCCTAGACAGTATCTTTACCAATGCTTGGGAAGAAGATTTGCTAACCTGCTTTCCATGCATGGAATATTGTGGACTGGCTTGACATAGTGTTAACTAGAATGATGGCACAGTTTTAAGAAAAATTAGACAGCTGCTTCTTAAAAGTTGGAAAGTCATTCCAACTGAGATTTCCCTTCCTAACTTTGGGTAAGATCAGTGGCCAAGAACTTTCTAAAATTAGCACCAATTCCCTTATCTTTATACAAATTACCAGCTGGTGTTTGTTTCATGTACTTGCAGAAAGCCAACTGGAAGAGAATATATTAAATACCAGTAACATTTTGTTCTGAAAGGTCTACTTGATATCAAACTCACATATAAAGTTGTGAATTCTCAAAGTCTGTACAAGGGTTGAGGATGCTGTTGATGTTGGGTTCAGGAGGATTTTCTTAAATCTAGTCCGGGAAGAGACAAGATGTTACAGTCTGGGTAGGGGATTTATTTGTAGCCATACTATCAGAAGGGACTATAAAATGAAAGTTAGTCTACCTAAAGTTAGAGACAGTAACTTTATTATTCCTAATACTTACTCATGATAAAACAATGACAATGTAGATCATGAAGAAATAGGCATTTATTTTCACAATCAGTGCATTTAAGGATACAAACAATTGGTTTTTACTGAAAATATAAATGAAATTGAAGCCTCAGTGTCTTTCTTCCGAAGCCTGGTCTTGGAGAAGACATGTACCACTCTCTTATTTACTTCACTCTTTGGTAAGTTTTCATGTGAAGTCTTTGTTCTTATCCTTAACAAAGTATGATTGCTGGTGAATGTAATTCTTTGTACTCTCCTAGAGCACATAAGGCTCACATCTTATATGATTAAACTCATCTGTCTGGGTATTATTTCTTCTGCGAGGCTTTTCCCCACAGTTCTTCAGTCTATACCCATGACATTAGAGAAACTACAGCTACCACTTCGATTCTTGAGAACCATGTCTGGGAAAAGTAATTTTTCTTTACAATCTCAAATTGGTTCCTAAGTAGGAAGGGTTCCTTGGTGACTGAATAGGGTGAGTAGTTGTGTAGTAGTAAGTTTTATGATAAGAAAGACGATCAGGGGATCAGGGAGGAAGGAAAATCTAGAAGGCTGGAAAGGAATGGTCTGAGATGGAGATATGGAATAAAGATCAAGACATCTTAAAAGGTTTTCATTATTTGTTCATTTATTCATTTTTTGAATTCCTTGTGAATATTTCATCTTAATTGGAGTCCCAGTTATCCAAGAATCTTATCTACTGTTGTGATT
This sequence comes from Castor canadensis, assembly GCF_047511655.1. Lineage (NCBI taxonomy): Eukaryota > Metazoa > Chordata > Mammalia > Rodentia > Castoridae > Castor > Castor canadensis. Next base: position 121,639,854 of record NC_133395.1, on the reverse strand, counting down.
TTGGAGGGTGGGAGAATTCTTTATTTTTCAGATGACACATAATAATGTACATACTTATGGGGTAAGGTGCAATGTTTGATGTAAACATTGTGTAGTGATCAAATCGGGTTAATTAGCATATTCATCATCATAAACTTTTATCATTTCTTTACAGTGAATATATTCAAAATCCTCTCATCTAGATATTTTGAAACATATAATGCATTATTGTTACGATTTCCATCCTCCAGTGCCATAGAACTACAGAATTTCTTTCTCCTATCTAACTATAACACGTACTTGGCAGCCAGCCTCTCTCTTTCTTCCTCTCCCCTACACCTCCCAGCCTCTGGTAACCATTATCCTACTCTCAACTTCTATAGGATCAACCTTTTAAGATTCCATATATGAGTGAGGTCATGCTCTACTTGTTTTTCTTTGCCTGGCTTTTTTCACTTAATATTATATCTTCCAGGACCATTCATGTTATCACAAATGACAGGATTTCATCCTTTTTTGTGGATGAATAAATTAACTTTTTTGCTGTGTGATGCAGTGGAAACTTCTCCAGCTCCCATGAAATCTTTAATACATGTAATACCAGCTCATGTTCGTGGGGATGGATTCTGTGAAGCATCAGCACTTTCTTTATGGTGGGTTCTCAGTAATGACACGTGGGCTGTATATTCAGGGTTGACCATATATGTGCCCTGTTCTGTGTGGGATAATCCCTTTGCATGAATGCACTTGTTGTTCTGCCTTAATTATTTGTAAAGTATTCACTTTCAAAAGTGTATTTGTTTAGGATGATAAAGTATAAAGCCACACAAAATAGCATTATTTGACTGTTCTTTGAAGACCAAACAAATTTTATCCTTAAATTGCCTATGTACCTGGGATTGTGAAGTTCCTGGGGGATACCATACCATCTTCATTAATTCGTTCTGTACTACATATTGAATTCTGTATATGCATTAGAAGTTGGTTATAATGAAGAATTGAGAAATGGTCTCTCTACTCAAAGATCTTACCACATGGTAGAGGGGGTAACATGTAACCAAACAAAGCATAAGCCAGAGAGATAGGTTTTCATTAGGGTTCCTCAACCTGTGACACTTTTGATGTTTTGGACTTGGTGATTCCTTGTGTTACGGCATCCTGTTCATCATAGGATGTTTTAGTGGCATCCCTGACCTCAACCTCTAGATGCAGTGAAGACCAAAATGTTTGCAGACATTGCCAGATTCCACCCTTCCCCAGTTTGTGTCCCCTTGTCCCACATTAAGAACCACTAATTTTTTCAGACTAGATCCAAGGCATCATGGGAAGAATAGCTCACCCATACATGGGTGGCCTTTTATTAATTTTTCATCCTTAACACCAGTTTGCCCTTAGTAAGTGCTTGCTGAGTGAAAGAAATGCATAATAATCGTGTCATCTTTCAGGTACTTGGAATGAAGTCTGGAAAACTTGAGGGAAGTTTAAGTGTGAGGCAAAATTTAACAAATGAGCTTCACTCTGAATCACTGACCCAACATTGCTCCCAGAATGGGGACTTGCTCCCCAGATATCACAGGGAGCATTTCTTAGCAGTTATTTTTCTGTTAATAAACACTGACTGTCAAGCACTTTAGCAAATATCAGGTGCCTGTAAATGTTAAATCGTCATAATAAAGCCACATAAATATTTCAGATTCCATCATCCACAGCAGGGAAAGAAAAGAGTCCAGATTTCAAAAAGAAGAAGAAGGAGGGGGGAAAAAAGCCCTGACATTCAATGACTTTACCCACCAGTGGCCCCAACTGGCAGCTTGAAACCTAGTGCCTATTAGAAGTAAATGTTCTAAAGGTGAGATCAAAAAGAATTAACCTAGAAGGTAACACCCACGCACAGGAAATCAATGTGAGTCAATGCCCTGTATAGCTATCCTTATCTCAACCAGCAAAAACCCTTGTTCCTTCCTATTATTGCTTATACTCTCTCTACAACAAAATTAGAAATAAGGGCAAAATAGTTTCTGCTGGGTATTGAGGTGGGGGAGCAGGAGGGGGTGGAGTGGGTGGTAAGGGAGGGGGTGGGGGCAGGGGGGAGAAATGAACCAAGCCTTGTATGCACATATGAATAATAAAAGAAAAAAAGAAGTAAATGTTCTTTGTAGAGGATCATTATATCTGTCCCCAAGTCAGCTATTGTTTTCATGTAAATGATGGCAAGGAAATTCACAGCAGAGCTCACATATTTCTCTCACACATCTCTGAACCAGAGTGACATAAAATAGTGGGCAGCATTGCTGACTGAACCACATGTTGGCCTTTCTTGATGGGCTTGAACATTTTGAGCTGTAATGGAAGTTTTCTGTGAACAAGGTGTGTGATCCTTGAAAAGGGATAACTTCTCTGGGGCTTCATTAGTAAAACATGAAAAGAAACAGTTTCAAAGTTGGTCAAGTATTTATTCTGATTCCTTCATCTGTGGTTTTATAACCTTAAAGATTCATGGAATTGAAGAGTTCATGAGATTAATTTTTATTTGGGGGAGTGGGAAAAAGTAATAGACAAAAATCAGTTCTCACAGAGCAGAGCGCTGAGGTTGCAACACATAGAATCACTAGGGGGAGTTACCTGCCTAGTCTGACCTGATTCCACACTCTGCCCGCACCTGACTGGGTTTGCATTGTTCACAGAAGTGCCTGAAACTGACCCAACTTGTAGCATTGGGTTTTGGATTACTGAATCTTGTGGGAATTCTCTGAAATTCTTTCCTTTCCCCAAGATAAATATTCCCGGTGACTGAAGAGAGACCTGCTGATGTTGCCTAGAAGCTGCAATTAATAAGATTTTCCCCCCTTATGGATGTGTTGTCCCCCAATTGCCAAACCAACCATACCTTCTTTGCTGACTCCCAGAGCTCATTTTTCATGCAGCAGTCTTAAAGTACAACACTTTCTCCTGAATAGCTGCTTCTTTGTTTTAATGTTGCTGCTAAACTTAAGGGGAAGAATTACATGCATGAAAAATCTCCTCCCTCCTTTAATTCCTTCAGGAAGTGCTTCATCCTCAGTACTTATTAAAATGGAAAAACTGTTCTAGGAGACTTCTGGAGGTCTAAGTTCATAAAGTGAATATGCATAAATGCAGCAGAATATCAAGTTTTCATAATTATACCTTTTCATGCATACAGTTCCTGGAGTGAAATCGGCTTTGACTTTGGCTGATTTAATATAGCTTTTCTAATTTAAATCTATCCCTTCACTCCTACTTAGCTGTTGTTCAATTTTACATAGAAAAAATGGGTTCCTATTTCCCACTTTCTCTAGCCAATAAAGATTCTATACTTTTAGACAAGAGTGATGAGATAGCACTTAATTTCTGACCTCTTTCCCCCCAACTCAAGAGCTTTGGGGAAGAAAAGTATTTCTGTTTTGGAGAGATAAACTGTTCAGTGAGGGCAGAAGAGGATGGAGAGACTTGGACTTAGGTGACTATGCCCGGCATAATGCCTGACTTAAAGTCAGCAGGCATCCGCATTTGTTGCAAGAAAATGCTTAAGACAGAAGAGAAGACTTAGAATAATCTCATACCAAAAGAGGTACTTAAGGGAGCATACAAAAAAAGCATAGTTAAGAGTGAAATTGTGGTGAAAGTAAAGGCCTGTTAGAGCAATTTGGTTCAATAGACAGAAGGAATCAGCTGGAAAGATTTTCAGCTGAATCCTGGAGGTGCCACTTGTTTTCAGCTATTCCAAGACCATATGGTAGCTTATAGAACACTCAGATAGATGTATGGTTGTTTTAGAAGATCAAGTGGGGGTCGGGGTGTGAATTTGCTGATGCCTGTCCTATGCTGAACTCTGTCAGAGTTAGTGCTACTTCAGGGATGGCAAAACCACTCCTGCCTTCAAGACGCTCATTTTCCAGGTTAGGAAACAGGCATATCAGCAGAGACCAAGAAGTATGGCATTGTCCTAGGACCATAGTCATGCAGGAGTCACCTTGTCCAGCCAGGAAAATTTTTTTCTTTCACCAGACTTGCTTTTGTTTTAAGGAAATAAATTCAGTTTGTAGTCTATCATCAAATTATGTTTTATAAGCAAAAGTATAAAATCTTTAGCTGTGTTTGTTTGACATGGTAGACAAGAGGTTTCTCTCCTTTTGCAAGCATTTGGAATTATGTGAATTTCAAATATGGAATATTATCCATTCTTTATTTCTCTTTGGGAGGAAATTTATATCTGAATCTTTAAAAGGATGGCTCTTATTTAAGAGCAAATCTTTAGTTTTCTGATTAGTCACCAACTGACCTTTCACTCTGGAAAACAAATTGATGTCTGTAACTAGTGATTGAAGGGATTCTTCAGAAATTTATAAATTTGAATTTGTCATAATGATGCATAATTTTAAACAACTCTTTTAATTGTCATCTATAATTTAAAGCCAAATTTAGCATTTTTCAGAGGGGAACAAAGACTACAGGGCTACCTAGTATACTATCTACTGATATAATTTCCTTCTTAAAAAATGATTAATCAGAACAAAGTACAGCACAGAAAAACCTGAAGATCCTATAGTTGGATGTGTGTATTCACCCAGCTCAGAAAGTACAAAGACTGCAAACAAGAGCTGCCATTTTGAGTCTTTATTCCCATTGTCTGTATGGGAAGAAGGAAATGTCTCTCCACACCTCCCCATTTCTCTCTTCTTTGTAAAAAAACAAAATCCTTGGCAAAACCTCAAGAAAGGAAAGGAAAGATCCTATGGTTGGGCTGGGAGTATTTGAGAATTATAGCCAACGTTTTTGAAATAGCCAGTTCCAGTTCAGTCTCTTCTGAGATGAGGCATTAGCTTAATAACATTGATGCTTAATTTAATCTGTAAAATCCTGATGTTTATAGTGCAGTAGCCCCAGTGAGTACTTGTAATATCCATAGTCTCACATTTTGGACAGTGCATATTTTATAATTTGGGAGGCCTTTCCTGTGTTTCTCTTGGAATGTGTGCTTGCTGTGTGCTGCCAGTACTAACCACAGCTCCTGGAACACAGTAGGAACTCAGCAAATGTGTGTGGAATGGATGGATGCTCATTCAACTTGGACTGGAGCCTGTCTTTGATGTTTAACTTGGAAGTTCCTTATTTTCATTTTTTATACTGTGTTTGGGGAGCTGTAGGTGTGTTAGAAATAGCCCTGGTCCTTCAGCTGTTTCATATCTACTAGGAGGATCAAACAAAACCGAAGCAGACAAAAGTACAAGACAGCAATGGTTTTCACACAAGATTTTCACATAGAGGTGTAGACGTTTTGAGGAAGAGGTGTAGACGTTTTGAGGAAGGAGAATTCTTTGGGAGTAAGGCCGTGTACAGTGAAGGGATACTTCATAGAACAGATAGTGTTTGAGATGGGTCTTTGAAGATAAATCCAATTTTGATTGGCTGGGATGGGGCAAGGAGGAGGACCTTCCAGGCAGGTAGAGGCTCAATGACCATGCAGAAATAGGAACTTAAACTGTAGGACTTCAGGAATGTAGTGCACTTTGGCTAAGATATGGAATTTAGGAAGTGGTAGGAGATGGCTCTGAAGAGTAGGTGATAGGTCATGGTTTAGGAAGGCTTTGAATGTTGGTGTGAGGAATGAGTTGTTGCTTTTGTCTGTCAGAGAGGACCAGCTGTAGTTGTAGTGATGGACTGAAAGAATGGAAGTTAGGAAGAAGGCCATTGCATGGTGTCCCCAGAAATATGACTCAATATGATCAAATCTCCACTTTCCACAGCCCCTAATCCTGCCCCAGTTGCCCATAACTGTAAGAATTCTAAAAATGTGAGTTTCACGAATTCCAGAATGAGTTCTCTCCCCACTGCCTGTCTCTTCTAATCAAGAACACAAATTCCATGTAGTTTGGTCTTGGTTTCTTCAATCCTGAATCAACAATTTATACGAGTGGAAAATAAGAAGCCAAGGAAGGCTGTGGGGGATGGCTTAATTGGGGGTTTGAAAGGAGCCACCTGGTTTATGCAGAGGCTCCCTGAGGCTGACTGCAGCACTCCTACTGATGTTGCTGTTCCCTGACCATCTGCTGGGCTGCCACATCCAGAGTTGCTGGCACTGGGGACTCCCCAGGATGAAGTGTGGAAAGTATTCCATTACTTTAACAAATAGCATGTGCAGTTGTATGTATTTGTTCTATTTTGCATTTTTTGGCCAGAGGAGCTATTAATGGTCTTGAATTTCACTTACTGGGCCTCAGTGAGAAAGGATCCTGCCAAAGCTAAGGGCATATTGAGCCCAGGGCCGGTTCTAAACTCAGGCTGCTATGCAGATTAATGCCCACTTTGGGGACTTCTCTCTGGTAACTAAAGCCTAACTTCTGCATATTTAATCATGGTGTGAATTGAATTTTTGATATTTCCTTACTATCACAAGGTTCAAAGTAAATGTTTCAGTAGCAGCCTCCTTAGAACAAGTCTTTTTATTCCCCTCTTTTGGAAGAAAATTCCCTTTCTGGATCTTTTTGGGAGGTCCCTTCTATGATAGCATGAGATCTCAGGGTCTAGGGAAGAGTACAAAGTTGGAATTCAAAATTTTCACTCAGGCCAAAGGTAATTTATAAGAGGTTTTAAAATATGGACTTAAAAATAGAATCTTTGCCTTCAAAATTAGGAAGATAATCCACTTCTGAGTTTTTAATCCCAAATAAGTGATTTTAAATGTGTGTAAAGATTTACATGTAAGACACTAGTTTTGAGATGGAAAAATTCAAAGATGTGTAAAATTAAAAGCCTAATGTTAGAGAGCACTAAATAATTCAATTTATTTCATTAAACTGGAACATTATATAGCTATTACATAGGAAAATAACTATAAATAATAACTAATGCTATTCCACCTCACTTTTCTTGATTCTTTGAATAAATATCTACTGTGTTTAGCACCTAACCACTACACTAGAAAAATTTAATTTAATCTTTATGATAACCTTTTGATGTAGGGATTCTTACAACTTTTTAACAAAAGAGATAGAAATTGCATTGTTGAAGATTATTTCATTTGGCAAGCATTGGAAGCCCAAATCAAAGTAGCAATCACAGAAGGAAACTCAGTAGCTCATGCAATCAGAAGGGGTAGAGTGTCCTGGCTTCAGGTGTGGCAGAATTCAAGAGCTCTTTCTTTTTTCTTTTCGTTTTCTTGGTTACATCTCTTTCTGATTATCTCTGTCTTCCTCTTCTCTCTAGGGTCTGTTTATCTCTGCTCAGCTCTCCTCCCTCCCTCCCTTCCTCCCTCCCTCCTTCCTTCCTTCCTTCTTAGGAGTCTTGCTATAAAGTTCAGTCTGGCTTCTGACTCAGTGATCTTTCTGCCTCTGCTTCCTGAGTGCTGGAATTACAGGCATAAACCACCATGCTCTCCTAGCTTCATTCTTTTTATTTACTTATTTATGTATTATTGTGCTGGGAGTACACTGTGGCATTACAAAACTTCTTACAATATATCAAAAATAATCATAATTGAATTCACCCCCTCCATCATTCTCCTTTATCCCCCTTTCTACCATTTATATCACAGGCCATGTGGTCACCACCAACTATACCCACATCTTCCTAGCTTAGCAACTCAAGAGGATGCAGATGTTCACTTCATAGATAAATCCAAAAGGAGACTTCGGTTGATTCACTTTGGCTTGAGTCACTTGACCATCTATGAGGTCCAATGAGTCATGATGACAGAAAATCCAGCAGGATTATCGGAATGGGAAAAGGCCAGATGCTCCAAAGAAGGAAGTTGGCCAAAAAAGTGGCTCCTATTAGATTATCCCCCACGTTCTTGCTCATGCCATCACCCTAGTCACAGTCTCTCCTTTCCATTTAGCTGGTTCCTGTGCTTTGTCAAGGCTCCTGGATTGTATTCTCTTTCTTCGACCACCCAAACCAGCAGAAAGTGCTCTTTCCTACTGATTCCTACCTGTTAGCCCCATCACTGGTAATATAATAGTCCAACACTGCTGTCCTCTGATGTCTTTGTGTGGTCTTACTGACTTGACTGCCAGCTCTGGCAGGGTGAGGACTTCTGTATTTCATGCCACAGCATTCTCCACATATATTGCACACAGCAGGTGCTCAAAAAGCTAAGAGACATTCCTGGCTTTTCATTTGCCTGCCTCCAGGTGAAAATGGGTAGCAGTAGAGCATGGTGAAGAGCATGTTACTAGATGTCACTTTGTATGCAGCATCATACATGTTGCTTAGCCTCTGTAAATCTAATTCAACATCTGCAAGATGGGGATACTAGTAACTGCCTTAGAAGTTACTTGGAGAATTAAACAAGGTAACTTCCATCTTATTTTTTTTTTCTTTTATTATTCATATGTGCATACAAGGCTTGGATCATTTCTCCCCCCTGCCCCCACCCCCTCCCTTACACCCACTCTGCCCCCTCCCTCTCCCCCCCACCCCCTCAATACCCAGCAGAAACTATTTTGCCCTTATCTCTAATTTTGTTGAAGAGAGAGTATAAGCAATAATAGGAAGGAACAAGGGTTTTTGCTGGTTGAGATAAGGATAGCTATACAGGGCATTGACTCACATTGATTTCCTGTGCGTGGGTGTTACCTTCTAGGTTAATTCTTTTTGATCTAACCTTTTCTCTAGTTCCCTTGCCTATGTAAAGAACTCAAGATAAAGAACAATGGCATTGAACCTTGCTTTTCTTTAGCCTCAACTGCAGTGTTTTCTATGTTGCTTTCCTACTGTAATAATTCTATTTTGTATTTTTTGTTTTGTATTTTCTAAATTGTCAATAATCGATATACTTTTCAGCTTATAGGTATAGCTACTCAATTGCCTAGTGACCATTAAGCCACAATTTAAAAAAACCCATTGCAGTCCAGGCTGAACTATTTGGAGGGATATATGAGTTGACTTTATGTTTCTTAGACATTTCAGAACAGCATGGAGGAGGATTCATACTTGCAGATCTCAGCTAGGTGGCAGAGTAAAGATGAAATCTCACCCTGGCCAGTCTCTCATGTATTTTCAATAACTATGTCATTCTTAAAGGATCTTGGTCTATTTTACCTTGAGTCACTTCCTATGAGTTCCCAGGGCCAAATTTCAAAGTACTTTCATATATGGCTTTGATTAGGGTTCTGTTAATAAGCAATGGAAATGAAGATGCCCAGCTGAGAGAAAGTGCTAAGAGGGCTGCAAAAAAGTCCAAACTCTGGACTTTGTGCCAATTATTTCAAAGTCTAATGAACCATGAGTAGCAGAGCAAGGCATTCTTAACTTGCTGGGAACCCCAGTGAAACTACAGCTGGGTTTGTGAATATGTGCTTGTGCTGGATTCAAAGAAACAAATTTAGCAGAGTAAGGTAACTGGCCATCTTAGAGGCATGAGGTGGGAAAGATCTTATTGCTTAAAAATATATGATAGGAGAGGGTCAAAGTCTGGGAATTTGATGCCCCAGTGAAATTTTCCAAGTCACTTCCTACTACAGTGCTGTACTCTTCACACTTCTCTGCTCTTTCTAGACTTGCCAGCAGACATAAGATTTAGGCTCCTGTTTTCTGGATCCTGGTTAGTTTAATGGAGTTGTGCTCTGTCCCTTCTCCTTAAAGCATGAGATCTGAGTGCGAGGGGGATAGCCAAATAAGGATAATGGAATGGAGTGAAGCTCCATGTTAGGGCTGATTGCATTTGTATGTAATGATGCAACTTATGTTGAATTTGGAGGCTCAAAGAATCACACCTGTAATCCCAGCACTTAGGAGGCTGAGCCAGGCCAACCTGGCTTTCAAAGTGAGATCCTGTCTCAAAAAGAAAGAAATTAAAGTCAGGCATGGTGGTGCCTGGCTATTTGGGAGATGGAGGCAAGAGGATGGAAAGTTCAAGGTCAGCCTAGGCAAAGTTATTGAGACCCTGTCTCAAAAGAAAAATAAAAGCAAAAGGGCTGGGGGCATGTCTCAAGTGGTGAAGTGCTTGCCTAGCAAGCACAAGGCCCTGGGTTCAATACCCAGTACTGCAAATAACAACAATAATAATATTAAAGAACATTTGATGTTGACAGTGTAATAATAAGTCTCCTGCAGCATTTCCCAAGATGAAGTCAATAGAGTTTGCACTCATTCTCCTGTTTTTCAGCCAGTCTGTCTGTTGAGATTTAATAAATACCAGCTACATAGAAAGCACAGTATGGACACCAGGGTAGCTGATAGTGAGGCTGATAAAAATAATGGCTTACTCTAATAAGAACCTGCTGGGTGCCTGGCATTGTAATGGCTGTTTGTTTTCTAACTCATTTAATCTGACCACCAGCTTCATAAGTCATCTCCATTTCACAGGTGAAGAAATGCAAGTACAGAGTGGTTTTAAAACCTGCTTAAAGTCACACAGATGGTAGATGATGGTACTGGGATTTGGGACTGGGAAGTTGGGGTTTGGATCCTGGATTCCTAATCAATTCTCTCCCACTGTCTCCTCATGACAAGTTTGCTCTCAAAACAAATGGTAATAAAGTGGGTAGTCTGAGGCAAGGAACTGGGTTTTACTCAGCCATATGTCCTCATTTCTTTCCACAGGCCTGGGGCCTAGTGCGGACTAAATATTCATGATCTATGCTCTTGACTCCAATAAGGAGATTTGTCTTATTATCAGAAAGAAAGCCCCACATGGGCTTTTGTTTGACTGCAAAGCAAAAACTAAAAACCAACAGTGTCAGGGGGTACTACAAGAAAAACCACTATAAGACAAATAATCTAAACATTTATGGGTAACTATTAATTAAATAGGGTAATATTTTTGGCCTGTTCTCAACTCTATACCATTTTGGGAGTCGCCCAAAAACTACTTCTGGTAGCTGTGAGGTTAAACCAGTGCCCTAAGTTGCTTGGAAGTACTCAGTTGCCTCAAGTTTCATAACTAGACATGGAGGCAGAAGCAGTGTAACAGCTTCCACAGCCTTCTGGGAGAACAAGAGAGTTCTTTGATTTATTACCTAAAGGATGGTACCCTAAAGGATAGGGTACAATCTTCCTCTCCAGCATGTCAATTGGATCAGAAAGTGGAGCTTTGGAGAAAGAGGCTAAAAAGCTGAGCTAGGAGGAAGTGTGTGTGTGTGTGTGTGTGTGTGTGTAATTATTTTGAGGAAAAGGAAGCAACTTGTGGGCTGAGGTCAGAGACTGAATTGCCTCTCGTGCAAAGCTCTTAAACTTCCTCAGATACAGTTTCTACATCTCAATAACAGGATTTAAAATACCAAGCCCAGGGACTGGCCTTGGTGGTGCACACCTGTAATCCCAGTTACTTGGAGGCAGAGAGCAGAAAGATTGCGGTCCAAGGCTGGACCAGGAGGAGTAAGTTAGTGAGACCTCCCCCCTCCATCTCAACAAATAACTTGGTAAACCGGGCATGATGGCATGTGCCTGTAATCCCAGCCATATAGGAGGTGGTAAATGGAAGGATCATGGTCCAAGTCCAGCCCAGGAGGGAGGAAATGCAAGACTGAGAACATAACTGAAGCAAAAAGGGCTGAGGTATGAATCAACTGGTAGAGTGCCTGCCAAGCATGAGGCTCTGAGTTCAAACCCCAGCACTGCCCCCGACCTCAAAATTCTCCAAAACCCAAACAAAATAAACTTAAAGGTTATAGCTGCTGTTTTTTGCTGTAAATCAGGGTTTCTCAACCCAAGCACTACAGACATTTTGTGCTGGATAATTCTCTATTGTGAGTTGTCCTGGGCACCACAAGATATTTGTGCATTTTTCTCTTAACTTTCATTAACATTTTTATTAGTGCATATTAATTGTACAAAGGACTTCATTGTGATACTTCCACACATGCATATAATGTGCTTGGATCATACCGACCCCCCTGTCTCTCTTTTCTGTTGCCTTCCTCTCCCCACACAGTCCAGTCCCCCTTTAACATTTAAGTAATTTTTTCTGTTTTTTTAGGTCCAGATTCCACATATGAGAAAAAATTTCAACATTTATCTTTCTGAACCTGGCTTATTTCACTTAACATGATCTCCATTTCTATCCTTTTTCCTGCAAATGGCATAATTTCATTTGTCTGTATGACTGTGTATGTACTATGTATGACATGTATTATGTATCACATTTTCTTTATCCATTCATTGGTTGATGGGCACCTATGCTGATTCCATAGCTTGACTACTATGAATAGTCCTGCAATAAACATGGGCATGCAGCTATTTCTATTGTGTGCTGATTTATACACGCAGGATCATATGACAGCTCTATTTTTAGTTTTTTGATAACCTCCATACTGATTTCTATAGTGGCTGCACCACCTTACATTCCCACCAATTGTGTACGAGGGTACCCTTTTCCTCACATTCTCACCAGCATTTTTGTTATTTGTGCTCTTGATGATAGCCATTCTAATAGGAGTGAAGTAGAATCTCAGTGTTGTTTTGGTTTGCCTTTACCTGCTAAGTATGTTGAATATTTCTTCATGTATTTATTAGCCATTTGCATTTCTTTTGAGAACTGTCTATTCAATTCACTTGTCCATTTATTAATTGGATTATTTGTCCTCTTGGTGTTTAAGTTTTTGAGCTCTTTATATATGCTGGATATTAATCCCTTATCTGATGGACAGATCCTACGTATAGTCTCCTATTCTTTAGGCTATCTCTTCATTCTTGTCATTGATCCCATCTCTCAATTCTTGTTTGGATTCCCTGAGGTATTGTCATTCTGTTCTGAAAGTCATTGCCTATGCATGCATTTCAAGTATTTTTCCTGCTTTCCTGTAACAGTTTCAAAGTTTCAGGTCTTACATTAGGTCTTTGATCCATTTTGAATTGATTTTTGTGCAGGATGAGAGGGATCTAGTTTCAGTCTCCTATATGTGGATATACAGTTTCCCACACCATTTATGGAAGAGGCTGTCTTTTCTTCAGCATATGCTCTTGTCACCTTTGTCAAAAATTAGATGGTGCCTAGGATATTTAGCAACATCCCTGGCCTCTACCTGCTAGACGCCAGCAATATACCCTTGTCGTGACGGTAAGAAATAGCTCCACATATTGCTCAGTGTCAAGGGGTGTATCATACTTTATTTGGCTGCTATCACAAAACACTTGAGACCAGGTAACTTATAAAGATGAAAAATTTATTTTCCCACAGTTCTGGAGGCTAGGCAGTCCAAGCCAAAGGTGCCAGCATGTGTTGTTGCTAAGAAGGGTTGCTGTCTAAGTCCAAGGTGGTGTTATGTCCCTGCATCCCCAGAGGGAGTAAGGCTGTGTCCTCAGGTGGTGGAAGCCAGAGGGCTAGGAAGCCAACACTAAGGGAAGCCTCTTTGATAAGGGCTTGAATTCCATTGATAAGGAAGGAGGCCGAATGGTCCAGTCACCTCTTAAATGTCCCATCTCTTAAAACTACCACTTTGACAACATGTGAATTGAGGCAGCCGAAAGAAGGGGCACAAGGCTATGGTTTGAATTTATTCTCTCCAAAATGCATGAAATACCAAAGTGATAGAAGAGACCAGGAAGATTCCTCCCTTATCAGTAAGATAAACTCCTATAAAAAAAAGGCCTCATGCAGTGTTTGGCTTGCCGATCCTTCTGAGTTCTCTGATGTGAGAACAGTGTTTATCCACTCCAAAGAATGCATCAACAAGGTGTCATCTTTGAAGCGGAGAGCAGCTCTCACTAGGCAACAAAATGTGCTGACACCTTGATCTTGGACTTCCAAAGTCTCCAGAACTGTGAGAAACATATTTCTGCTTCATAAATTTTCTGTCTCAGGTGCTTTGTTTTAGTATCACAAATGGACTAAGATGGGGTAGGAATGTCAGAAACAAAATCACCACTTCCCTCTTCCCCATGAGTCAAGCACTGCTGGTCAATTTGAGAGAGGGAAAATTTTCTTCTTGTGTGCTGGGCCAGGGCACATTTCACATTTCATTTTATTTGAAATGAAAACAGGAAACACACAAGAAAAATACAATTGGTGCTTGGCCAAGTTTCCACAAGGTTCTGATTTTCATGAGTTTCCTGGAAGGAGAAGAAATCTGACACAAATGGATAGACAGACATTTTCCACTAGACCTCTGCAGATGCTGATGCCAACAGAGGATCTCAGTTCACCCTTTATTAAGGCTGTTGGATGAAAGCTCATTCTGTGTTTAACTAGCTAATTAGAGAAACATGGTACCAAACACGATGGGAATTCACCTTCATTGAAGTTTGTAATTAAGAATTCTCGAATACAAAAAAGCCGAGAAAGAGCTGTTAGATGTCAACTTTGATAAAACGCATTGATGGTGTACTAGGAAAATTGAAAATGGATTAATGTATTTGTCTTGATCTGTGGTGCTGTTTCTGCTGGGAAAATGTATTTGTGCAAAATTTATAGTAGTTTAGATTAAGAGTTTAATTTAAGGTTAAGTCCAGACCCTTTTGTATTGTCAACACTTCTCTTTTTCAAAGACTGAGCTAGTGGAACATATTCACACCCCACAAGAAAGAGTGTCAGATTCTGACAAGCACACCAGTGATTAAAAAGATACACACTGTTGGGGCTTCAAATAATGCAATTTGTAGCACTAAATACAATGTGCCTGGGGCAACACTTCAAGAACATCTCTTCCATCATTCTACTCACCAACGTGTACATACTCTGAAATTATCTTTAAGGCAAGTCCACTCTCAGGCAGAGGTGCTTCCTTCTCTAGGTCACTAAAGCCCATTTAAAGCTCTAGCAGGCTATTTGCAGGACAGCCAATGACTAAATAACTTTCCTTATTGTGTTGGATGCCTTTAATTTGTTCATATATGCATGTTGATTCATTCATTGAAGATGCTTATTCTCAATAAGGAATTAGACATAAAGTAGAACTGGCATGAGAGAGAGAAGAGAAAGAACAGAAAGGGGAAAGAAAGGAGTGAAGAGGAATGGAGGGAATGAGGAGGAGAGGAGAGAAGGTGTTTCCAGAAACTTCTAAATAGCTCAGAGACTGAAAAATCTGATTTCCATGCAGAATTACACTCAAATCAAAGTGAAAGGGAATAGCTCCGAGCATCCAGATCTGTGCCTGCCTCCTGTTTTCTCACTTAGCCTGTACTTGAAAGGAAGAAGCCTGATTTTGTATTGGGGAAGTTAAGGATCTACCTTTTAGTCATGTAAGAGAGTGGTGTTGAAGAGGCAGAAAGTGACTCTCGTGGTTCACTCTAGCATTTGTGATCTTCGAAGCAGACTTCAGTCAAGTTCATCCTTGGGGAGGAAGAAGGTGCTGAGGGTAGAGGGACTGAGAAAAGAAGAATTGTGAGGTTTGCAGTCAGTTGAAGGAAAGTGCTTGCAGTTGCCCTTTGTAGGAGTAAGGTACTGCCTAGTAATGGGAAGAAGAATAATTAAATTTAATGGTAATAACAGTGTTGCAGTCAGGGAACATTGATTTATCACTTACTGTGTGCCTTTCCCTGTGCAAAATACTTGGCGTGCATTAACTCTTCTATCCTACAGCACCTGTGTGATGTGTGCATTAATGCTCATTGTACAGATGAAATAACAGGGGACCAGCTGTTAAATAATAGGTCACATCCAGGGTTCCATGGTTTCTAATCACCCAGGGATTCACTTTAGAATGGCTGGTGCTCAGTAAAGAGAAATTAAATTGAATCTGTAGAATGGGGCCAATTATTATTGTTCCATTTCTCTCAGGATTGTTTTGATGCTAAGTGGGGAAATATGAAAATATTTGGGATGCACTGGGCATGGAACAAACATGAGTCACGATAGCACTGTGGGCCTGCAGTGGACTAAGCCACCTGTGGTCAACCTGGTCTCCCTTTTAGGGATAAGAGGATGTGAATAACACAGTTTCTTTTCTTTTCCATAAAATCTTAAGGCAGAAACTGAGAATCAACCTGTTTCTTAGAAAAGTTACTTTAAACCAAACCTCTTACAACCAGGATTCACTGAAATGGGTCTTAGACCATTCCGTCAGCCTTCTAAGATAAGTTACTCTTTTAAGCTGACTTTACATTAATATGAAAAAATCTAAAGCCTCAAGTATTTGACATGAGATCTGAAAACAGCTCAGAACATCCCGTCACAGAAGTCTGCGTAGGAGATTGGGTGTAAAACTATACTCTAAGAAACATGATAGAATGAAATAACTGCATGTGACATTTCAGTTCCATAGCCATGTACTATTCAGGTGGCCAGCTGTGCTCTCTGAGAACTCGTATGTATTCATTTGTACAAGAAGGCACTACCTACAGAAACATGCAGTAGCTGGCTGATTCCTGTGGCTTGATTTTCTTACTACTGTGTCATTGAGCATCATTAGTGGTTATGTTACTTCTGAAGACATTTAGATTCTCTCTCATTTTTAACTTGAAGATGAATAATTTTATCCCATGCTTTGAGTAGATAAAATACTTTCTAGATAAAATGCTTTCTAAACTAACCATTGGTAAGCCTGGCTCTAGTCTTTCTGAAATTGCTCACAACTGCTTGCAAACATACAAGAATGGTTACCTCCGATTTATAATACACATTGACCTTGGCCATTCAAAAGCCTGTTTTTTCTCACTAGCATCTTCTATGTGCAAGAAAGATAAATTGCAATACAAGTAGAACCCTCCATTGTTATAGCATCATAGATCCATGGTAGTCTCTCTGTAACTCTAAATGGATTTTCAATGAGCAGAAAAACCTAAGGGTTATAGGGTTTGGTTTATCTACTTCCAGAGTACGAAAATATAGGAGTGTCCAGGAGTATAAACCTATTTGTCTTACCTACCTCCACCCCTTTAACTTCTGTAGCACATTGTCTGCTAGAATCTTGGGCCCTCTTACATTAAGGATTTTTGATCCTTGGACTTGGGCCCAAACTCTATACCCTCTGCCTACTAGTTTTGTGACCCAGGGAAATTGATAATTTTTCCAAGCCTCCCTTTCCTCATCTATAAATGTGAATAATAATATAAATGAGGGTTTTGTGTGTAGTAAATCTGCTCGCCACATACCTGAAACCGCACCACTATTAGTTGATACTATTATATCTGTTATTATGGTCACCATCATCATCCTTGTCACTTCCATACATATTGATCTGATTTGTGCATGATGTGTAATGTCAAAAACAAAAACCAGAACAGATGGTAACGAAGACAAAGCTACTCGAGTAATGACCAGTAGCTATCTTTCTGAATAAATAGGATTGAGCTCAACTGGTATATTGTTAGCATCTGAACAAATGCTTCTCTAGTACTAAGTTTTAACTGTGAGCCACCCTCATGAGATCTTGTTCACGCTGTGAATTTGCTGAAGTCTGCTCTTCACAAATGGTGTAATAGCTTACTTTTACTTCCCCAATCACAGCCTGGTCATGGTGGGATTGGAATTGATAGGTGTTCTCTTCATGGCTCCAGTGGCATCCTACCAATCTATACACAGTCCGCCTTTGTGACTGTAGGACTCAGGCTCCTTTTTAAATTAACTTTTATCTGCTAAGTAATGAGCACATCAGTTTTTAATATCATAGAAGTTTCATCTTGGTGCCTTTCCTTTTTTATTACTAGAATTATCTCTCCCCTACCCACCCCCCCTCCAAGAATGTAATAAAACAAAACCTGCCTGGTATATTACATAACTCAGGATTTCATTAGATTCTGCTTGATGGGAAAGACTATTTACACAGGGACAAAACAGCATGCCTTTACAAGATGATTTCATATGAGTAGAAGGTGGTTTTATAGAAAAATAGATATTGTTGCACCTTATGGAGAAACTAGCGGTACCATCTTCTTCCTTCCAGAAGTCAGGCTCTATCCTTGGACTTTCGACCTCTGTGGAAGTGTCTCCGTGCATCCAGGAATTCACAGATGCATATTGGTTTCATGGTAGTTGCATAGCAATCTCTGTTGTGTACCCTTCTCAGGAGGGTAAGTACAAGTTAGGTGACTCTGTTAAAGCTATTTTTAAAACCATTAAGACCATTAGCTCCAATTTGAGATGAGTAAAAAAACAACAAACAAACCAAAAAACAAGACACACCTGACCCAAGATTCAAGTTCTACTTCATTACTTCCCTTTTTCCAAGTCAATGTAATAAGCTGCTGCAAATCTCAACTTTTGCCAGTTCCTTCCAATTTAATCACAAAGTTCTGAAAATAGGCATTTCTCCCAGATATCCTTCAAAATTTGTTCATGGTTTGGGTTACTGTAAGATTGAATGTATGTAAACTTTATTTTACTTGTTCCCTAAAAGAATTCTGAAACCTGTTTTCCTACTTGTGAAAAGTTGACATCTAATTTTGTTTCCAGTAAAAGTTTGAGTAGTTGCAAAGAATGTAAACTCTGCCGGATGTCTGTGGCTCACACCTGTAATCCTAACTACTTGGGAGGCTGAGATAGGGAGGATTTTGGTTCAAGGCTAGTCCAGGCAAAAATTTCACAACCAATAGATGGGTGTGGTGGTGTGCAACTGTTACCTCAATGATAGTGGGAAGCCTAAAATGTAGGATCATAGTCCAGGCCAACCTGGGCAAAAAGCAAGATCCTATCTCAAAAATAATCATAATAAAATGGACTAGAGGTGTGGTTCAAACGGTAGAATGCCTGCCAAGCAAACAAAAAATCCTGAGTTCAAACCCTAGCACTGTCAAAAAAAAAAGAAAAAAATGTAATTTCTGGCATGTTCTAAGTATTGATATTTATAAAGGTATATTTATTGTGTCAAGTTTTAAATGATATAATTAATATTTATTTGACATTTTCTTATCCATTAAAAAGTTAGTTGGCAAATTCTTTAACAGTTGGAAATTTTACTTATTTTGTTTTCTTTGAACTTGTGTTTCCATTCCACTTTCCTCATAGAATTATAGTCTAATATCATATTTTTAAAAACATTTTATTGATTACCCTATTATATTTCTTTGCCTCAAAAACATGTACACAATTTAAAATTACTTTTTAATTACTCATGACCCAAATTACAAATTTCTTTTGGGTTGGGCAATCATTACAAGTACTACTAATACACAATTGTCCAAATCACCAAAAATATATTATAATTTATATTATAAATTCAATAACTACTTCATAAGTAATTATTAAATTTAGGAAGAAAAATGTTACTGAAAATTTATGTTTCTTAGGTAAATGGCTATTTCTTCTTCAATTAGTTTATTTTGTGGACAAATACTTATTTCTAGAACGAGACATGATTTAGCATGACTTTTATTTCCATTTTTAATTTTATAGATGCACATATTGGGAAAGCCTGCTTGCATAAATGAATAGATGGTAGCAGATAGGGATTTGCTATAGCCATTTATCAATTAACTTCTTTAATTCTGACTTATATGCTTCGTATCACATAGTAACCTGTCATTAAAAAATATTTTTTAATGATCCACCACCTGAAAAACAGATTAGGGGTTTTAATTTTATTAAAAGTGAAAATTAGAAATCTTCTTATATCCAAAAGACTATATTAGCAGGTGTTTGTCAACACCAGTGTTTGGAATGGTGCCTTTTTGAAGTGCCTCAGATGTTTTGCACCATGTAAATGTACAATGTAAAGAGATTTGGGATGGTAAGGAAGGATGCCTTTCTTCATAATTTGGGAGTAGATGATTGCTATCATATGGATGTTGAATGTTGTGAAAAGGCCCATGTGTTAAAGGGTTGGTCCCCAGGGTGGCATTATTTGGAGGTAGTGAAATATTTGGAAGTAGGGCATTGTGGGAGGTCCTTAGGTCATTGGGAATGTGTCCTTTAAGAGGACCATGGGGTTTTGGTCCCTTCCTTCCTTCTTGTTTCCTGGCCATACACTGAGTAGTTTTCTCCACCATACACTCTCCACTGTTGCCATCTGGCATCACTAGAGGTCTAAAAGCAATGACTCTGACCAATCATAGACTAGAACCTCTAAAACTGTGAACCAAATCAATCCTTTTCTCTTTGTAAGTTAATTATCTCAGGCATTTTGTCATAGTGGTGCAAAACTGACTAGCACAGCAATTAAGAAACTAGATAGCAAGTTATTTTCAGATGCAAGGCATTCTCAGGAAGATTGATTTTAGGCAAATGTACATGTAAAGGTTGGGAACTTTAAAATTTATTTACTTAAAATGATCCATGTCCATGTATCCCTCTGAGAGTTTTTGTGTTGCCCTAGACATATGGGTGTCCATGTTTGGATATGCTGGACTGTATTGATTTCACCTGTGGGAATTCTTAGACCACTATAGAAGGCAACCACAGAAAGTGGTGGTCAATGGGGTGGTTGATGGGAGTGGGGAGTGAGGAAGGGAGGGAGAGTGAGAGAGAGAGAGAGAGAGAGAGAGAGAGAGAGAGAGCGCACTTAAACTGAAGAGTACATTTCAAATAAGCACAAATCATACTAAATAACCAATGAGAAAAATGGCTAACTCCTTAGCGCTTTCTGTGTTCTTTCCTGGATCTCACAAGATTTCTAATCATTTATTTCACAGAGTTGTCTACCAAGTCTTGTGATATTTTCCTAATGCAGGGACACAAGAGACTGGTAGACATCATGTTTTCGTTGTAGATCCAAGAGATTTGGATGAAAAAGAATATGATTTCCTTTCAAATACCTGCCTTGAGAGCTCAGGTAACTCCAAAGCTCTTCAAACATTAGTAAAGGAAAGTTAAAGGGACAGAAAAAGTTATTCAAAAAGAAAACCACTTACAATGAGCGGGCCTCGGTTGTTTTCTCGGTACTTGTTCTGAAAGAAAATGTACACGACAGTGGCGGCCAAGGAGTAGAGGAAGGCAAAGACAGCGACAGTGACGAAGAACTCTGCTGAGGACGAGGAGTCACCAATCAACGCCAGCTTCTGCCGTTCCCTTCCCTCGCAGGTAGGTACCTCGAAGGTCACCTGGTGTAACCTAAATGGGCAGAGTTAAGAAGATATTCTTTAAATGCCAAGGACAGAAAACCAGATGCCACGTGTGCATTTTCTAAGGCAAATGGAATGTTACTTTGTAGGTTTATGGCATACCAGGGAAGAATTCATGAAAGAGTTGGCAGAGATTCTAGCTAGAAATACAGAAATAATCATTGAGTGGACATCAGTAGACTACATGTCACAATAGTGAGTCGCCCTAGAGAAGGGGGGAAAGTGGTACAGGAAAAAGGAACTGAAATGGTGGCATCCCCTGACCTTGGTTCTCCAGTGCTTTCTCTCCTTCACGTGGCACACCATGAGGCTCCAGCCTCTGTCTCCAGCCTCTTTCCCTGCTACTTGAACTCCGTTTTTCTTGCTCCAACCATGGTATCCTGCTTTCTGTTTTTCATTTATGCCAAGCATGGTCCTGTCTGAGCTCTTGTCATGGAATGTTCCTTTTTCCTAAAGCACGCTGCCCATGTCACTTCCCATGGCTGACTCCTTGGTGATCAGGTACCAACTCAAACTCTTCCTGGGAGAGCCTTTTGCTGACCATTGATCAAAAGTAGTTCCTTTCCTTTAGACATTTCTTACCACATCATACTGTGCAATTAAAAACACTTTTGGTAGTACTGGTGTTTGAACTCAGGCCTTCGGGCTTGTTAGGCTATAGCTCTACCACTTAACCATACTCCCATCACTGTTTGCTTTAGTTTGTTTTTAGATAGGGTCTTTTTGCTGTTTGCCGAGGCTGGCCTCAGACCTCAATGCTCTTGTCTCCACCTTTGCAGTAGTTGGGATTACAGATGTGCATCACCACACCTGGTCTGTGTAATGTTATTTGCAGAACTACCAGGTAAAGTTGTCTGGGTAATGTGGCTTTCTTTTTTGCAGTACTGGGGTTTTGTACTAAGGGTTTTGCACTTGCTAGGCTGACACTCTACCATTTGAGCTATGCCCCCAGCCCTTTTTGCTGTAGTTATTTTTCAGGTATCATCTTGCATCTTTTGTCCAGGTCAGCCTGGACTGTGATCCTCCTACTTAAGCTTCCTAAGTAGGTGAGATATAATCTCAGCAAGAGCCATCATGCCCAGCTGCTAAGGTCTGTTTCTTAAAAATATATTTTTTATTTATGGCTTGATGGAAAGAAGAGCTGTTTACATAGTCCACTGGATTTTGCTTGTTGATTTTGAGCTTGCTTACAAAGAGCCTTTCCCTTAACAAAATAAAGGTGTACAGCCACAATAAAACTTAGGAAAGTGGAAGCATTGATTATGGTTATATTGTAGAGCCTCTTTCCTGCCATTTCCAGAGACAGTAAAATATTCCCCAAGCATTTCATCTGTGGGAATATTAAAAGTGAAATAGATTGAAGAGGTAATCACGTCAATTCTGAAACTCAATTCTGGATTTCAGACAATGTACACTTTTTTTCATTATCTAATATGTCATTCATTTGGCAAGCAACTTTATTATTCACACAATGGTAGGTTCTAGAGATAGAGTGGGGAACAAATAAGAAATGGGACTGTCCCTGCTCAGGCTGAGCTTTAGGTTTAGAGAGAAAAGGTAAGTTTACTGAGAAGAGCCCTAGTCTAGTCTGGGTGTGGTGGTCAAGATAAGCTTCCATATGGAATGGATATTTAAGCTGCAGCTTTAAAAATGAGTACAAATTACCCACATCAGATGTTAAGAATGTAAGCACACTAGCATGGCTATACTAAAAAAGAAGGTAAGATTGGAATAACAAGAATTGGCAAGGATGTACAGAAACTGGAACTTTTATACATTGCTGGTGAGCATGTAAAAATGGCCACTTTGGAAAGCAGAGTGGTAATTCTTCAAATGGCTAAACATAAAATTATCCTATGATCCAGCAATTCCACTCCTACATACACACCCAAGAGAAACGGAAATATTTGTTTAGGCAAAAAATTGGACCCGAGTGTCCATGCAACATTACTCCTAATAGCCCCAAAGTAGAAAAATCTAAATGTTGCCAACTGATGAATAGATAAATAAAATGTGGGGTATCCATAGGGTGGAGTATTATTTGTCGATAAGAAGGAAGTACTGATATGTGCTACAACATGGCATTATGTTAAGTGAAAGAAGCCAGACACAAAGCACCACAGATTGTGTGATTCTATTTATTTGAAATGTTCATAATAAGCAAATCTATGGAGCCAACAAGCAGGCTAATGTTTAGCTATGACTGGAAATGGGAGAATGGAGGGTGATGACTAAGTGGTGTAGGATATCTTTGGGGGATAATGAGAGTGTTGTAGAATTAATTGTGATGGATGCATACCACCCATCTGTGAAGATACTAAAAGCCATCAAATCGTGTATTTTATTTTTTGTTTTATTGAGACAAGGTCTGGCTATTTAGCCACACTGGTCTTGAACTTGTAGCCCTCTTGCCTTAGCCTCCCACGTACTGGATTACAGGTATGCACCATCACACCCAGCTTAAATTGTACATTTTAAATGATGAATTATGTGGTATGTGAATTACATCTCAGTAAAACTATTAGAAAATAGGGCAGAACATGTATCAGCTTTCTGCATAGGCAAGGAGCCCAGCACATGGGGGAACACAATGTGGCTGGGGCAACTGGCAGATGGCAGGCAATAGTGTGAGTGGTGCAGAAAGAGAAGTAGCCAGGGCCCCCACTGGGGTGCCTCTTGGGTCATGTTACAGATGTTGGTCTTATTTTTAAGGTGAGATGGAAATGATTTTCTTAGGGCAAATATAATGCAATACAAACACCATGTCACCCACTGCAAATATCTGGAGATATACACACTCACTCTGCAGGTGCCAGGATGTAGTCCAGATCTGCATGTCTCCAAATGCTAGTTCCTTCAACTAACATGCACAGACTGGGCCTGCAGTCCCAGGGTGCAGTAGGGCAGCAGGAGGGAAGGAATGAAATAGTTTTCTTTACTCTGTGCCACCAGCTGAAAAACAACATTTTCCCATGTTGCTGATTTATTGTATTGACTTACCAGAATTGTTAATTGGGTTTATCTGTACAAAGCAAAAAACAAAAAACCAAAAAAACTCAAAATACTGATAAATATACTGTGCTTACTAATATCAGTGATCTATAGCTGAAGCTTTAACTCATCAGCCACCCTGGGGTGAAATCAGGAGAAAAAGGAGAAATGGAAGTGAAGTTCTAAACTAGTACCTAAGCTAAGGAGAAGGATGGAGGGTAATTTGTAAAGTAAGAGCATGGAGGCTCAGAATAGCCAGTTTAATAATTCATATCACTAAGCATTTGATGCTGTGTGATGGCATACATCACTAAACACACACAACAGATATATACATATATATGACTATGTATATAAAGTTTTATATAAAAGTTCATATGTAAATTTATATAACTCATAACTGTATGTCTGCATATATCATATTTTGGATGGGGAAAGTTGACAGTCAGCATGTATTCTGAAGCTGCAATAACTTTAGAAGCAAATATCATTAATTTAGAAGCTAAACAAGGAAAAGAAAACTGTTCTATAGAGACAGGACATGTCAGTTGGCAGAGTCTGGAAGCTGACAGGGCATCTCTGATCTTGTGACGAACTAGTCAGGGAGCAATTGCTGAGGCTGCAAAAGGTACCAAATCCAATTTGTTGATTTCAAATGTATAATCCTCTTCTTAGCTGGCCTGGCTCAATGAAGAGGTAATTGAATTTCTCTGGGGTTTACTGCATTTTTGTCTCGCACCCAAAGGCCCCCATTTTAGAGTAGTTTCTCCCTCTTTAAATTTTTTTATCAGTGTTTAAATGTGACTATTTAAAATATTTCACTGATACTCCAATTAAACTAAAGGAACCACTGCATGCCCACAGTTTTTAGTTGTTTGCTGGCCTGGAAAATATTAAAGGTAACCATCTCTTCAGGGGACTGCAGAAGGGCAAGTTGGTATGACTTTATTCATAATGATATTTATAATAACAACCATTGACATTTTCCTACCTCCAGGCAGTGTCCTAGGTTCTATAGCTACTTGTATCTCACTTAATGACAATAACTCTCTTAGATAAGTTCTACTACTGCTAACTCATAGATGAGGAGACTGAAGCTCGAAGTGAGCAATGAAACCGCCTTCTGGATAGCATAGCTTTGTCTCAAATGCAAGTAGATTAGGAGGAGCCTGTATTAGTAACTGTTGTACATTTCTGCCTGTGTACTTGCAAGTACAGTGTCCTTAAATTTCCAGCTGAATGCTTGTATAGAAATGAGCAAGCAAGCTTCCCCACGACAGCCATCTAATGACAGACTGAGAGTTTATACCGAATAGGATTCTGAACCGATATTCATTCTGCTGCTACTACATTGAAGTATATAAAATAGGCATTAGGTATCCAGCAATAATAGAGTTGAATCTCTATACTGACCAATGGAAAATTACTAAGAAATTCCTACTTTCCAAATCTTACCCTGGGATGTTCCGGCATTTGTCTCAGAACCACACAGGGAAAATGAACTGAAATGGTGATCATGACAGTATGATTATTTATAGAAAGTGAGGCAATCTGTAAACTATGGCACAAATTTATCTGTAGGCAGCACCATTATGGTCATCTTGTTATAAGACTTTTGAAATTATTGGCAGTATCTTTCACCAGGTTGGGAGAAAACGGTACATATGGAAGTGGCTCAAGGAAAGTCAGTATGGCAAATCCCAATAGTGGTGATCCAGCCCAAGAACAAAGTGTGAAGTATTACAAGTACTGAGGAACATGCTGCTCTCTCTGAATTTCTGACAGCCAGAATGAAAGTGGCCAAGGGAGATCAGAGGGCAACTGGCAAATCATGGTGCTGGGCACATTTTCTCTTTAACTGGTCATTTTCTATAGGCTCTGTTTCAATGTCACTTACCAGTTGATCAGGACTTTTTCGTCATTTTGTTCTTTCTTTTCCCAATATAAAATATTGGCAATCATCTAGTTTTAGATCAACTTTGTTTTTGCTAGCCATATGTGCATGTGTGCAATGAATAGATTCGGGTGCATACACACACATACACCCTTACTTATTTAGCTTATTTGATTAGTAGCCTAAATCATTGCACAATCCTGAGATGTTACATAGCATTTTCACACACAATAGCTCAGGTTTTTCTCCCTACTGGTTCTCCCATATTTTACAATATGGAAAAAGTCATCCTGAAAGAATCATCAAAGATCACCCAGTGTCACAGAAAAGAGGAAAACCTAGAACTCAGGCTTTCTGCTACCTAGCTCTAAGTCGTTTTACTTATGCCTCAGATTCTACTTCTAAGTTTTCCAAACCATTATCCTCTCCACAAGTCCTTCCTTCACTCATTCAGTGGGAATTTATTGAACCCCATGTGTCAGTCATTAGATACTCTAAGATAGGAAAACAATGACTTGTGGGGAGTGGAAATGGAGATGATCTAGAAGGTTGAAAAGAACAAATCTGTCTCTGTCACTTTTCTGGTTTCTTACGGTACATGAAGCATGGTACTTGGAATTACTATTTAGGAAATTGATAGTCTGCTGTCACTGGATATTATCTCACCTAAACCTACATACTTGATAAAGTGATTATTATGTCTTAATATGCCCTTATTATAGGAATCTACTTGACCCCAAAGCTCTTGCTCTTAATTTCTAATATGAGCAAAATATAATGGCATTGTCTTTTATAAATCACCTATTTGCTGACTTATATCACTGCTGGCTTTTCTAATGGCCTTCTAGAATCTAACTCTCTTGCTTGACACTTTCAGTCATATCTCAACAGGAGAGTGGTCACAGGATGAGTGTGGGAGCCATGACTCTCCTGGATTCTAGATTTCAAGCTGGTTTTAAAGACTCAATTGATTGAAGCAAGGTTTTCCTATATGCTACCAGCACTTCACAAGACAGAATCTGGGAGAGAACCTGTTTCAGAGAGCCTTAGGTTTAGGATCTATTTGGGGGTAGAAATGGAAAAGAATTCAAGGCAGGATTTGAACAAAGCCTGGGAAATATGCCCACTGTGATGAGAACTGAGAGAAGGCTCCAGCAACTGGACTCAGGTTGCTTAATACAAAAACAAGTTTGAAGTCTTCAGTTTGCAAAGGGGGATAGAGAGGGCTGGTGGAGTGGCTCAAGAGATACGCCTGCCTAGCAAGTGTGAGGCCCTGAGTTCAAACTCCAGTGCTGCTGCCAAAAAAAAGAGCAGGGGTGGGGAGGAATGAAGAGAGTTTATCTGAGATGTAAGACTCACTCACTGGATGCTAATGAGGCCATTATACATAGAATGTCTCTGTTAGAAAAAGAGTCAGTCCGGTGTCTGATGTGTGGCTGGCAAATCCTTTCTCCCACTCTGTGGGTGTTCTCTTCAGTTTAGAGACCACTTCTTTTGTTGAGCAGAAGCTTTTTAGTTTTATGAAGTCCCATTTATCTATGCTATCTCTTAGTTGCTGTGCTGCTGGGGTTTTGTTGAGAAAGTTCTTACCTATACCTACTAACTCCAGAGTATTTCCTACTCTTTCCTGTATCAACTTTAGAGTTTGTGGTGTGATATTAAGATCCTTGATCCATTTTGAGTTAATATTGGTATAGGGTGATATACATGGATCTAGTTTCAGTTTTTTGCAGACTGCTAACCAGTTTTCCCAGCAGTTTTTGTTGAAGAGGCTGCTTTTTCTCCATTGTATATTTTTAGCTCCTTTGTCAAAGACAAGTTGGTTATAGTTGTGTGGCTTCATATCTGG
Source organism: Castor canadensis (assembly GCF_047511655.1). Taxonomy (NCBI): domain Eukaryota; kingdom Metazoa; phylum Chordata; class Mammalia; order Rodentia; family Castoridae; genus Castor; species Castor canadensis. The sequence continues at coordinate 121,612,249 of NC_133395.1, read as the reverse complement.
GTCCTCTATTCTGTTCCACTGGTCTTCATGTCTGTTTTTGTGCCAGTACCATGCTATTTTTATAGTTATTTCTTTGTAATATAGTTTGAAGTCAGGTATCGTGATACCTCCAGCATTGTTCTTTTGACTGAGTATTGCCTGATAACCAGAATATATAGGGAACTTAAAAAACTAAATTCTCCCAAAACTAATGAACCAACAAAGAAATGGGCAAGTGAACTAAACAGAACTTTCTCAAAAGAAGAAATTCAAATGGCCAAAAAACACATGAAAAAGTGCTCATCATCTATAGCAATAAAGGAAATGCAAATTAAAACCACGCTAAGATTCCACCTCACCCTTGTTAGAATAGCCATCATCAGCAACACCACCAACAACAGGTGTTGGCGAGGATGCGGGAAAAAAGGAACCCTCTTACACTGCTGGTGGGAATGTAAACTAGTACAACCACTCTGGAAAAAAATTTGGAGGCTACTTAAAAAGCTAAACATCGATCTACCATTTGATCCAGCAATACCACTCTTGGGGATATACCCAAAAGACTGTGACACAGGTTACTCCAGAGGCACCTGCACACCCATGTTTATTGCGGCACTATTCACAATAGCCAAGTTATGGAAACAGCCAAGATGCCCCACTGCTGATGAATGGATCAAGAAAATGTGGTATGTATACACAATGGAATTTTATGCAGCCATGAAGAAGAACGAAATGTTATCATTCACTGGTAAGTGGATGGAATTGGAGAACATTATTCTGAGTGAGGTTAGCCTGGCCCAAAAGACCGAAAATCGTATGTTCTCCCTCATATGTGGACATTAGATCAAGGGCAAACACAACAGGGGGATTGGACTTTGAGCACAAGATAAAAGCGAGAGCACACAAGGGAGGGGTGAGGATAGGTAAGACACCTAAAACATTAGCTAGCATTTGTTGCCCTTAATGCAGAGAAACTAAAGCAGATACCTTAAAAGCAACTGAGGCCAATAGGAGAAGGGGACCAGGAACTAGAGAAAAGGTTAGATCAAGAAGAATTAACCTAGAAGGTAACACACATGCACAGGAAATTAATGTGAGTCAGCTCCCTGTATGTATAACTAGTCTTATCTCAACTAGCAAAAACCCTTGTTCCTTCCTATTATTGCTTACACTCTCTCTTTAACAAAATTAGAGATAAGGGCAAAATAGTTTCTGCTGGGTATCGAGGGGGTGGGGGGAGAGGGAGGGGGTGGAGTGGGTGGTAAGGGAGGGGGTGGGGGCAGGGGGGAGAAATGACCCAAGCCTTGTATGCACATATGAATAATAAAAAAATGAAAAAGAGTCAATACTAGGCTCTGTTCCACATCAAATACACAAAAATCTGCCTGGGTGAGCCTCTGGGTGAAAGGCCAGAAAGGCCAGTGGACTCTGATGATTGCACCTATAGTAACATCTGATAGACCTAAAGGATGACTTTCAGCTTCCTTATCTTCAGGTAAACAGCATTGTTTAAGCAGCCAGAATCATTTCCCTCCACCCCCACATTTCAATTCTAACCTTGGGTAAATCAAAGGCAGTCTCATCTCCAAGGTTTGCCTCAACAGCATACATATTCACTATAAATACTTTCTTTGAAAAGAAGAAAAATTAAGTGAAAGACAAAATGCTGAACCTCTGCTCCTCAACACAATAGGGACGTTTGCCCCTGATTTGTTTATGTATTAAGTGTATTGAGGTCTATTGTCACCATAAAAGGAGCTTTCAATTACTTTTTGTCCTCGTCATTTTATTGTTAGTGAAGATGAAATTCCCCCATAGGGAATCAAGCTAGATATTGTAAAATGTAATCAAGATGACTTCAAACAATACTCTTTTTTACACAATTTACTAACTGTACTCATACATATGAGTCTAGAAAACTACCATCCGTCTCTTCTTCCCACAGCACTAGCTCCCATCTCTATAAGCCAGAAAGAAATTTATCCAACTTACTGAACATACACCGTGTTAAGAAAAATCTTTCCAATTTTTACCATCCATACACATACATTTGTGTTTGTATAGATAGATGTTTCAAAATGAAAGTGTAGACTCCAAGGTGATTAAAAAGGAATGGTTTGGCAGAGGCCAGGGCATGGCCTGCAGTTGAACTTAGAGAATTAAGACTATAAAAACCTCATAATGAGTTGCAAAGAGGCATTATTGTGCCCACAAGCCATGATTTATTAATTTTGGTTTCTTCAAATAGAATTTGAATAATAGAGAACTCAGACTGTCTCTCTATTGCCAAATTACAATAGATAATGAGGTCATTATCTGTATATTTCAGGCAAATTCCTCTCTTGTTTTCTTCCCTCAACTGTGGTACCCAAGTGAGTCATGAAACAAAAACAGTCCCAGAGTGGGTTTAAAAAAATTTTTGAGTGTCCAGCTGACAATTGCATATCTGTTCATACTATTTGGCTAATATAGAAATGTTTCATGAATAAAACACTTTAAAAGATTTGATTAAAAGACATTTGCAATATTCAGAAGCACACAGGTTATATGGGGGAGTCTTCAGAATCCATCTGAGTTGACCCTTTGTTTAAAAGGTAGGTTAAATGAATTTAATTCATTAACTCAGTGAAAAAAATCAGTCAATACAGAAATGTTTGAAGGAAAAAAAAAACAATTCTTTTCCAACCATCAACAACCTTAAACAATTAAAGTAAAATAGGGCCATTGATCTACTCTTATTGCCTAGTGATATGACTAGAAATATCTATTGTTTGCTTTTTTAACAGTCACATAATATATGTATTGGCATGTTATACAGGCTGTTCTACACAGATACATAGCAAAGGTTACCCAATAATTTTCTACACAGCACTCTTTGTTGGACATTTTGAATATTTCCTACTCATATTCATTTCTCTGGATCATAGTTCTATAACTATCAGATTCTCAATAGGTTTCTTAACTCCCCCCAAATTAAGATTACTAAACTTAATCATTTTGGTGATCTAGCATTGAAAATGGAAATGAAAATTGGATTTAAAAATGTCCACATTTGGGCTATTTCATGGTCCCACATTTTCAATGTGACAGTCCTACACTCCACCCATCACTTACCTCATCTACTCTCATCCCTCGGACAACATGGAGAAGAATATTCAAGCCTTCATCCAGCCTGTGAGATACTTCCAACACACTCCCAGCCCTAGCATACCTTCTGTTTCTGTCCATTGGATCACTACGGTTATACATCTTTTTTTTCCTAATTGAAAGGAAATAGAAAGCAGCTCCACCAATCACTAGCTATATGAGCTTGGATGAGTTTCATGTCCTTTTGAGCCTGACCTTTCTCATCTGCAAGGTGAAAGAAAGAAAAGCACCACCTTCATAGCATTTTTGGTGAGTTTTGAATACACCGTACTTATGGTGCTTGAATGTCATTGATAATCACAGGTGTTATTAATATGCAGGCTGAAAAGAGTTTTCAAACTCTAAATTAAATGCTATTTAATTACAAAAGTGAATTTTAAAAATCCAAATGCTTTAAAAAGTAAATTTCAAAGACCTACAAACAGACTTATTTTAGTGCTATAAGACGCTCTAAAAAATTCAGCGAAACAACAATTGTTTGGTCATATTCTGTTGTTTCTTGCTGTTATTTCATTGTTCCTATAATAAATGGACTTGTTGAAAGCTCAGGATAGGGACTCTAACAGAATTCCTGCTAGATGGGATAGTCAACATATATGACAAATTATTTCATAGTTGTCACTTATGCCTATAGAACAAAATGTAATCTTTAAACCACCAAAAAGCTATTGCCTTATCAAGAGTCTTTGGAATTGTAAATAGCAAATTCTTCAGTTATTCATATTACCACAAATGCACAAATCCTCTTTGGAAAAAAATATCAAAGCAACAAGGAAACACTGTTCTTTTTTGTTAACTAGCAGCAGTTTGTTAAATATATTTATCAGCTTGGGATAGAAAAAGTGCCTTTTTATTATCAGCAAATATAATGTCATTCATGTTTCCAGTGCATTGCCAGTGACTAGGGGATTTATCATGCATTTCTGAGTTGCATTTGGAACATGACATGTAAGAATTCACTTTCTGCACAGCAAGTAGAAATCTTTTAAAACATAAATCAGAGCATGTCACTTTCTGTGTAAAACTTTCCTCATGCAGGGCCACATCCAGTATTTAAGCCCTTCGACATGGCCAACAAGGAAAATATCACCCGGATCTTGCCCATTTGTTTGTTATCACACCCAATTGCTTCTTTCTCTTCCTGGAATAGAGTTTACTCCCATCCCACCTCTCTGGGCCTTTGAACTAGCCTCCAAATTGTCTATGGTCAGCTTCATGTCTTCATTCAGGTCTCAGCTCAAATGTCTTCTCCTCTGAGAGACTCCCCTATCCCCTTGACCAATGATCTAAAGGACACATCCCAACTCTCATCATTCTCTACCTCATTAATATGTTTTATTGTCTTATCCCTGTCTGAAGCTACCCTGTTTATTGGAAAGCCTGTCTCTCCCTCTAGACTGAAAGCAGAATGAAGGCAAAGGCCCTGTTTATTTGCTTCTTTATTTTTTAGCACATAGTCATATTTGGTTTATGGTAAATACTTAAATGTTTGTTAAATGACAAGGAAGGAAGGAAAGAAGGAAGGAAGGAAGGAAGGAAGGAAGAAAGGATAGATCTCATTAAATCCTTAGAAGAATGATTTGTCTGGAAGCTGACTCTGCTCTTACCTTCTAGAATTGTAGAAGAGATGCCTCACCTGCTCTTCCAGAGGAAAACAAGACACAAAGAGGAAAAGGTACTTGATCAAAGTCATGTAATTAAAGAAATACAACTTCCTGCTTCTAGATTGGGGGATTTTCCACCAGTCTGAAATTCCTGTGAGGAACAAACTCCTTAGTGGGCTAGAGTGACCATGCTGGAAAAATAATAGGGACAAGAAGTAAAAAGTGGAAGTTATCCCTTTGGCTCTGGGCACTGCTGAAAAAATTCAAGAGGAGTCCTCTCTGCAAGTCTTCTCATCTAGAGTTTTCATAGACTAACCTGTGCAGCTCAGTGCTGGCTTTGCTCCAGTGTCAGAGCATGTCAATCTGGGCCAATCTATGCTCCAAGTCCAGGCTTCATTCATTACCATTCATCTGTTCATTACATGCTAGGCACTGTGCTAGGATTCATGGCTGCCACAGTAAGCAATATGCAGGTATCTTTTCCTCTCAGAGTCTTTGCTCTAAGAAAAGGAGGTACCAGAGCAATCTGTTTAGATGAATGGCGTTGAGGTATAGACAATGTACAGGGGACCTGCCAATCTATGAAACTAATGGCTTCTGAGGAGGTGATGCTTCAGTGAAGTTTGCGGTACAAAGAGGAATTAGTCGAGTACGAGAGGCTAGGAAGTTGGGAGAAGCTACAGGGAGGAGGGCTCCAGGCCCAGAGGTGAGGTGTGTGCAACTTGAGGAACTGTTTTCTTTTAGGAAGGGGAAACAGGATTGCCATAGTAAATTTTGTTATTGTTGATGGTAATAGTAATGGTGATAGTGTGATGACTCGTCTTGATTTTCAACTTGATTGGATTGAGAAATGCTTAGGAGATTAGTTAAGCACACCTCTGGGTATGTCTGTAAAGAAATTTCCAGAGACTATTAGAACATGAGAGCTCTGACTTAATATATTTATCCCTTGATGACTCACAATAAGATGGCATTATTGGGAGGTGGTGAAAGGTAGGAGGTGCGACCTAGTTAGAGGAAGTAGGTCACTGGGAGCATGACCTTGGGGCCAATATCTTCCCTTTTCTCTGCTTTCTGGCCATAATGATGTGAATATTTCTGCTCTGCCACACTCTGCCTCCCAGACATGAGGGTCTCACACCTCTGAAACCATGAACAAAGTGTCTTTCCTCCTTGAAGTTATTTAAGTCATATATTTCATCATAGCAATGCAAAAATCTGAGTAATACAGATACCAAGGAGATATTGATTCCTGCCTTTGTGCCAGACACTGTGCTATCCTTAGTCTCCACCACAGCCCTGAGAGCTAAATCATTATTATCCTTCTTCTACAGATTGGGAAACTGAAGCTGAGCACAAAGGAAGCCAGTCAAATACCACTGGTCTATCTAGATTCCCTCCTTCCCTTCCTTCCTTCCTTTCTTTGCTTCTTTCTTTCTTTCAACTGGGTCTTGCTCTTTAGCCCTGGCTGACCTTCAACTCTCAATAGTCCTATCTCAGCCTCTCAAGTGCTATGATTAGTTATGGCCACAATGCATGGCTTCTGTCTAGAGAGATTCTTATTGCACAGCAGGGTGTTTTTCCTTTTATGTCCTCTGTGCATATTTATGCTGTCTCAGGCTGAATGCTTTTCCAGCTGTTCTCAGAGGTTCATCTGATTCAGTTTCCTACACATCGTCAGGTGAGAAGCTATGCAGAATTTCAGAATGAGTGCACTTGATAAACTAGTTCATTAAAAAATCCATTGGTTAAAAAAAATCAGTTGTCAAATAGTGAGTTGACCTGGAACTGTCAAGGAGAGTTTACCATGGCTGTTCTACCACAGTGTCTGAGGCAAAAGTTGCTCCTCAACTGGAAGGCCAGTAAGGTGTGTGTGTTAGTGTGTGGTAGAGGGGTTGGCCCAGTGATACGAATACATCAGAAATATTTTAGAAGAGGAAAATGTATCATTCAACAATATAATTATTTGGAAAATTTACTAGGAAGGAAATAACTTTCCTGCTTACTTAGTTTTAGTTGGAATTAACCTGGAGATACTTAGGGCCATCTCATGTTGCCCCTAGAAAAGAATTTTTAAGGAATGACTTGACACTGTTGAAGCCAGGGTCATCTTTATCATGGCTATAGAAAGGAAGCTGGTATTGAGAAGAGGTCTTGCTTTGTCCTTCAAGGGGCCCAGGAAAGGAACGACACTGCTTCCTTCACTCACCCACTCTAAGGTCTACATGTCTGTCGTTGATCTCTGGTAATCTTCCATGTCATCTGGTTTAATCACTTCCTGCTTGCCTTGAGATTCTGTCTCTAAATCAATCACTTCAATCTGGATCTTTCTTTAATAAAAGGCAGTTTAATTCAATATCTCGTAAGGATTTGATTAGAAGGACTGGAGTTTTTATGAGGCCAGTGATATCAACTTATTCACAGAAGGTCAAAAAGTCTTTAGAAAAGGAAAATGGCATTTAGTCATTTTGGAAAGGCCTCAAACAACACCTAAAACAATGAAACAATAAGCAACCTCCTTTCATTGTACGAGAAGATTTATCATCTCTAGTATTTTTTCTCTTCATTCACAGAATATTTAAATGGAAAGTAAAAACTGAATATAGCATCTTCCTTTGGGGAATTAAAAATCAAGTTCAAACCCATGTGAACATATGTTACGAATAAATCTTATAAGTAATTTAATATTCAATAATTTTGTGTAGTTTCCTAGAAATACTTAATTTTTCCAAAAACTCCAGATCAGAGATCCTGTGGTGGTGGTTCAGAAGCTCCTGGGGATGTCCCTTTCAGGGGACCCATGAAAACTATTTTCATAATATCACTAAGATGACATTTGCCTTGTTAGTTCTTATTCTGAAGTGTATAGTAGCATTTTACAGAAACTCATGAAATGTGATACAGCTGTTTTCTGATGGCTAATGGAATGTGTACTTGAATATTCTTATATTTTGTAACTTTCAGCTTTGATTTCTAATGTGGTAACTATCTATAGACATAGTCAATATGAATTAAAAGCTCTTTGAGGTCCTCAATCATTTTTTTAAGAATGTAGCGAGGTCTTAAGACTTAATGTTGAGAACTACTGCTCTATTGATAATTTTAATTTCCTTTAAATCATTTCATTTTTCTCATGCCCATTATTGGTAATTCATATTATATATATGGCCCAAATCACCATTTTATACAGACTTTCCTTCCACTCAGCAGAGACTGAATAAATGGGTTTTATGTCCACATTGGAGAGAGCTCTAGTTAGTCTATCCAGCACATTGTCTGTGCTTGACTCAGAATGTTCCCTGGCCTCTCAGGCCATAGGCAGGAACAGAAAGGTCAGAATTAGACATTCCATTGTGATGATTATATAATGTAATCAATACCTCTCCATATTTTATCTAATTTCTGAAGGGAAATAACAGACTGAGGCCTAAAGGTGGGAAATTTGCAACATGAAAGCAAGTGTTATTTATCATTGTGTACCCATGAAGTGGGCATCTTATGTTTTTCTTAGCACTTTTTCTCTCTCCCTTTTTTTTTATTATTGTGCAAGGTGGGGGTTCATTGTGACATTTACAAAACTTCTTACAACATATTGAATATAATATACTTGAATTCACGCCTCCACCATTCTCCTTTATCCTCCAGCCTCCCATTCCTGGAATAGTTTCAACAAATAGCATTTTTCCACTCACATACATATGTACACGGAATTTGCACCATATTCACTCTTGTTCACCATTTCTCCACCTTCTCCCTCCTCCCACTGATATCACCACCCCCAGGAAGAACTGAATTCCTTGATTTTCAGGTTTTAACATAAGATCTAGATGTGATCAGATAAATTGTTTTATCCTTTGGATTTAAGGATCTAAAACAGGCACATTAGATTCTACTACAGGATAATGAGGCAATGAGGAACAAAACATGTGGTAAAAAACAGACATTCTAATTCCATATTGTGTCCCTAGCACCTGGCATAGTGCCTGGCGTATACAGAACAGTTGCTCAAAAATATTTATCGACTCATATAACTTTGACCCAACTTCTTTACAAGCGACTGGAGCATCTCACATAAAAATAGAAGTCCATATAATCCTTTACTTTGAACAGGTATCAGCCACAGCAATACTCATTGGGATATAACAGTTTGATAAAATTCATTTCTTCTGTTTTTTTTTTCTTTCCTGTCTCTTTGCTGCTACCTTGTAAAACTTCTTCAGCTTTTTAAGTTTTCATTCTAAGTGCCCCCTTGAGAAGGTAGTTGTTCATAGAAGGACACTGAATATGTTGCTGGATTCAAAAGCATCCTTTTCTGAAATTATCTTTAATTCTGAATTTCTATATTTATCTTGTCTGGGCTCTTAAATCTTGTGAAAGAAATTTCACATGTGGACAAGCTATGCCAACATTCATAGTCTGGATCTCGAGCCAAACAACATGAGCCAAAGTGGATTAGGCAAGTGAGTAGGAAGAGGAAGAATTTTATAAAAAGAGGATTATAATTAGCAGGATTTAGTACTCAGAAGAGTTGGCTTCTTCACTTAAGGAAGAATTAACCCAAAGTTAAGATTCCCATCTGAAATCCACACAACTATTCTAGAATCCCATCTGCATAAGATTCAGTAGAACTGATGGCCTATGATGACTCAGGTCAGTAGAAAGGACTGGTACCCAGTGTGAGTGTGTTTAGGAAGGTGGAACTCCACATGACCCTCACCAAATGGGTTCTTCATGGAAATAAGGGGTTCTGGTATAGAAAACATAAAGAATTTGTTAAATCTGCATTCTCTTCCCCAGAAAATCATATGTAGATTACTATACCTTTCATGTTATACATATTTATTATGTATTGTACAATACATATTTATTAAATGAGAAGATTTACCTGTAATATCATACATGTCTTATTCCATAACAAGAGCAATTCTGTGCACTCTCCAATATGGACACTTTGTTGGTGCATGTGCACCATGTTACAGCTCCTCCCCTTAGACTTATTTTCCCATGTCGGATCATTTCTTTTTGTTCACTGTTCCACTTACTCAGTCTTAAATTACTACTCGAGTATATTTCCTCTGTGAAGCTTTCCCTGAAGATTACATGCTTCATTATTTTCTCCATCTTTGAGTTATCAGCACCCTAGTTTTCTGCACCTTTCACTTCATTAGCACAGTACCATTTAGATTAGGGTTCCATAGTCAACAACTCACATTTTAATTCCACCATTTACTTGCTGTGTCACTTTCGCAAATTTCTTAATTTCATTACCTTTAGAGGATGATAATATAGTCGTTGAAGAATTAAATGCCAGTATGTCTGTAAGAAGTTTAGCAGTACTGGCACCTGGCACAGTTAAACCAGTTGAGTGTTCAGTAAGTATTTGTTACTGTTGTAACTGATAAAATACATAACTGTGTTCCTGTAGCAGACATGTGATGTCTTGCACTATATTTCTTGGTCTCCATGAGTTCAGGCAACCCCTGAAGATGTTGATAAGCCTCCCTACCTTAATTTCTTCTCTACATCCATGGGACTTCCTCTGTCCAAGGAGGCTTTCTCTGCTGCAAGTACTGAAGACTGGAAGTGTGAAGGCATTAATATTTTTGGATGTAGCCCTCAAGCACTAGAGGATGAAAGTCAGAGAGAAATTGCCCCAGCGTCTCTGCCCTCTGGGCTTAGAATTTTGTGTTGCTCTACACAGTCTCAGAGAATCTTAGCAGGATTGAGTCCTGGTTGTCCACAGTAATGCCAATGCAAACTGCTTTAGTCATTAATGCAAATCATATGATCTTCCTTTCTCTGCCTCACTTCTCCTATTTCTTTGTTCGTGCCTTCTAGGGATCATCTTCTATAAAATGCCCCCCTGCCCAGGTCTTTGTTTAAAGGTCTGTCTTGGGGAAACCCAAATTAAGACAGGTCCCTTAAAGTCATTCCTTAGGATACATTCACTTTGGGGCAAGGATCGTATTCTTCTTTTCTACCTCTTTATTTCTGTCATGTTTTGTGGACTTACACTCAATAATCATTTGCAGAATAAATTATTTATCTTGAGGATCTTGAGGATTTTTAGTATTTAAGACTCCAGAAAAGGAAGTTCTATGCTTTTCTCACCACAGCTGATGAGACTTTCTGCTTGCATTCTTATTAGGTTTAAGTTTGGGATGCACAGGCATAAAAGCCTCAACTTCTTTTAGAAAATTTAGCTTAGGAACCATAACTTGTGAAAATGACCCATAAACTGTGTTTATTTGTAAAAAGAAAAAATATCTTCACACTTCCCCTGGTAGATTTTGCTTTGTTGGGGAATCACCCATCCATCGAATGACTAGCGCCAATGTGCTATGATACCCAAATATGAACCACAAGCTACAGTGTTGTGTATTTTTTTCAATGATGCAAAAACTTCAGACTGAAACTGAAACAACAGATGTCCTGATACAGAGGTAGAAACAGAAGTAGGGAAAGACAGAAGGTGGCTTTGCTTTCCTCCAACTTAACAAATGGCTAGAACAAATCTGGAATCTGGTTAGATGAGGTTTGGTTTTACCAAATATAGACAGGTTCTTGTACAAACAACCTGCCATTCATTGCCAGAGATGATGGGCAACTATTGATTATATGAACGATAAAATAGTGTTTTAAAAAATGGAAAATAGAAAATAAACTAGTGTTTTCTAAGATTAGTATTAAAAATCATATTAGTTAACTATTGCCATGATAATGTTGTATAATTAACCACTTCTAAACTCAATGGTTTAAACCAACCACTGTCTCTTTTTGCTTGTGTCTGTAGATTGGCTAGAATGGCTATGCTTCCTGCAATTTCATTCTAGGGCTCTATCTATGTGGAGGAAGCCTTCTTTTGCTGATGGTGAGGGTATAGGAAGATGATAAGCAGAAACACACAATCCCTGTGAAGGCCTCATCTGTAAAATGACACCTGTCACTTCCGTCTACTTTCAATGACTGCCAAGCCCAATATCAATAGGACAAGGAAATATATTGTCTGTATAAGATGGTGACAAAGGTGGCTTTGCAAAATACTAGCTAGGGGAAAGGGATAAAGAATCATGACCAATAGTTCTGTCTACCTCAAGGAATAATATTAGTTATCAGTAGCTACTGAGTCATGGTTTTTGTGCCCCATCCACACTGGCCTCCTTCAACTCACCAAACATATTCTGATCTTACATTAGTTATTTTCTCTGCTTGGAATTATTTTCCCTTATGTCTCTTCTCCGTCTATAATGTTCATGAAGGCAATTTTGGGGGTCTGTTTTGATACTGATAGTAGTTCCTTGTCGTTAGGATTACATTGGCTAATTTGACTTTGGCATCAAAAGAGTCTTACCAAAATTCATTATAAATAATTAATCTTTTTGTCTATGTGATAATCTTGCCTATGTGTTTCAAACCACAGTATGCTTAAGTTGTAGGGCATAGAAATAGTGTTTTGGAAGAACAATAGTCTAGGTTAGATTTATTCACCAGAGGTTCTAATTCCCACTGCATTAGACCCATGATTCCAATAAAAATGTATATATAAATATTATATATATATGTATGTATGTCTTGGCTTTACTAACAACCAAGGCTAGGTATTCCAAAGGAATGTTTTAGATCCTGCAATTTAGTTGATAATTTTGCAAGAGTATTTCACACAGCAAAGGGAATTTCTTAGTCTTAGGAAAGTAATTCAGGATATAATTCATATATGGAAATGTTATGATGTGACTCCTGCATAGATATCTTAAACAAAAAAAATTGTCCTTTTTCCAAACAGAGGACAGGAAAGTAAAACAGGTTCTGTCTGGTGGTTGGTACCTGTGACGGACAAAAGGAAAAGGTGAAGAAGGGAAAATAAGGTGGAAATACTATGTACTCTTGTATGAAACTGGAAAAATGAGACCTGTCGAAACCATTCTAAGACTGGGGGAGGGGAATAAAGGAGAATGATGGAGGAGGTTAATTTGATGAAGGTATATTGTAAACACTTTGTAAATGTCACAAGGTAGCCCCAGTACAACAATAATTAAGAATTTAAGAATAATAATAAGAATTAATAATAAGTTGAGTTGAAGAATAATTAAGAATTAATAATAAGAATTAAAAGTTAAAAATTAAAAATTAAAATTAAAAAAAGAAATTCAGCTTATCCTGGAACCCATGAGTTCTGGGTTAGCATCGCACATTTAGAGGATATTTATTCATTGTTGCATTGATTTCCATAGGCAATTTGAATTCAACATATGAAAGTATTTAAGGTTTAATTAAATATAAGATACTTTCTGTGATCAGGAAATACCCTGACATCATAGAATCTTTCAAAGAGATATTCTTTTGTTCAATGTTCTATCTTTAAATATTCATTCATTCACCCTCAGAAACACATCAGGCTCCTTGCTGGACCTTGTAACACAAAAACAAATGACTCAAGAAATTTGGATACTAGAAAAGACAGATATATAAATAACAGAAAATGAGTGTGGAGTAGGATTTGTGCTAGAATGAAGATATGTGCAAGGAGTGGAATTGTTAGGTATTGTGGTTAACATGAACATAATGACATGTTTAACATTTGGAGGAACTGTCAAATTATTTTCCAAAGTGTCTGTACCACTTCACAGTCCCACTAGCCATGTAAGAGAAACCAAACTTTCCACATCCTTGTCAACACTTGTTATTGTCTGTATTTGTTATTTATTTATGATCTTAGTTGACTTAGTAACATTAAACTACTTGTAGCTTTGATTTGCATTTATCCAGTGATGAATGAGGTTGAACACCTTTTAATTGATTTTGGTCATTTGTATATCTTCTTTAGATGAATGCTTATTCAAATTCTTCACCAATTTTAAAATTGGATTTTTTTTTATTGTTAGGTTGTAGAAATTCTTCAAATATTCCAGATGCACGTTCCTTTTTAGATCTATGACTTGCAAAATGCTTCTCCCAACCTTTGGGTTGTCTTTTTCAATTTCTTGATAGTGTTATTTGAAGCACAACCATTTGAAAATTTTTGATGAAATTCAGTTTATCTGTTTTTTTTCTATTATCCCTTATATTATTATATTAGCACATATAAAACAATTGCTTAACCCAAAGTCATAAAGATTTACTCCTGTGTTTTAAGAGATTTATAGTTCTATCTTTTGCAATTGTCTGTGATCCATTTTGAGTAAATTTTTGTATTTGGTATGAGGTAGTGGGTCCAACTCCATTTGTTTACATGTAGATATTCAGTGTCTGAGCACTATTTGTTGAAAAGACAATTCTTTTTCTATTAATATGCATTGCACTCTAGTGGAGAATCAATTAATCATAAAAGTAAAGATTTATTTCTGGACTCCCAATTCGATTCCATTGTTCTGTTCTTATTGTAATACCACACTGTCTTGATTACCTTGCTTTTTTTAATATTGGAGAAATACATTCCATCACCTCTATTAATAAGCTGTTCTAGGGACAGATAGATACAAGAGTAAAAAAATTGATTCTGCCTTTTTTTTTCTGAATTTAGTCCTAATAAAGCAACTAAAAATCATTTCAGAGTCTGTAGAAAGAACAACAGGTCATTGTGGTCTATCTAAAAAGCTCTTTTTGGCTGATGGATCTTTTTTCCTACCCACAAAAAATTTCTTGGAAGTCATGTTTTTAGAATTGCATTATCAACTCCTGTACCTAACATACATTTATTAAAAACGTACTCATTGTAAGAGTAAGTAATCTACTTCAGAAAAATAATTACTAATAGGAATTATAGTATATGACCACACATGTAATGTATTTATTTTCTGTTTATTTTATTTACTTTAGTTATATTATTTACTAGCTGTGCAGCCTTAGTCAAGTTGCTTAATTTCTCTGATCTCTAGTTTCATAATACTGAGAATACTTACTGGTTTCTCAGAAATATAAAATGAGAAATGTATATAAAGATCTTAGCAGAGTATCTGGTTCACAGAAGTACTTGAAGAGCCTAGACTTTTAGTATTAGTAGGAAATACACAACAAGTATCTGTTGGCAAATTTCACATGTCAGTTAAGTTAGAGACTGGAGATGTACAACAATACAATCTCTAGAATTCTATTTCACTAAACAAACTCAGTTTGTTCATCATTCCCTCTGTATACCCACATGAGAAAGGGTAACAGTTTTGACATATATTCAGTTAACTTTGTATTCTTCTCAACTCCGGTTTCAGATTTAGTCATTATTTGATGACTTCTTCCAGAGGTTACTTGGCCTTTCATTTTCTATAAAAAGAGGGCTTACTAAGCAATTTAACAGGGTGATAAAGAGCCCTGAATATATGAATAACAATGAATGTTACCCAAACTATTTGATACTCCTTGTCCAAGTGTGTTGTATTTGAACTTCAAGTCCAATCTCCTTAAGTAAAAGTTTTCTAGGATCTTACATTTCCCATCAGCAATAAGAGACTCTTATCCCTTAAAGTAGTTTTCCAGTGTGGATATTTCCAAGGTAAGACTATGGTAAATAGTAGCTGTGTTTTCACTCTTAGGCACACACTTTCCCTTTTTATTAATAGCACCTGATTTCCTTTTGGGGCGTCGAATCTCTTGAGGGACTGCATGTTCAGTGGAAATGGAAGGGACCATTTCCTAATCAAGAGAAGAGTGTATGGCCCGGCTTAGGCTAACTGGATTCTTAACCTTTAGTAGATTCTGTAAGGGTTGAGCAGATTCTATATGTATGGGATAAGTGGTTGAACCAAATCATGCCTTTGACAATACATGGATTTGATCAGAAGCCATTCCTTAGTTCCTGCCATATGTGTGCCTTGAGCTACCCCATTTCCTGTATTTTTTGAAGCCAAGGTTTTTAGCTTTCCTTTTCATTATGTGAACTTCTTTGTATCTTTCCTATAAGAGCATTCTCCACTTTTATTACCCAAAGGCAATTCTGTTAGTTGTAACCTCAAAGACTTAGTGATACAAAGTCTGTTTTTATCCATACCCATTCCCAGACCCTCTAAAAACAATTACTTAGCATGGGTTTTCATATGATTTGTTTGTTCAATTCTTTAATTTCCCCAAAGACTCATCCCTAAATTGCTTTGAAGTTCTCTTATTCTTTTAAAGTTCCAGAATCTCTTAAATATTCCAGAATTCACTTTCAAATAATTTGATTGAGACCTTATATAGTAAGAGATGGTGACATTTGGTAAAGATAAAGAAAGCTATAAAATATGTTGTTGATTTCCATCCTTCAGTTCTTGAATAAATTTCTTTTGTGAGCATACCATGTTCTAATCTAGATGCTAGGAAAAAATGACTAGGACAAAGTGTTGTTCCTGAGAGATCTTGGAGTCTGGCAGGGGAAATAAGATACACAGAAATATCTGTGATGCCAGAAAGACTGTGGTAAGTGCTGTAACTGCAGTACAGGTCAAATGCAATGGGAGTACAAAGGAGAGGAGATTAATTCAATGCTGGAAGGATTGGGGAAGATTTCAGGGGAGAAGATGAAACTTCAAGCAGACTAATCCTCCTGTAAGTGCCCTGTGACCAATTATCTCTAGGAAATGGAGTTTGCAAAATTAAGCCTAACCTATAGAGGATAGTTTTATTTTTTCTTAGCATGATGTATTATACTTTCCAAGGTTTATACCTTCCTGGACAGTGGACTAAATTGCTTAGGACAGGCCTGAGGATATAAGGATGTCAAAACTTGGTAGTTTGTGCCTAACATGTCTGGGGCCTTATATGTGCATTTTTTGAATGTCAGTGGGACTTAGCAACAACTGACCATGGCCTGAATTTAGGACAACCTATTTCTTAGCAGTCATTAAAGCTGGTTTACAATTTAACTACCAGCTCCAACTAGCTGCTTGGGCTTATTATCCCCAAACAGAGACAATAAGGACGGAAGCCTACGAATGTTCTCAGCTGCCTTGAAAACAGATACTCATTTCGTGTTCTTTTATTTCCACACCTTCCCATCTTCTGCCCACACATACAGCAAACTTTCTTCTTCAATTTAGCAGAGAAAGGATGCTCTGAATTAATCTTGGATGGACAATCAGTCTGACAGGCTGCGCTTGAAAACCTTATTATTGTGCCTAGCTATACTTGCAGTAGTTTTGTATGAAATGTTCCTTTCATGCTAGTAAACTCTAAGACATTAGGAAGGAGTGCTATTTTCAGACACAAAATGTTGTGTACCCTGGTGACAATGAATTTATTTATCTAGCCAGAGAGCAGATAATTGAAAGATGGAAAACCACATTTTTTAAAGTTGCAGTTTTTCAAAGAGGATGGTTTAATTTGCTAAAGTAATTTGCCCCGTGCCCGTTCCACCTGCCCACAAAATTCACATTATGGACAGTGTTTTGTATTAGTCTTTCACTGGACAAGAGCACAGGGAAAGAATTGAAGGCCACTGCTTCTTGTAGAGGCTGGGGAGAAAGTCATTTGTGGTCATTTTGTTATCGAAGCCTTGGTGTGAACATTTTGAGGGGCCTGTGAACTCACATGTCTAGAAGCTTCTTGGAAATGACAGAATCTTCCTATAGAAGTAGATAGAAAGGAAGTAGAGAGAGGGTATTAGTGGAAATTCTAACACTACTTTTTATTGCCCCAACATTAGTTTCCTAAACGTATAGCAGCACAGTACCCCAGAACATTCTAAGTTGCGTAGTTGGGCCCAGACTTGCAGCTTTCAGAACAGTGAGACAATCAGTTTCAGTTATTATAAGGCATTGGCACTTTGTTAGAGCAGACCCTGGAAATTAATACATTTGCTTAAGACCATCCTAAATTATGCTTTGTTAATGCTTGTGACAAAGTCTTCCAGGTTCATGGATAATTATCTATCTGCATACACCTTTATCCTACACTTTAAACTTTGGTCTCCCTAGGACTTTTAGTATCTCTAATTCATTACATGCTTTCCTATCTCTATCAGTACTTCCTTCCTGACATAACCAGAATCAGAACTGAAGGTCTGAGCCCACCAAAAGTCTCTCCTCATCATTCAAAGACAGCTCAAAGAGAAAACTTCCCCATAGAGCCTGGGTGAGTGAGAATAACCTCCGGCAAAGCAGTGTGTCTGCTTTGCCATTCAGCTAGCTGACTACATGTCTGGTTTCTCTCCACAATACCATAACCCTGGAAAAGAGGAAACTGGGTTCCCTTTGTGTCCCTGACAGGCTTGTTTCTCAAAGTATGGTCCTAAGAAACATAAAAATCACAGTCTCATTTCCACCCCAATATTTTGAGCCTGAATGTGCATTGAAACAGGTTCCCGTGAGACCTGTATAGGTAGGAAAATTTGAGAAGCAACACGAGAGGACCTTGAAATCCTGGCTACTAATAATTGAGTGCATGCTTCTCCTCTGCAACTCTGATGAGCATTTTTACTTACATTATTCAAAATTAGTCATTGCAGCAATTCTATTAACAATCCTGGGAAATAGCTATTGTTATGGCCCAGTAAGCAGAAGACAAACTTAGAAGTTAGTTTGGAGACTTTGGGGACTCTCTGACCTCTCTCTCAATCAAACGGTCCCCCCCCACCAAAGACTGGGAAGCAGACTGCTGCAGGAGAAAGGGCCCCTAGTAGCAGTTTCTGCCCTTGATTGCTAGATTAGGTGAGTTTCTTATCCTACTCTGTGGCAGAATGGGCTACATAATTTATGAGGTCCAGTGAAAAATGAAAATGTTGTGAATCCTTGTTCAAAAAGCAAGGACAAAGGTGGCTCATTTCTGTCTCTTCCCCCACCTCCATGTTTCTTATGGTATTTTTACATGCTACTTAATGTCACCTTCCCAGGGGCATAGGAATACTCACTGGCCTGCAGGGGTGCAGGGGTCCTGAGCTTTTGCTAAAGTACCCCTCCCACTAGCTGCTGGAGCAACAACAATGCACTCTGCTGTGGCGAGAAGTTAAGTGAAGCATCTTCCTGTGCCATACCAGGCACCCCCAATCTATAGGTGACCTCTGAAGGTACTTCATCCTCCTTGCACAAATTGTTGGGTGTCTGCATCAGGGCTTACAGATATAAGACCCACTTGTCTTAGGCCCCATGTCAGGCAAAGCTTAAAAAAAAATCTGTGTCAATAGAGGCCTCTTAATTTATATCCCAGAAGGAAAGTTGACTACTAAAACCCAATTCCCTAGTTTAAATCCTCACTTAATTCTTTTGTAATTAACATTTTAACAAATCCACCTATTGATCTATTCTGTTTTGAATTTTCTGTTCTATTCTTCCTATCTGGCAAAGTGTCAACTGCTCTGGATTGCAGGTAGAGTCCACCTGGAATTTGCATATCTGTCCTGACTTTTCAGGTTTGACTATCACATTTTAGGATCATTTGGTTTCTGTAGTATGGAGCCTGGAGAAAACACAGATACTCTGTGAATATCATTGAGTTCAACATACATTTTATGATTCCGTCTTTTGTGCATGTTTGAGTGTATATGGAGGAGCAGGATAATGTCATGATGAAATACACAGGCCCTGCAGTCTGGTAAGCCTGTGGACAAAGCTCTCATTGACCTTTGTGGGCAGGTCAGTCTGAGTGTAGATAGCTGGTCAGGAAGCCCAGGGGCTCTTCTATCTAGCTTTACTATGAACTAAGTTGACAGTTTGGTTTCTATTTAGGTGTTAATTCTATATATCAGCTACTTCTTCAATTATTAGAGGGAGTTGGAGCATGCACAGTACAGACCCACCTTTTCTGCTAGCATAACACTTCAGGATAGATGCCTGTCTTTAACATGATGCCTCAAAAGGAAGTTTCCAGGGAGAAACTGAATTTGGAGATTGCTGCTTAATATATGCCTTTTAAATACTAACTCTGCAGAATCATTGACTAAAGGCTTGAATGTAACCTCAGTAAATACGCCTATTTAACTTTGTTTAATTTCATATTCCCTGAAGTTTATTTGACTCCAAATTAAGGTTGCATAACAGCCATTAACATTCAGCAAAACACATTTTTGTTTAAGGCGAGATGTTAATGATGAAGAGAGAGAGAGAGAGAGAAAGAGAGAGATCATTTCTTTCCTGTAGTCATCTTCCAAGTGGGAGTTTTCTTGAAATCAGATATTAGCATGTGGGAAAGGAGTGAGGGACCAGTAGGAACTTCTGACCTGCTGAGAAGAGAGATTCATTTCTCTATGCATTATTTAATATCACAAAGTCCTCCCTGGAATTTTCTGTTCCATGCTTCAACTTAAGACAAAAACCCTTGATAAAAATTACATAGGTTATTAACTCTGAAGTATACTGGGAAGATAAAGTCCCACATTAAATTATATCACTTTTTAAAAACTGGACACTGAAGACATGCATTTGACACATGGGGACACCATATGGGAAAGAAGAGGGATAAAGCCACACAAAGGACATTCATTACCCATCAGGGGGTTGCTGGGCTCCAGCAGCAGGGAGATTTATGCACTTGGCTAGCAGGAATTCACCTGTCTAGGATACTTTTCTACCTTGAGATAAAAGGGAGAAGACCCTTTTTGCTCAGGACTAGATGCCTTGTATTCTGAGGGTGGATTTATTTGGATCTCTGATGCTGATGGAGAGCAGCTCTCTGTCTACAGAGTTGCTCAGGGCTCTGGCAGAACAATGCCACCAGTCTTTAGGTTTTTCTGAAGGATAGGCATCCCTTTAATGCAAATCTAGGGCAGTTACTGATTGCTGTCCATAGGGATGACAGGAGAGGGCTTTTTGGATACATTCCTTATGGAAAGAAAAGGGAAGATTTGAGGTGGGTAATTTTGAAGTAGAGATGCCTCCCTGAAATTCCTCTCCATGAGGACATGGATAGGATCACCACAAATGCATTGGAATGATGGTTAGGAAAGCAGCAAAGAAGTGCTGCATATGGGAGTACTGCCATAAAGTCCATATATTCCTTTTTGTTCAGAGTATCCTGTGAGCTCATTTCTCCCAAATTAACCTCTGCTACTATTCTCCAGTTGTCCCTTCAGTCTGAATTGGCTTGGTCCCCATTTCTGCCTTTTTGAAATTGTACTCATTCTTCAAGGCCCTGTGCAGACTTCTCCTAAGAAGACTTTTCCAATTACCTCCAGGTGAACAACCATTGCTCTTCTCTGGCCTGTTTGGATCTTTCTTACAGCATTTTTCACATTTTGATTTTTTACCCACGGTGCTCATGGCTGTCTTCAGGTTCACACTGTGAGGCCTTTAAAGATGAGACTGGACTCTAAATTATGCTGACATCCCTCTCTTCCAGTTCTGAGTGCATAGCTGATGTTTAGTAATACCAGTTCAATTGCACCTTAACATTTCCAAAAGACTGCCATTGGAGGGTAGCAAAGTGACCATTCAGCATTGTGATTTCAATGACTGGGTGTCATTTCTCTCACTCGCTTCCTTGACCAGTGTTTTCCAAGCATTGAACATTCTCTTATTGCTGTCATGAGTGATGGCACAGCTGTGCACCTCTTCTGCTTCTGTTCATCTAATGTCTTTCAATGCATTTGCCTTTTTTTGCACTAACTTATTTTAAACACAGACCATATATCTCTATTATAAAATAAATCTATGTCATTTACCTTCAATAGAATTTAAACATATTCCTTAATACAATGATAATAAAACATTATTGAGATAATTCCTTGAGCAAATATTTATGGAACATCTACTATGTACCAGGTACTGTGTGAGGTGCTAGGAATACAGTAAAGAAGAATGATAATGAACCCAGTTCTTTTGGGGCTTATATTCTATTGGAGAAATCAGAAAAAAATAAACAATAAAGACAAAATAAAATACTATAAATTGAAGCAGGGAAAAATGAAGATGATGGAGAATAATTAGGGTGCTACTTAGATAAAGAGGTCAGGACAGGACTCTCCAAGAGAGATTATATTTGAGCAGAGGCCACAAAAACCAAATTTTGCAACCATGTGGAGGCAGAGGCTGAGAGGCCTGGAGAATAGCAGGTATCAAGGTCCTGAGAAGGACATCTCACTTGAAGCACTTCAGGACCTATAAGGAGGCTAGTGTGCTGGAGTTGCTTAGTGAGGAGAAGAGCACTGGGAAATGAGGAAGCAGACAGAGGAAAAATGAGAGCAATTCAGGCTGGGGACTAGGCTCTGACTCTGAATTGTATTCTAAAAGGGAAGTGCTGGCACAGTGGACATTTCTAGCATGGTCACTGTGAGCTCTGTTTTGTGCTAAGTACTTTACAGCATCATCTATTTACTTAGCAAAGCCATGTGTGTGATGTAATTGCTATTCTCAAATACAAGAATATTGAAACTTAAAGAGGTGAAAAAGCATGTCCTATGTCCCTCTGGAGCTACTCACTACCTTCTCCACTCTGTGCTATCTCTGGGGAGGTTGTGGGGATGCTGCTGGCCTTGGATTATCTAAGGACTCTCTTGTCCTCTGGATTCTGGTGCTTTGGCCAACTGAAGGCACTGGTAAGAGGCCTTAAAGGTGGTTAAGGCGCTGTGGCTGACACTAGCCCTGAGGAATACCTTTTGAGATTTCCCTACACCATGCTTACATTTGTGGAGTCTCCTCATTATCTTTAAATTACCCAGTATGAGTGTGCCATGTGTCTCCTGCAGGGGCCCTGACTAATCCCATCTCAGGTTAGGAACTCAGATCCACACTTGCCTGGTCAAGGGGAGTTTCCTGAAGCATTTTGCTTGTTGTCACCAGCATTTTGGCTGCAGGAGTACTTCATCAGGGTTCCAGAAAGTGCTATAGCACAGTGACTAAGAATGAGGCTATGTGGTTTCACACCTAGCCCTACCCCTCACTACTTGTGTACTTGTGCCTTGATTTCCTTATCTGTAAAGGGGAGATAATATCAGCACCTATGTCACTGGATTGTCATGCATATTCAATGATTTAATATTTGTAACACTGTTGGAACAGTGCCTGGCACACAGCACACACTCAATCAGGTTCCTAATAATATACTTATAATATTGAGTATAGAGTTGGGTTCCAGAAAAAGCAGTAGTCAATTTCCTGGGGATAAGATTTTAAAAAAAAATGGTGGTTCTCAGATTTTGTGATTATTTGCTGAGGTCACTTATATATTCTAAGCACACATCCCAAATCATAAGCACATATCCCAAATCATAGTGATACAGGGGTGCTAAGAACCTGCATTTTTTAAGCTGGGGGAACCCCCCTCCCACACTGATTCTGAAATAATTGGCACCCAAGTTCACTGGAAGAACCATTGCCTTAATGGATCCCACATCCCTAGGAAATGGGGATAGAGAGGGGCCCATCCAGCAGGAATTTGGAAGTTCTGCTATGTATCATGCCTTTCCCAGGCAGAACTGTATACACATCCCCACCTTTCTGGCCCTGCATTTGCTTGGTTCTTTTTCCTTTAACTGATAATGTTTAGAGACTGCCACAGAAATTAACGTGAATATGAAAACATTTGGTCTTTTCCCACCAAAAAATTGGGCTCTGAAAGGCTGAACTGATATTCAGTCCAGCTCTCATTCCCTGTGGACTTCACACATTAGCAAAGTCTTGGACAGGTAGGCCCAGCAGAGAAAATGGGGCCAAATCATGGTTTTGCCATCAGACATGACTTGGATTCAAATTCTGATGATAAATTCTGATGATAGTTACAATGACAGTCTTGATGATGCTGTGCATTGAGGACACATGGGCTGGTGGGATGTAAGTTATACAGTTGTCCTGGGACTACTGGACAGTCTGATTGAAAACATCTGGCACCTAAGAATTCCATTTCCAAGACCACAGTTTAGCCTGTTTTCTGATATATAAAATTATCACATTTCTTATACTGCTAAATACAAAAGGTACCTAATGGTTAATAATGGGGGAAAGGGCTTAAAAAATTCATGGCTTATTTGTGGCATACAGCAGGCCATATTTCGCATAAGTCTGCCTTCTCCTCTTTGTCATTAAAGATGTGATTAAGGAGCACCCACTACATATTAGGATAAATATGATACTGGGGAGTAGAAGCAAAGTACTGTCCTAGCAATGTCCCATGAGGCAGTTGGGCAACAATCTAATGCGTGATTCGGTGGCAAAAGGAACCGTACTGACCTTGAGGAGGTCAGAGAAGGGCAGACATTGATGCTTGGTTCCGGGACAAGGAAGGCTCACAGCTGGCTGTGGGTTAGGTAAGCTGAGGGAACAACTGGTATAGCATTGAGCAGGTTCTCCTGTGACTACAAAGGATGCAGGGAATACCAGAAGCATCCACATTCATTGAACACTTACCAACTTTAGAATGTTTTCTCTCCTTGAAAACTTTCAGCAGTTCTATAAGGTAAACATTATTATTATATCCTATTCAGAGATGAACTTAGGGAAGGGTGAGTGACTCTTTTATGGTTTTGCCATGAGATGGTTGGTCATAAGAGAATTGAAGCCAGGATCTGATTTCAGAGCATCTACCTAGCTAATTGAGTCATTCAACAAACATTCATTGAGCCTTTTGTATCAGGTATAGAGTATTAAACAAGACAGTGGGGAAAGTGCTATGAAATGCACAAATAATGATGTCACCATAGTAAGAAACGGCTGAGGAGGTGCATGAGTTTGTGTAGTGGGTGCAGAAGTAGGGTGGTGATGGAGGGGTAACCTCATTAGGAATGTCAAAGAAGGATTCTAGAAGAGGGGTTATTTGAACTGAAATGTGGAAAACAAAACAACTCATCAAGCAAAGATTTGGGGACAGTTCAATCCGAGGCAAAAGCAAATGCAAAGGCCCTGAGAGTTAGATGTATAGGAGGAATTTGCAAAGGAGGACAGAGTGGTAAGAAATGAGATCAGAGATGTTAAGGTGATTTATTCCCCATTCTCAGTGATTGAGACAAATCTTCGTCAACTCCCTTTGATCATATGCCATTTTCCAGATAGGTTCTGCATAGGTGGGTTGTCTTTCACCCTTTTACCCTCTCTGCTTAACTATATTTAGTCCAGATTCTGCATGTCCTTCAAGACGTATTTCATTATCGCCTTCAGGATGCTGTCTGTCATCATCCCAGGTGGAAGAACTCTCTCTTCTCTCTGAAACACTCCAGCCATGACTTCTTCTTTTCTAGTGGAGGCTAGCTTTCTTTATCTTGTGTCTCTTTCTTAGTCTGTCATTCCCACCCCACTCCTGTTCCATTCTGAAGACTGGCTCCATGCCAGATTTATCTAGAAGTCCCTTTTTCTATAGCTTAGTGCAAGGTATTCAGTCTGCACAAACTGAGGTCTCCAACATTATTTATTGAAGAAGTAGTTATGTGCATTTGATTCATTTCAATAAGAACAGTTTTTTTTAAAAAAAAGTATAAGCACACATACACCATAATTAAAGCAATGAACAAAACCAAATCAGCTTTCTGCCTCTGAGTATATTTTTGACTTTCCCATAATGGTTTCTGATTGCTCACCTTTGAAAGAACATATTGCAATTGAAATAAAACATATCAACCCAGATAGTGTGGGGAAAGCCATCATTTGCTGACAAAGAATGATCAGCACATCCAGTAATGAAGACTACCAGGTAATAAAATACCATCATTTTAACTCATTTGGGCAGTCACTTGGAAGCAGAGAGGAAGAACAGAACAAAAGGTGGGAGGATGAGAAAAAGGACAGATAAAATGGTCTGTTAGAGAGTGAATCTACTAGCTTTGTGTCTGCATTGGGTGATGATATACTCTGTGTGACTAACCTGACTTCTCCCCCACCTGTGGATTCTTCCAAAAGAAGTCTCTCACAGACAGGGACTCTAATAAAAACACTCTTTATTTAACCCAAACACTGTACTGAAGAATGGATAGCATTGTCTCATTGGTAAGATGTTGCCTTTCTGGAGGCAACAAGGCATTGCAAGCAAGGTTATGGGCTGTGGGGATGGTCAGCCTGGGCTCTGTTCTGACTCCACCCACTGGTTGAATGACGCTGAGCAGGTTGCTTTTCCTTCTGAGCCTTGATATCCATGGTGATGATACTAATTCCCTCTTCAGAGGGATATGTGAAGGTGAGCTGAGGTCACACACGTGGGAGACTTAGAACAGTGTCAAAGACACAATCAGCAGTCAACAGTGGTCAGTACACGTTCGCTGAATATTCGGAGGCCTAGGTAACTTCCCTAAGTGGCAGGTGATAGGGCTACGGTTTGAATTTTGGTGTACTGAAGAGTTTCTAACGGAGCTGGCAATATGCCTGAAATGAGAGACATTGCTCTAATTTTACAGTGAATTGAAGGGACAAGCTATTTCTTAAGTACCTTTCCTTTCTTGCTTCCCTGAGTTAGCATCCTTTGTCAAACAAGCAGACTTCTAAGTCTGGAACACAGAGCAATCCCAAGCAAGTCTGTGGGTGCGAGCATCAAAGTGTGCTGCTCCCTCCTCAGGATATTTGGAATTGAGAATTTGGAAATCTCAAGACTTGGCGTGGTCTTTAGAGAACATTACAGATGAGATTAGACTTGTCACACAACGGGTGAAGATATTCTCCTGATAAGTCTCCCTTCACCACTTCTTGCACCCCTGGTCACTCAGAGATCGGGGATCGATTTTGCGAGAAAGGATGTGAGTGATTCTTTGACTTACCTCTTATCTGGACTTTGTTTGTTTAGTGGTGTCTGAAGAAATCTCCCCAAATTCTGACATTCCCTAGCACCACTTCTATGTTTGTGAGGTCAGCCTAAGTAAGAGTTGTTCTCACGATGAGTACAGCTCCCTACCACCACCAACCTGCACCATGAAACAGTTCCTTCCAGGACGTGCACTTATTGTCATCCTGGCCATTATTTTCTATTGTTCTTCCTATCCATAGCATAAGTTCTCAAGGGCAGAGAATATGTCTAGTGAATGGCAATGATTAGGGTTCTGGCTTTGGGGTCAGGTATACCCAACTGAAGCCCTGAGTTGGCCATAATCTCCCTCTTCTGACCTCTGTGTTTTAGGGAAGTCTTAATCTGGAACAGCTGGTTTTCCCTGAAATTGCAAAGTGTGATATGAGTGTGCAATTTTCTAAGCTTTTATCAGGTTCTTAAATGGGAGAAGGGCATGGTTCTTAAAGAGTAAAGAATCCTTTGCCCTAATCTGTTACAATTCAGTTTATAAAGTTATTATGAGTTCTGCCTGATATAACTGTAAGAATAAAAAAAAGAATCTATATAATTCCCTTGATTCCTATGCTAAAAGAGTCAGTTTGTATATCCTTTTTATGTTTTCTAATAGAAATTAATGGATGGTTTTCTCCACTTCTTAACATATCTTTTCCTTCATGATTATCAACTGGGCTTAAGCTCATGTGCCAGTCACTGTACTGAGCACTTGAAATCACATTAGCTTTTTTGACTTCACAATGATTCTCCAAGTAAGCGTTAGTATCTCCCCATCACACATAGGAGAAAACTAAGATTTGGAGTTGAGATTGGTTCTGAGGCTGTCTGCCTGTTCCTAAAACCCCCTTGTCTTTGCTAGACTCAATAGTTTGTGAATATAAGCTCTTGAGTCTCCTGTTTGGTTTGCATAGCATCTAGATTTAGAGATTCTATAATTTTAAGAATTCATTCTATATCATGTAGAAATAGATCATTCTGAAGTCTACAGATTATTTTTCCTTTGAGTCACAATATAAAATTCCCTCCAAAGCAGGTTTGCTTTTATAAACAGATTTTACAAGACAGGTTAGATGACATCCCATGTAAAACACTATTCAAAGGCTTCATGAATATATATTAAATTTTTAGGTAAAGAGAGAGAATGACACTTTAATACATCAAGGATTCTAATGGCAACATGAACCACATGTAAAACAAGAGAAAAGTCGCTTTCTAGCACTTGGAAAGCCAAATGCTTACCAAATTGACATTTAGAAAGAAAAAAACTGACAGAAGATAAGTAGGACTAAGTTAGATTCAGATTCGTCACTGCTTTGGGAACTTACTTCTGAGAAGTTAAACTGTATAACTGAATTATAGAGGGGAGAAAAGGCATGTTTTCTTGGCATCAAGGGGACAGGTTTGAGTCTAGGCTCTTCTATGCCTTAATTACTTGATAATTTAATTTGCTTAGCTATAAAATAAGGGTGAGACATCTCGTATCTTACAAGGTTGTCAAGAGGATAAAATGTTAGCACTCTTTGGTTGGTCAATGATGATCAACCTTCTTTCTTCCTTTCTTTAGAATTCCCCTTATAACCTATCATAACACCAAATACTATTTCCAGAAGCCCATTCTTTGAAGATGGAGATCTGGATCCGATTTTTCTAATGTCCCAAGGCTAAAGGACTTCTCTGATGAGTCACAAGAAGCCCTGAATATTCTTTAGAATTCCTTGAAGAATCAAACTTTTGCATTCCAAAACATATGAAGCCAGAAGGAAGACCAATCCAGTGCTAGTTGCCCAAGATAAGCAAAGGCTGGGAAAGGGACTCCGCAGTGTGGGATGTCCTTTTCTAATGAAAACCAGGATGGGCATCTTCTGGGTGTCCTAAACATCCAGTGCTCATACTTTTGAATCGGTAAACCTAACTTTAGGAATTCTTGAAAACATAGTTTTTTTTTTAAACTGTCCTGGCTATGCATAAAAGATGTTGATTGTAGCACTATTTATATTAGTATAATTAATTGTTGATTGGAAACCAACTAATTTTTCAGCTGGTTATGTTATACTCATTACCGTATAAGAGGGAGCCCTGAGGTCATAACAATGCAAAGAAAATTTACTTTAAATGTTAATAATGCATTAAATTTAAGATCTAGGCTAGAAAACATTATGTTCAAGTTGACCTTTTTAGTATAGGAAAAGGATTAATATGAATACAGTACATATATACATATACACACAAAAATTGGAAGGTGGAAAGAGTTTCTATCTATGTGCTTTTCAGAATTATCCAAAATCTCTACAAGGATTTTATGTTGGTTTGGTATTAAAAATAGAATGATTAAAAAAATCTCAAAGACCCTGCTAATTCAAAACACATATAATTATGTCAACCTTCCTTCTTTTTCCAGTTCCTAACATCTGAATATGCCTCAATTTCCATTAATGAGCAACTTAGGGGTAAGAACTTAGCTACACTTTTATTTTTCCATTTAAGGAAAGACTGTTTTCATTATTCATACCCAGATGACTAGGAGAGATAAAAGAATAAGAGAAGAAGCTGATTAGGGTGATGCCAGGCTTCAAGATAATAATTATAACAATCCCACTTAACACTTGGACAGCACCTAGTGTCTTCAAAGCTGTCTTGTACATTATCTAATTAAGGAAAGTGAGGGGGACAATGACAAGACTGAGAGATTTAATCTAAGAAGCATGAAGGGAGCTTTAGATAATAGGAGATGAAAACAACAGAGGGGCAGGAACAAGAGTGGCCAAATGAGAAATTCAGTGTTAAATCTGATATATTATAATTTCATAGAGGCTTAGAGGGATAAAAGAAAAAGTCATAAATTGAAAATACAGAGGATGGGGAAAAAGAATGATGGGACTATAGACATTGCTGGAAAAATGTAGAAAATCATGTTTCTAGAACTCTACATCATTAAACCATTCAACAGCGCTTTGAAAGTATTAGAATGTACAATAATTTCTGTGACATGGGACTCACATAATACCAACAGTCACAAACATTGGACCTGCCCCCAGAATTACTGGCAACAGTTATCTCTGTAACCAAGAGGAAGCATTAAACATGCATCACAGATGTTCTTGGGGGAAGCCTTAAAGAACTGCCAAGCTCCTGTCCTGTCATCCAATTTAAATGCTCTGAGAACATAAGTGCATCTGAGGCTACCCAAACAGCAAGTTCAGGAGTAGATGGCTATTTATTAGGAGTTCAGAGAAAAACAAGCCTAAAATAAATAATGCAAATCTCAGAACCTGCAGTTCTCAAGAGATAATTTTTACTAATATTGGTCTACTTTACCACTTCATTACTTGCTCTAAATGGCCCCGTTCTACAATATATATTAATCACTTCAATTTAGTAAGATCAGTCATTATGTTCCCTTGAAATTCTTCCCAGGGTATAAAAAGGAGATGTGACATTTGCAATGGACCTTGAAAGATGAAGAGAACCATCTGTCTCTGTCTAGGTGAGGGAAGGAAATTCCTGAAGAGAAAGTAGCAGTAGCCAAGTGCCAGAGTTCCAAAAGCCAAAGCAGGGTTTCTGTTCTGCTCCAGTGGGTGTCATAGACAGAGATTCCATAGAGTTGTTCTGTTTTTCATGACCTCCCATGATTTCCTCTGTCTCCCTGAGCAGGTTTAAGGCTGTGCAGTGATATGTGACCCATCCTGAAAATGGACATTCAACACCTGCTCTTCTCCCTCACCCCCTGACAAATACACTCAAGCCTGCAATGAAAATATAGCTACCAATTATCAAATACGAGCTTTCTGGGCCAGGGTGACTCACACATGTAAGAAGCCAGATGAGAAGCAGTCCAACGCAGTAAACACACCTGTGTGCTTGGACTGCGCCTGCATATCTGCATGCCTTATTGTGTATTTTAGTGCTCTGTTGATTAAAAAAATAAATTAAAAAATCAGATTTTGAGCTCACTGCTTGGGATATTGCCCCCTACATTTCTGATATTTGGCTTCAAACAGCAGTGGTGGAGGAGGTGAGAATAGTGAAATGACTAGCTTGTAGTCAACACCAGGCCCCAGGCACATTATAAGCATTTTCAGCAGCATTTATGAATTAAATATAAAGGGCTTAATTTTAGCAAGATGGCCCAGTGCCTTCAAGGACTCCTCACTTTTTATAATCATAGTTTATCTGCCTTTTTCTAGCCCCCTTTCCCTTTCTTTTTTCTTATATTTCTCCTTCCTCTCTCACCCCTCCCTTCTGTTCTTCATTTCTTCCTTCACTTGGTTATTATTCATTTTTCTTACATGCGTCCACTGACATTCTTTGACACTGTGGGTCTTTGGATAGGAAAATCCATCCTGGCCTTCCTTTTACTTTCCCCTCAGGTCATACGTACTTTGTCTCTCTTCCATGCATCCATGTGAAGTGGATGTATGATGACTCTGAAGTACAAGCTAACTTTGTCGTTTATTTTAACAAAATATTCCAAAATAAAAAGCACAAATCACATTCAGAAGCCAATTGGAAATGACTTCTGCAGATTGGATGGCTTTATATGACTTGATCTACCATGTCAGACTCCTCAGGTGACTGGGAGTTGGCTA
Organism: Castor canadensis; assembly: GCF_047511655.1. Taxonomy (NCBI): domain Eukaryota; kingdom Metazoa; phylum Chordata; class Mammalia; order Rodentia; family Castoridae; genus Castor; species Castor canadensis. Next base: position 121,581,342 of record NC_133395.1, on the reverse strand, counting down.
TAGCCAAATGAAATGGTGCAAGAGAACCAGTTTCTTTCTTTTTCATTTTTTCTTCTTATTTTTATTTTTTTTGTACTGAGGCTTGAACTCAGGGCCTACACCTTGACTCATTCCACTAGCCTTTTTTTTGTGATGGGTTTTTTCAATATAGGATCTGGCAAATTATTTGCCTGGCTGCCTTTGAATCATGATCATTCCTGATCTCTGTCTCCTTGAGTAGCTGGTATTACAGGCATGAGCCACCAGTGCCCAGCTGAGAACCAGTTGCTTTCAAAGCCTGTTGTTTTAGTTTCCTAGGGCTGCCGTACAAAATTGCCATAAAATGGATGGCTTCAAGCAACAGCAATGTATTCTGTCACAACTGGGAGACCAGGAATCAGAAAATAAAGTGCCATTAGGGTTGGTTCCTTCTAGAAACCGCAAGAGAGAATCTGCTTCATGTCTATCCCCTAGCTTTGGGAGGCTGCCAGCAATTTCTCACATTTCTTGCCTTGTAGATGTATCTCTGCCATCTCTGCCTCTGTCTTCACCATTGCCTTTCCCTGTGTCTCTATGTATTTTCCTTTTCTCCATGTTATAAAGATAATCATCCTTTGATTCAGAACCCACTGTAAATCCATGAGGATCTCACTTGAAAACCTTAATTTAATTGCATCTGCAAAGACCCTATTTCCAAATAAGGTCACATTCACATGTACTAAGGATTAAGAACTGAGTGTATATTTATGGGGCTAATACTCTACCAACTATACCAGTGTTTGCTCTGTTTTCCTTAACATTATGAATGTTGAGCCAAAACAAAAACAAATACAGAATGCAATTCCTTGGCTTTTCCTGCTTCTAGAGGCTACCCACACTTCATGACTCTTGGCCCCTTCCTCTTATCTTCAAGTTCAGCAACAATTGGCTGAGTACTTCTCACATCACAGCTTCCTGACCTTGCTTCCAGAATCACAGTTTCCTCGGACTCTGATGCTCTGCCTCCCTCTTTTACTCTGAAGGACTCTTGTGATCACTTTGGGCCAACCCAGATAGTGCAGCATACTGTCCTTCGTTTAAGGTCACTACTCCATCAACAACCTTAATTCCACTGGTAATCTAAGTTCTCTTTTGTCATGTCAGAGTACAGTTTACAAATTCTGGGGATTAGAATGTAGACTTCTCTTTTTATTGTTATGTTGAGAGTTCCAAATCTAGGGTAAATCCAGAGCTGCAGGATAGCAATCTTCCCTAACACATTGAGAATCCACTGACCTGGGAAGAATGAGAAAGAGATATTGCCTAAAGATGAAAGAGAACTTTTCTTGTTGGAATGCCTGAATCCAACCATTCCTGAAGCAAATATACTTCACATTAGTATAATTTTATAAGCTGGGAAATTCCTCCTATTTGTTAAAAAATATCCTGCATTGGGATTCTTTCATTTATGGTTCAGAGAGCCCTAATTCCATGAGTACATCTGTATGTATGTAATCATGTAGGTTCACATATGCCTAGAAAAATCTAGGAAGAAGAGTAGGGAATAGGATTGAGATGGCAGGTATAAGATAGCTTTTATTTTTTAGTTAATATATTTGTATTGCTTGAATATTGCACAATGGGCATGCATTGCTTTCATAACTTTAAAGATGAAAAAATAAGAGACTACAACAAAATATAAGTTTCCCAAGGGCTTCAAGGTCTAGCTTAAGCAGCAGAAACCTGAAAAGTTTCTCTTTTATTTGATGCTTTTAATAATACATGAGTCCACTAGAGAGCCAGTAATTACAAGTTGCTTCTTAGGCCCTGATAACACACTTTATCCTTTAAGAAGCTATTTAGATGGGGCCACAGATGATGAAAGGCCCATGCTTAGCGAGACAAACAAAGGACCTGCTGGCTCATCTTTGTAGGTCTGACATCTCCCTGTCCAGGTCTACAAGGCAGCCCTGAAAGAACAAGTTTGTCCTAGTTCTCTTTCTTTCCTCCTTGGACTATAAATATGCACATTATAGGCATTCAAGTTAAAAGAAGCAAAAACAAATTCCTGTGTTTCCTTGGCAAAACAAAGACACAAAAGCAGCCTAGACTCCAACTGCATTAAAACATGGGAAGGGAGACATTTGTTCAAATGTCACAATTAAGAGCTCAGAAGAATTCTCCCAGTGGACTCAGCACAATGAAGTGTAATATGCTGGATCTGAATTCCCTCTTCGCTTTCTTACAAGGTCTGATGGACAGACACAGGGGGCATCTCAGTGCGCTGCCTTTGAAGGTACCTCTGGGCACCCAGCCTTTGGACAAGAACTGAAGGATTAATAAGGAGGCCGTTCTGCCATGCCTCATAATGAGTCATGCCGGGGTCCATGACTGCCAGTATTCACAGGCATCAGGACCAACACTCAAGAACTTTAGTTACCACCCAAATTCTCAGCCTTCACCTCCCAAAGATTCAGAATCAAGAGATTTAGGACTTAGTCCAAGAATCTCCAAGAGCAAGAATTCCTTGTAATCAAATGTAGGAGATTGTATGGGCAGAACAACTTAACTCACTCACTCACTCACTTCCTGTTGCACCTTTGGCCTGAGAACCTACTTAAACTATCTCAGACTCTGAAAGCAGAAGTATGGGATTACTTGCATATTTTCTACCTCCTGTCTTCTCTTGTATCCCAGCACAAAGAATTGAGATGGGGAAGTATTTAAATGAGGAACTATTGTTGTCAGAGGTTTAAAAAACACACAGAACTTCATAGTTTGTTCTAAGGAAAGTAAACAAAATTCACAATCCTTTAGAGAAGTAATCAATTTTTAATATGTTACATTCACTAGGCTATAGATAATTATTCAAATTTCAAGGAAAAAAGAATTAAACTTTATTGATCAAACCTTTCAGGGCTCATGTTAAAAAAATGCAATGGACTGCATAGTTTAGAAACCTTCTATTTTCTGCTGAGATACCCTTGTCCTCACAAAGTAGCCCATTTATACCTGGATTTTTTAGCTGGAGGACTGGTGGTTCAGAATGCTATCACTTCCTTTAAATCAGGTGTTGAGTAGGCAGTCAAGTGTATTTACCTATGGGTGAACTGAACTTGACCTTATTGGGTATCAAATAAATAAGAGCAATAGGTTCAAAATCTCCATTGTTCTTTCCAATTAAAAGTGTCTGTTGAAACTAACGAATAGGAAGGAACATCATGCAGTAGGTGACCTGGGTTTGTATTTATGTCCTGCCTCTTTCAGCACCTTACTTTCCAAAAATTGACTTGGGTAGTTGGGGCCCTCCCACCCAAGCCTTGTGTCACAAAAGGCTTTCAAATAATTTAGTTTTTGTTTCCCCCTCATTTATTTTTGTTCCTCCTCCCCACCCACGGTTACACACCATCAATCCCACTAATGTAAGGCCTCAAAGAACAGCAGCTTTATTTACTGCTGTGTCTTCAGTGCATAAATTTATTTTCCAGGTAATTGATAGAAGGAAAAAAGGAAGAGAGGGAGAGAGGGAGGGAGGGAAGGAGGGAGGAAGAAAGAAACAGGAAGGAAGGAAGGTATAAAGGAAGGGATAGAGAAAAGTTGCAAAGAAAGGGTAAAGAGGGAAAAAAGAAATTGGATATCACATATAACAAAAATTAAATAAGATATTTCATGTGAACACTGCTTCAAATGTAGTTGTCCTCCAAACTTTTTCAAGAAAAACTTTCAAGAAAAGATGATTTCACAGATACTATGGTAAGTTTTTTGTTTCACATTATATTGTATAGTGTAGTCTTCTTACTGTCTGCCAAATATTTTTCTTGGGAATATTAATTCAGTAGGAACTTAATATTGAATATTAACTTTATTAGCATTTCTTATGAACTGACAATTTTTCTCTAGTATTGTAAAGAGGGTGAGTATGTTCTGTTCTTAAACTATCCCCTCCCCTGAAGAAAAAAGCTATAGCTAGTATCTCCAAGTCAATGGGTATGCTTTTTATGAGAAAAGATGAGAATGCAGAGAAATTGGGGAAAATGACCAAGGAAGTTCAGCCACATTTACTAAGAGAATAGGGAACTTCCACAGGGAACACTTATATTTGGATATGAGATATTTTTGCAGCTTAAAAGACTAGGTATATTCTTTTAGTTATATATATGCAAACAGCTGAGGATGAAAGGCACACTCCGTATTAAAGGCCATACAGCTTACCTTAGAAGAACTGGGATTCCAATCCAGAACTACCTATCAGGAGTTCTTGCTTCCCCACTTGTTAGTGCCTATACATTTACGAGGCGAACTAACAGGATAAACACAGACTTGATCCAGAAAGTTACAGAAAACTAGAGACTAGACTCCTTTTGAAAATTCTTAAAATTAATAGTAATATTATTATTTCACTATTTTATTTGGCTTAGCACTTTCTTTTAAAAAAAGCATTTCCCTTTGTCTATTTTTTCATTTTCACTAACATTTTCATTGTACAGGGCGGGGGGTATTCATTGTGCCAACTCCCACCAGCCTGATATTGTACATTGGTTAGATTGCTCCCACCATCTCCCTGTGTGAAGGACAAATTTGGTAAGTGGGATCGTTTCTATTTCTCCTTGCTACAAGTGGTAGCTGCCACGTTTTTGCTTTTGAGTAGCTGATGAGTGGTCCAAATTAGATCAAACCGAAGGGTAAAACTCCAGGATTCTTTTGGTCATGGGCGATTGGTCTGGAAAAAGTTACATGACTCCAACCAGGTCAGTGATATTCTTTGTCCAGGATTTTTCAAATTAAAGCTAGGAAGGAGGAAACTATTTCATTCTCTGATGGCTGTGTTACAAAGTTATATCTCTTAATCTTCATGTCTTTGCTCAAATGTCAACTTCTCAACGAAATCACATCATTTGAGATTATTGTCCAGTCCAGCATATCTAAGTCACCTTATGCTGCTCTGTTTTAGCCCCATAGCACGTACCAATCCTTACTATATAATTTGCTTTTTTCCCTATAACTTCTATTTAGGTAAATTTCTCCCTCTTTAAAAGCTACTATTGTGTCAGTTTCTCCCTCTTAAGACTGGGAGCTCCAGGAAGTTAGGAGTTTTTTGTCAGTTTTGTACATAGGACAATATGCGGAACAAGTAAATATCGAATGAAGAAAGAAAGGGAGAGGAGTCTATACTAGGGAAAGAATAAACCCCTCATAAAAAGAAGCAGAGATAAAGACAAATAGAGAATGTGTCTTGATGGTGGTGGAGCTGGGCTGTCTAATTTGGCAGCCACTAGCCATATGTTGCTATAGAGCATTTAAAAAGTAGCTCGTCTGAACTGAAGCTGTGTTTTGAAGACACCATAAAGAAGAATGCTAAAGGTCTCATGACAACTTTTTATATTGATCATATATTAAATTGTTAATATATTGGATATATTAGATTAAATATTACTAAAATTAATTTCACCCATTTCTTTTTACTTCCTTTAATTTGGCCAGTAGATCATTTAAAATTACATATATGACTCATATGCATGGCTTATACTATATTTCTACAGGTTCATGCTGTGTTGAAGTCTCTGAATCCTATCACATTTTCCTTTCTTTATTGTTATTTAAGTTATGAAAAGATTTACAAAAATAATAGCTATGCATAGTTTTCCCCCAGCTTCCTCTAATGTTAATATTTTACCATACTTTTTTTGGGAGGGGGTAGTACTGAGGTTTGAATTCAGGGCCTCACATTTGCCAGGCAGGCTTTCTACCACTTGAGCAACTCCACCAGCCCTTATTTGTGTTGGGTATTTTTGAGATAGGATCATGCACTCTGCTTGCCTGGGTGGCTTCAAATCTCGATAACCCTGATCTCTGCCTCTTAAGTAGCTAGGATTATAAGTGTGAGCCACCAGCGCCCAGCTCTCAACATACTTCTATTTGAACCACTACTCTACTCAAATTTTGCCACTTTTCCTATTAATGTTCTTTATCTGTATTAGAACCTGACCCAGGATTCCACCTTGCATTTAGTTGTTATGCCTCCTTAGCTTCTATCAGTCTACGACAGCTCCTAGTTTTTCCTGGTATTTAAGGCTGTGGTACTTCTCATGAACACTAGTCAGCGACCTCATAGACTGTGTCTGTCTCTCTGTTTGTCTTATTTTTTATTATTATTAGATTGAGGATTTTCATTTGTTGCAAGAAGATCACAGAAACAATTTTGTGATCTCAGTGTATCATATCAATTATACATTATTTTTCCCTTTGTAATTCCTACTTTGGATGAGATACTTGAAATTATGTGAACATTCAGCTCGTCCTTAACCTTTTGTGCCTTGTTGGTGAGGAGGCTGTCATTTCTGAATGACAGTGGTTTTATCTATTCATTCCTTTGTATCATGTGTTTTTATATATTGTCTTCTTCGTTTATGTTACTTACATGGCACTGTGGTGTCTTGAGTTTACAGTCTCCCTGGAACTGGTTATCGTGTATAAAGCCAAGTTCCTCATGGCACAGTGCTCAGGGTTGCTCTTATATGCTGAGGCAGCATACGGGTTTTTGAACAGTGTTTCATATCTACGTTTGACTTTTTTTCTTTGAAGAACATTTCACAAGATTAATAATTCTCAAAAACCACTTCACCCACCTGGTGGGGACCAAACAACTTTTCTCCAAATATTTGAAAAAGGACATTAGGTAAATCTTGTAATACAGTTGATAAATATTAGCTTTTTGGTGCACTGCTGAGAAATAGGAATTGCACACATGGGAAGAAGGACATGCTCTCCATCAGCAACCTCAGGTCTTTCCATAGCCTGTTCAGAGTATTATGGTCCACGTCTAGTCAACAGTTCCTCTCACAGGTTTGCTCTACAAGGCTGAATCAGGAAGAGGTGGGGACGGAAGGAAGGAAGGAAAGAAGAAGGGAAGGAAAGAAGGAGAGAAGGAGGGAGGGAGAAGGAAACAAAGGTGAGAGGGAAGAAAGAAAAGAGGGAGAGAAGGAGAGATGGAGGAACAAAGTAAACAGGAAGGGAGGGGAGAAGGGAGGAGGGCCTAAGTATGAATGACAACAAAATGTACAGACATAATCTCTGTGCTTCCTTCATACCCAGAAAGAATGGCAAGCAAGCTCAGAACAACAGATGGAAACATGCTTACTGATGGGAGGAGATTTTGACTCAGAGGTGAAATCTTAGGGGACATGAAAATGCAAAGCTCAATAAAAGGGTCTGTAAAGAAGGTCTTTCATAAGACATAATATCATGGACTGAACTCGCCCAGCTGTTAAAAGTTGTTGACTAAAACTTATAGCTAATTGGAATGGAATATTTTGTGTAAATTACCTAGCTGTTCATAACCAATAAAGCCATGCTTTCTTAGGGTGAGAGATTAAAATGTCTCCCTTGTACATAAGCATATTACAGTGTAAGCACACTACTGTGGAAATGACCTTTGCTATATCAAATTAGTTATTTTATCTTGTAAAGTATTTGATGTAAACAAGCAGCAGACCCACAAATAACCCATGCATTTGAATGATTGTTTTCCCCTGTACCCCAAGTTTGACTTTGCTCTGAAAAGCTATCAGTCATTACTACTTTGGGGTGGTCACATTATGCCCGAACTTGGTCCTGTGTGATGCAAACATTGTGTAAGTCTGGAAAGTAGAAGAACAAATTAGTATTTTGAAGTCAAGAATTTGAGGCATTTGAAATTTCATTCCAAAATTTACTAGGTCTATGTCCTTTGGCAAGATTAGGTAAGATTGAAACATAGGAAATTGTCAATATTCACCTGGTTTTGATCTACAAATCTGGCAATTTCATTTGGTTCACTCTAATACCTAACCTTCAGGGCCTCAGTTTTTTCTTTTACAAATAAGGTTAATATTACCGTTAATTTTGAAAATGTCATGTCTAAAGCATTTGGCACAGCCCTGACACAGAGTGAAAGTCAATAAATGGAAGGTGTTATCCTTGCTCACCTAGAATATGCCCCACTCCTATTCCTGGATCAGTTTCTTTTACTTTCAGATGCTCATTCTTTTTCATAACAGGACTCTCTTTCTGTTTTTGTTCTCCTTCTTAATCATCTCAGAAATATCTCTCCTCTCTCCTCCTCTCGTCCTGTCACTTACCCTACTCCTCACTGTCCTTGTGAGTCACACAGGAATCTCACCAAGGCTAAGAGTAACACACGCCCTCATGCAATAAGACATTCTGACATTTGGAAGTGTTTTGTTAGATGCTTTACAGAACATTTGCTATTAGTCTCTACATACCATGAAATTTCCCAAAATACCTTTCAGAATATCCATAGAAGTTTCTCTTATCCTCTTCTTATTTGCTAATTAAAAACTGTCTTTTTTCAAGCATGAATCAAGACACATTTTTAAAATAACATTAACTTTTGTAGAAATCTTTTGTTTATTGTGTTGCATCTGTAGGCCTGCTTGTAAATGTTCATTGTAAATGTGTATCACGTTAGCAGTACATGAAGCTTTATAGGCTAGCCTTGGAACCTAATACACATCGCATTCCTAGAGGCAAGTGACTGATTTGTAGAAAAATTTGAAAAGCAAATCGTTTATAAATTTGGAGGAGGATAGGGTGTTGAGTGGGAGGAGAAACAGAGGCAAGTAGATAATGGAAAAAGCAATCTTATTTGTCCTAGTTTGTAAATTTAAACAAGTTGCTTAATTTCTCTGCACCTAAAGTTGTTTTGGGCACTTCAGAAAGTTTTTGTACTGTTGTGGGCAAGATTTCTAGGAAGCAAAGCAGTGTTATCTACTCTTAGCTGATCAAGGCTCTTCATTTTATAATATTCCCAAAAGCCTGAATACCAGACCTACATGTGGATATATATGCATTCATATGAGAACTGAAAACATTACCAACACATTATTTTCTAAATGTTTTCATTTCAACAATGAATACAAAACAACTAATTTAAAAGTAATCCTATTATATATATGTACTGTCTACTCAGTAGAGATTTAGAAATATGCATGTTTATATAAGGTTATTTTTTAATGAAAATCCACAGATTAATATGGAATATTATATGCAACGTGGTAATCTACAACCTAAATTATTGTTGAGTATGATGATGTTAATAAAAACATTATATTTTTATAAATTAATCAAAGTACTGTTGATATCCAAATAAATCCATGTCTATTTTCAGACTCATCTTGTAGTAGCCACTGATGGTCTCTTAAGATTATATCACTGTTTGTATGTTTGTTATTTTGGAAGTTTTGGAAGATATTGTCACTCTTCTATACTTTATTTATTTATTTTTTTAATTTTGGTTTTTAAAGACACAGTCTTGCTATGTAGCTCAGGCTAGCCTCAAGTTCTGATCCTCTTGCTTCAGCCTTCCTAGTGCTGGAATTATAGTCATAAACCACCATGCCTGGATTCTTCTATACTTTTTAATCCAGTAGAAACAGCTTCTTAAATGTCTTATGTTATAAAATAATAGGCTTTTAGTAAAGTAAGATATAAACAAATAACAAAACTAGAACAAATGATCAAACTCTATCTTCTTAAAGTTGTGGTTTACACTACAAAAGAGTAAACAAACAAAATTGTGAAAAAGTTCAACAAACAAAATTGGTTTAAAACAGTTATTAAAATCCCGAAAAGAACTTTGCTACTATTTTCAGTTCAAAAAGGCCATTTTAATATTGTACCAATATACACCAAGCCACAATGTTTTGTCAACATTTAAACCATGAAATGGCCTAGATTCTTAAGATAGTAAGACAAACCTCAGACTGGAAGAAAATATTTACAAAAGACACGTGATAAAGAACTATTATATATACAAAGATCTCTTAAATTCTCAGAGTAAGAAGACTAGCAACCCAATTAAAAATTAGATAAATATCTTAGTAGACACCTTGCTGAGGAAGATATACGATGGGAAATAAGCATAACAGATAATGGGCTACACCATACATCATCAAGAGAAAGAAACTTAAAAGAACGGTGAAGCTACTCAGGAGGCAGAGATCAGGAGAATCAATGTTCGAAGCCAGCCCAGGCAAACAGTTCGAGAGACCCTATCTCAAAAAGAAACCATCACAAAAAATGAATGGTGGAATGGTTCAAGGTGTAGGCTCTGAGTTCAAACTCCAGTACTACGAAAATGACAGAAAAAGAAGACAGGAAGGAAGGAAGGAAGGAAGGAAGGAAGGAAGGAAGGATGGATGAACAATGGGCTACCACTGCACACACACTATGCTAGTCAATACCAAATGGTGGTAGGTTGTGGAGCAACAGAGCTCTCATTCATTACTGGTGGGAACAGAGAATGGTTCAGCCACTTTAGAATACAGTTCTGTGGTATCTTTCAAAACTAAAGATATTCTTATCCATGTCATCCAGTTACTGCATCCTTGGTATCTACCCAAAGGACTTGAAAACATGTCTACACAAAAACCTTGCACGGATGTTTATAGTAACTTTATTCATAAATCTCAAGAGTTTTGGAAGCACCTGATATCTCCCCTAGTAATGAAATATTTTTCATGAGAAAAAGAAATGAGCTAACAAGCCATGAACAGACATGGAGGTTACTAAGTGAAAGAAGCCATTCTGAAGAAAGCTACTGACTGTGTGATTCCAACTATTCTGGAAAAGGAAAAACTATGACAATAAAGAAAAAAATCTGTGGTTTCTAGGAGTGGGAGAAGGGAAGTACGGGTGAATAGGAGGAGCACAGCAGATGTTTATGGTAGTGAAAATACCCTATCTGATATTATAATTGTAGGTAGATATCATCATACATTTGCCAAAACCTATAGTGTGTATGAGATCAAGAGTGATCTTTAATGTAAGGTATGGACTTCAGGTGCTAATGATGTGTTAATGTAGTTCATCAGTTGTAACAAATGTACCACTCTGGTGGAGGATGTTGATAACGGAGGAGGCTGTGCATCTGTGGGAGTAAGTGAGAAGTGGGAAATAACTCAACCTTTCTCTCAATTTTGCTATGAATTTAAAACTTCTCTAAGAAAAGTCTTTTAGAGTCCTAGATTAGCACTTCCGATACAAATAGAATGGAAGCCACTAATAGAAAGCACAGGTACAGTTTTAAATTTTCTGGTAGACATTAAAATAATTTTAAAATGAGTGAAATTAATTTTAATAACATATCTATTTAATCTGCAACATCAAAAATATTACTGTGTCACTATTCAGTCAATACATAGTAATATTTTATATCTTTTGATTGCACATTGACCTCATAATGAGAATACTTATAGTTTCTTTTTTCATACTAAGTCTTTGAAATCTATTGGGTGTTCAGATCAGTCACATTTGCAGTGCTCAGTTGCCATACATAGCGACTGTATACGCATAGCACAGTTCTGGATCTCCACCAATGAGGAGCATTACTTATTCCAATCACACTAGATGTTAATCTGTCTCATTCATCATGTAGTATCTTTTGAGCATCTATTATTTTCTAACATGTGCTAAATTCTTATAGTATTTAAAACAATAGATAATATCACAATCAATGCTGATTGAATTCTCTACAACTAACAATTCTTAATGCCACCACATTTTATCCAATGCATGACTTACCATAATAGACACTGAGATAACAAAAGCTGATAATAATTTCAGATACTCATATTTATTAAACAGTTACCCTGTGCCAGACAGTGTTTACATAATTTTCATTTAATTCCCACAATAACCCTATGAGGTAGATACAATGATATTTAGAATCTTAAATCCCTAATTCAGATAAAGCACCAATGTGAAGATTAAATCTCATCTCCCTTGCAATAATAGTAGCTAATGTTTAATTAGAGCTTTCTATGGGTCAGGCATGGTTGAGCAATTAACTACCATTATTTCATTAATTTTCAGAAAAATCTTGCAAAATAAATACAAGAATTCCATTTTCCTAATTAGGAAATAGATTCAGAGAGATTAATTTTCTTGTACAAAGAGTCTGGCCCATTAATGGCACTAAATCCTTGTTCACACCACACCATGCACTAAAATGCATAGTCTGTTTTTTTATTTAACTCATTTTCTAGGGACTTAGAACACTTGAGAAGATGGATCTTGCTTGCTAGAAATAATTGGAAATGCCACAGAAGCAATAAATAAGCTCAGTCCAAACTGTGTGGTTCTGAAGACAACAGTAAGTAAAGAGAAGTTTAGAGAAGGTGATACAGAGCAGAACATTCTGGGAACACTGTGCAAAGGAGAAATTCTTTTTGGTTTTTAAATATCACTATTTCCCCTGCCAGCATTCATATTAGGAAGCGAAACCAGTCCATGATCATCACTGTTCACATCATAACAGAACTGTCATTTGTTGAGCACTCTTTCTTTTGAAAAACAATTTGACATCTTTTGGCTCATTTGATCCTTGAATCACCAAGTAAGGTGGGTAGGGCAGGTGTTATACTCATTTTATTGCTGAGGGCAAAAGAGATCAACTTGCCTAGAATTCACAATTTCTAGGTGAAAGAACCACGTCCAAAGTCTGATCTTGTAACTTTGAGTCAGTGTTTTCCAGGATTGGTACATGTAGCTCGAGTGGTGGTGAGACCATTTTAAATGCATGGGCAGCTCTTTATTTTAACATTATTTCAAGGACATTATTGCTTAGAATGGGGCTAAAGTATGTATTTAAGTTATACAAGTGAGTTTAATCAAATGAAAATATTAAGTAAATGGAGTCCAGGTGGTTCGTAGATTTGGTAAAAAACATGACCAAAATTTACCTTCTATAATGCTATGTATTTCCTAATAGAAACTGACACTTCCAGTTTCTATTATTTAATCCAGATTCCAATGGCAAGTAGTATATTTTATTTTTTGTTTGATTACAAAAGAACATTAAATCCCACTGACAAATGAATAGTGTTTTAATGCCCTTACCATTCCATTTTGGCTTTGCATAACTACTCTTGGTACTTATAGACACTGCCTTTGTCTTCCTCATCTTTTTTTGTACTCAGTATACCTATCTACTTATATACCTCAATTTAGTTTTTTTTAAAAAGAAACAGGGATGCATTTAAGTTACATCAAGGAAAGAGCACACTTCTGGAAGGACACATGGGCAGAGCTAGAAAGTAAGAAAGACAGAGGCTGCTCTAGAGATCAACAAGTCACTTCCCATCTCTCTCACCCTGCTGGTTTCTCCAGATGTCTTTGCTTCTCTGCCTGATACTCTCCTTCCTTTTGACTTAGAGTTTCCTCTCCTTTATAATTTTGGCTTATGTGCAGCTCTTCACAACCTCTTTGGCCTTGACTTAGTAGTGTGCAACTCCCTTCCTCCTTTCCCCTTTAAGTCTAGCTTCTCAATGTAAATTCCTCAAATAGTAATCTGTTGGTACAGTGTAGCTTCCTACATCAGGGCATTCATTCACTTCCTTTTTTAAAAAAAGAACTATTGCATCTAATAACATCTCAATTTTATGTGTCCAAAGTAAAACAACTGGTCATGTTCTACCAATTTCCCAGCACCATTCTTCCAGGTTGTGGACCCCAAATTTAGCTTCTTTCTTTGCTTTACCTTCTTCCCTATACATCCTTTCTGTCTGGCAGCTCTAGATATATCATAAATAATTCTAATTTTTTTCTCTTTGAACCACTAAAACATGAATTAAGCTACTATCATTCCTTCTTAGGTTAACTGTGATACCATTTAAGTAGTCTCCTTGTCCCACTGAAAAATACATTTTTATACAACAGCTGAATAATTCTTAAAATATTTAAATCAAATCATGTCACTCCCTTAGTTTTAAATAAAGGATGCTCATTTTATGGAGAATAAAATTCAGGTAACTTCCAGGGCTCATGAGGCCCTGGGCTATTGGCCCTTCCCCCTCACTGAAGCCCCTTCTGCTCTTATGTGCTGTGTTCCTGCTATGTTCTTCTTCTGTTCCTTTACCACACCAGCCCCTTCCCACCTTTACTCCTGCTGTAATGTCCTTAGGAATCCTTCCTCCAGATTTTGCAAGGTTCATCCTTCTTGTCATTTAGATCTTAAAAGCACCCAATTCCTCTCTTCTCCCCAGTTATTCTCCATCATATCACTCTGTCAGTTTTTGTCACTGAACCTACTACATGTGCTAAAATCTTGTCCTTTTGCTTACTTTCTCTGTTCTTGCCCTCACTCCTAAGTGAAGCTTATGGGAAGGACCCAATCTATGTTCTCCATTGGATCTCCAGCTCCAAGAACAGCTCCTGGAACATGTGCTAAAGGAATGAATGAGTCTCTCTTTGTACCAGCAACTATTCATAGACTGGCTGATAATTTGGTGTTTACCTATTATCTAATTAGCCAGACTAGATGGGCCCCTAGGACCCAAACATGGCTGAGCAGGCTGGATCTGTAGCACAGAGCAAGCACTCCTTCCCTGTCTGCTTACACACTTGGCAAGCATTTCCTGACCAAATGAATGAATGGATGAGGGCTCAAAATTCAATGTGTCTCTGAGGACACTTGCTGATATACGGAGAGACTTTGAAAGGAGAGCTGAATGTGTTATGTTTTTCTTACTGCCTATATTTCTTTTCCAGAAAGCATTATGAAAAGTGGCAGAGATACACTGTTTATCTGGCTAGCAGCATTTGGTTGAAAATTGAAGTGATTTTTTAAAACTATAGAAACACAGTCATCTGGCACCAGTGATGAATCTTGAGTTAAGAAGGAATTCACATTACATTTTCATTTAGTCTTACACAACATAAGGCATTTACATTCATTTTCTTCTATGGCACTCTTTGTTCCAATATGGAATATTTATGCTTTTCTTTTTTATCTGCATAAAGCAAACATTAAATTTTATCATTCTTTTCTGAACTTTTACTCTGCAGAAGGTCTGAATTCCATCTCTAAAGACCATGGTAATCAAGCATCAATTTTAGATTTGGAAGTGGTAAAGTTCATGTCAGTCTAAAACAGTGTCTTACACTGACAAAAAGTCATCTTTAATGGTGTATTATCTGTGGCATTCGCTCTCTCTTGACAACTGCTGTGATGACTTTCAAGAATAAGTCAAAAATTGAAGAAGCCAGCCCCTTGTCATTTTGGCAAGCAATAAACTAAATCTTGGAAATTAACCCAGAAGACACTCTTTCATAATACTTTTGTTTTATGAGGAGGAGAGAGGAGGAGAGGAGAGGAGAACAAAGGAGAGGAGAGGAGAGGAGTGGAGGGGAGAGGAAAGGGGAGGAGAAGCAAGGACAGGGGAGGGGAGGAGAGGGAGGAACGGAGATTGGCATATCTGTGTTGTAACCACTACTGGATGAAGTCTTTTCAATGCCAGCATTTAATGAGTGTTGTTAAGATGAACACCAGGATGTAAATTAATTTGATATATGAATTTTCAGAGTTCTATCACACTGTGTAAATATTAATTTGTTAATTTAGGCAATTTGTTATAGACCTCCTTGTCATTAGTAAAGATTAACAAGGCCTTAATTCTAATTATCTGCAGTGTAACTCTGTGTGATGGTCATATTGGGTAAAAATTTCAGGAGCATTAATGCAAATTTCTATTTAATGGAGGTCCTGCTGTGAGGCCTAGATGGGCAATGTAACCTCTCTTGTGTCTCAATTTCATTAAAGTTGAGCTATTCTTAAAATAAATGAAACCCCATAAAAAGAAAGCTTATTCCTTTTTCATTTTTGGACCTTCTATTTTTTTTTGCTGGTACTAGGGTATGAACTCAGAGCCTTGTGCTTGCTAGGCAGGCTCTTAACCATTTGAGCCACTCCCCCAGCCCCTTTTCATTTTTAAGTCAAGTGCAAGTGCAGTGCCTGGCACCATACTGAAAGTAGACTACATAGATTAGAAAATCTCACAGAATTGCATAGAGGAACACAGACTTAATGAAAGAACTGAAGCAGGTGAGTAAGTGATAAGGTAGATAGGCCAGTGGTTAGATATAATGAAACATAAGCATACCCTTTTCAACATTTTTTTGTGCCAGAAATGTAAGTGTCTAATAATAACAATATACCAGAGTGTGTTCATCCACACTAATAATTAGATAAATGCATTTATAGTGTTCCCTCTTGGGCAGATGGAGAGACAGGTACTTTCATATCCTCCTGGTAGGCATGCCTACTGCTTTCTAAAAAGGAACGTAGCAAAATCTATAAAAATAAAGGTATGCATACCTTTTAGTTCAGGAACTTATCGTACAAATGAAATTACAAAACTATGTCAGTAGTATCATCGTTATAGTGAAAAAATTAAAACAACCTATATGTGTACCAATAGGTGACTGGCTTTATAAATTATGGCACAGCTATGCAATGTTATGGTATAGCTATGAGGCAAAAACAAAACAAGACAAAAACCATTAGTAGATCCCTAGAGCTGATGTGAAAAGGTATTTGCAGCTTTTTAAAAAATAAAAATTATTTTTCAAAATAGTATTTACACCTGAATCAGTCTTTATAACAGTGAGTACATGAAGAGAAAGTCTGAAGTGATCTCCATTGCAACTGTTCACAATGATAATCTCTGAAGAAGCGACATGGAGGGGAACTCTCATGTCCTATTGCATTTCTGTATAGTGAGATTTTAAAAAGTATTTTAGAGCAGTTTAGGTCTACAACAAAATTGAGAGGAATAGATGGAGATTTCCTGTTTCTTCCCTACCACCACACATGGTCAAGCCTCCCCCATTATCAACATCCCCCACCAAAGTGTTTCATCTGTTACAGTTTGAACCTACATTGACATATCATCACCCAGAGTCCATAGTGGACATTGGGGTCACTCTTCATGTTGTACATTATATAGGCTTGGACAAATGTATAATGACATTGATCTACCATTATAATACCACACAGAATATGTTTTCTGCCTTAAAAAATCATTTTGTTTTCTGCTTTTTCCCAATCACTGCCAACCACTGATCTCCTTCCTATCTCCATAGTTTGGCTATTAGGATTTTTAGAACAGAAAAGATGTGCTATTTTTTCTAATAAAAAAAGATATTTAAAAATGTGGCAATAAACAATGGAAAATGTAACTGTTTTTGAATGATGGAGTACAAGATGGCAGAAGAAATCGGTAGAAAATGAGTCCTGTGGTAGATATACTAAAATGAAACATGTATGAGAGATTGTTGAGCATAATTCACAGTTAATTTCTAAAGATGCCAAAAGCTAATCAAGTATGCCACAGAAGAAGCCTGAACTTTATACTTGGAAAAGTAGCTGTGTGCACTTTCCATTTATTTCTGATATCTCGGTGGTAAACTTAAGGGGCATTGTAAACAAAGATTATTCATTGCAATCAAAGATACTCAGGTTCCCTGATTAGTGTCTGAGAACTCTCAACTCAACTCCTGCTTCCCTCCACAATCCACCCCTTTGTCAGGGACATAAGAATCTCCTATAGCGCTGAACCCTTTGAAATAACTTTATTGTCAGAAAACACTATCCTATGTGTAACCCCTGAATACCCAGGCTCAAGTGACAGTTGCCACTTTGGTTTAGAATCTTTCAAAATGAAACAGATGAAGTTCTACAAACTGTATCAACAACAGCTCATTTATTCAAATTCTAGCCAGCTGCAAAAGGAAAAAGGGTAATCATTTCTGCTCCATTCTGAAATTGTTTTTCCTTCAAAGTTTATTCCTGGGCTCAGGAAGTCAACTGGAAAATGATGCCAGTAGTTGTGAGACCCAAGGAACACAGTGTCCCTGAAAACCACTCTCTAAGTCCATCTTGGCCTGCCTCACTTGACTGCTATGGGGAGTAGGCTATAAATGTAGGAGTTAGTAAGGAGTCTCTACAATTGTGGGGAATTTTCAACTGAAGGACGTCTATGCTATTCTTTATAGCATGGCAGTATGGTCTTTGGAGCAAGCTAGACCTATGTATTCAATGTCTGGTCTTGTACTTATTAGCTTTGTGACTATGGGCAAGTCATTTGACCTCAGTGAAGCTCAGGTTCTTCACTTGACAAGTGGAGCTCAGAGTAGCCACCTCACAGGGAGGTTGTTAGTCCTAAAGGGTATACAACATACATAATTCCTTTGAACAGTTCCTGGTATGTGGTAAAACTACCAACAATGTCTTTTACTTGATGATAATGATAATTACTTTCTTTTTTTCATTTATTCATATGTGCATACAATGTTTGGCTCATTTCTCCCCTCTTCCCCCTGCCCCCTCCCTTTCATTGTCATCTTCATCTTCAATGTTACTCCATGCTCTTAGAAAAGTATTTGGCGTGGTGGTAAACAACTCCATTGAGACAACTATGGAAGGCAAAACATTTGTGATAGGTTTCCATGTTTAGTACTTACTAGCTGTGTGACTCCACATGAAAAAGTTTAGGTCTCTGTATGCTGATCTATGAAAAGGGGAAATTAAAATAAACTGGCTCTGATTCTGTTATAGTGTTCTTGTGACAGTCAAGGAATAGTCAAGGAAATAATGATTTGTCAATAATTACACATATATGAGGGAATATATGTGCATATATATACAGATGCATAAAATAAAAGGATTAACATATCGACTCTCTGATTTTTACTCTCATTTGTAGTTGGCCAAGGGGATAAAACAACCAACTAGCACTTCGGTCTTTCTTAAGGGGACATGCTCAAAAGCATACTGGAGGTGGGGGAGGAGGATGAAATTGTTATAGTTTGCTCATTACTACATTTAAATTACCATTTGCTTGTCAAGTTCAGCATTTTTCTTTCTAAGAGTAATATATACCATGATAGAAATTTTGGGAGTAAAAATAGAAACATTTATTTGCTTCTTCGTGGTACTTTTCTATTTCTATTTTGTCATGTTAAGTATAACAGACAAGAAAAGTGATTGCATAGAGTATAATCCTAATTTTAAAAAATCTGTAAATTTGAACACACAAAATATTTGAATATCGCAAGCTGAGGCTCTATCTAATTCTCTTAGGTTGGCAATCGTCCACTTTCCACTTAGAATCCCTTTAGTGCCATTAACACGCCACTCCTGGGCCTCACCAGCAGTGATGCTGATGAGGTAGGTCTTTGTAGAATCTTGGACCCGCCAAGACATAGCCTACTGCTATGATGCAGTAGGGAGCCTCATATTGAAGATGAACTAAATTACAGGCCCTCTGAATTCCCACAGTGGGGGCCTGGAAGGGGAATTGGGAATGTGAATCACAGCCCTCTGGTTGTTGGAGGTGCCCCAGCCCTGAGGCTTCTGCATCTCAGATCTGGCTATTGAACACCTGGCAAGCATGGCGAGCAATCGGCTTGAGCACTTTTCTCCTCTTCCTTTAACCCTGTGACCTCTGGAGGACCCAACTCATCTCCTGGCTCACAAAATGCCAATCTGTCAGGGATGGGCTGATGTCAAAGAAGGGAGAACACAAATCTCCACCATTCAGCTGACACCATCTTGACCTCATACATTTCCTTGCATGACTTCCAGCCACTTGCTCGAGGGGACATAAACAAAATGCTAACATCTCTCTCTCTCTTTAGATTAGAAGAAAGCAGAGATTGAGGTTAATGGGACCATGGAGTAGGCACCTAACATTTTCAAGGAACATGACACAGCATACAGATGTGAATGTGATGATTCCCCTGACATTCCTGGGCTGTCACTGTATCTTTGTCCTTTTTGTAGGCAACTCAAAGTCAGCCTCTCTCTCTCTCTCTCTCTTTCTCTACCCCCCCTTTCCCTCTCTCTCTCTCTCTGTCCCTCTTCTTTTTCAGGAAAGGAAAAATGTATAAGGAAAACTAGAATTTATTTTTACAACCTTGAAAAAAATTCATGTTTGTGTTCTTCCAGGATATATAAAACTTCACCCAGGTAATGAGGTTCTGTCCAGCACATCCCCCAATCCTGTCCTGCAAAATTACACACAGTGAGGCTTAGAGCAACATAAAGGGCCCACTCAGCACACACTGATTTAATCTCTGGCGCTTGTCACCTCCCTATGGGAGCTCAACAGAAACAGCAGCTTTGATTATAAAACCTACAATTATTTTCAGTACGTGCTCCAATCCTGATCTCTAAAAGTCTGTTCAGATTTTACCTAAATAGGGCAAGCATCAGAGGAAACCCTATGAGGCTGGAAGAAAGAAACTTCCAAGAAGAAAGAAAGATGCAACTGACATTTTACTGAATTTTTACATTTCCTTCTGTTGTTTTTGAAGTGGTGGTGATAACTAGAGCATCACTAGGTTTCCTGACCAAGTTCAACTTCTACTCTTCCCCAGAATTAGAGGTCTAATTAATTCTAATTAATTAATTCTCTCTCTCTCTCTCACTCTTTCTGCAGTACTGGGGATTGAATTCAGGAGCTACAGCTTGCTAGGTAAGCACTCTACTACTTGAACCACCTTCCCAGTCCTTTTGCTTATTTAATTGCTTTTTCAGGTAGGGTCTCTCACTTATGCCTGAGCCTACCTCAGACTGCTATCCTCGTACCTCTGCCTCCTGAGCTGAGATTACAGATATGAACCACCATGTCCAGGCTGTGTTTTGAATTAGGGTCTCACTAACTATGGCTGAGCTGGACTAAAATGGCAATCCTTTCCATTGCTGCACCCTAAGCTGCTGAGATTACAAGCATGTACCACTATGCCCCAGCCCCTTAATTCTTTCTTAAGAAGACTTCAATCTAGTTTTCTCATTCTGTAGATGAGGAAAATGAGGTTTATACAGGGGCTCTGTGCTGATCATTGCCTGTTTGTTCTCTATCATTGGCCCTGTTCCTCTTCTGCTCTACCCTACATCTTGGAGTCTGCTCTTATCTGATTGGCTTCTAGTTATGCCAACCAGTAGGAACCTCGGTGGGAGGCTAGAGGGTAGGAGCAAGGCAGAAGCTGGGGTACTTTCCCCCCTTTCTCTTGCTGCTTTGGGGAGCATACCCAAAGCATCTCTCCCCTGGCCTTTTCTCCTGCTGGGTCCCTCCTTTTGCCATGGTTCCAACTTCTGCCAGAAAGGCCCCATCCTATTCTGAACAAAGAAGATGACTGTCTCATTTTTTATGCCTCTTGTTCAAGGGTCAGTAAACATTTTCTTATTAAGGCCAAATATCAAATACCTTAGTCTTCATAAGCTAAGAGGCAAAACTGAGGATATTTGATAGATACTTATATAGTACTTAAAATACAATCATTAAAAATGTAAAAAAATATTCTTAGCTCATGGGCCATATGAAAAGAGATGGTGGACTATCTGGATTTGGCACAAGGAACTTACTTTGCCAGTTCCTTCTCTAGCAATGGAGGTGGCAGTGACTTTCCACAGTTGCTAGCCTCTGGATGCCTTACACTCCCTTTCCTGATTGTTAGTGTTTGAAAGTGAAATGTCCCCAAAGCTTGTTTGTTGAATGCTTGGTCCCCAGGTGGTAGTGCTATTTTTGAAGGTGGTAGAAACTTTAGGAAGTGGGGTCTAGCTGGAGGAAGTAGGTCCCTGGGGGCATGATTTGAAGGTTACACTTGGCCCCTTGTCCTTTCCTGTCTGCTGTGCTTCCTGTCCACCATGAAGTGAACGGCCTCCGCTTCTACATGTGTTTCTGCCACCTTGATGTTTAGTCTTGCCACAGGCCCAGAGTAATGGAGCCAACTGACCACAGACTGAAACCATGAGCCAAAATAAATAAGACCTCTCTTTAAGTGGTTCTCTTAGGTATTTTGATCATAACTATAGAACAGTAACTAATACATTGATTATCCAAGCCCCATGAACTTAGTATTCTGTATTAACTTTTAAAACAATTGAGCCATCTGGCATGCATTCTCTTTTCTTGAATGGACCTGACTGATACAGGCAATGACTTCTTTAAAACTATAATTCATGAAATGAGATCATTATCCACTTTATAAATTTCTCAGTCATTTCTGGTCTTCAGAAATGCTTTTGCAAAAATGTCTTACGAAATTCTGTATATTCACCATTCCAGACAAGCCAGTTAGCTGTCTACTTGTGTGTGTTTGTACATGTGTTTTTGGTTTTCTGGTGGTACCAAGCATTGATCTTAGGGCCTCACACTTACTAGACAAGTGCTCTATCACATAAGCCATGCCCCCAGTCCTTTGGCTTCTAGATCTTTTTCCAGACAGGGTATCATGGTAATTTTTCTGGAGCTGAACTCAAACCACAATCTGCCTCTTTAGTAGCTGGGATTACAGAGGTGCACCACCATGCCAGGTCATTGATTTGACTGTCTATGTTTATGTCATCATGCAGTATTAAAAAACTGGTGTCCCCAAGGATTGCCCACAAATCAGTATCAGGAATAAGAAACTTAAAAATATATTGAAGTTATTCCCCATCTAGACAAATACTACCCAACCCCATCAAAAGTGATGGGAAAAGCTGACAAATAAGAGTGGATTGTACATGCAAGTTTCTACCAGAGGTGATGCATGAAAAACCATGCACTGATGACATGTTACCTACCAGGCCTTACCCTCTCCATTGCCTCTTCTCTGGCTGACTGCAACTACCTCCTTCCCATCTTCCTTGACTCTGTCCTCTATGCCTATCTACCTTTACAACCAGATCCAAACATAAACTTGCATGGATCCTCTGCTCAGAACCTCCAGTAACTTTCTATTTCAACCAGTACAGAATCTAAATTTCTCATATTAGCCTGCAAGACTTTACCTCATCCAGCCTCTGGCTCCTTCTTCAGTCAGCTTTATCTCCTGCCACTCCCCTTCCTTTTCCAACCCAGCAAATATTTGCTGGTTCTCCGCACACCTCAAGCTCAGGCATCAGGCCTTGAGCTTCACTCCCTCTGCACTACACCCCTCAGATGTCTTTGAGGTGGTCTCTCTCAGTTCTTTCAGATGTCAGTAAGATTTCCTGGACAAGCTAACCTAAAATCACACATTCTCTCTCTTTATCCCTCAGCATGTGTAATTTCCTCTCAAGGTTTTTACAAACACCTGGGATTTAGTCCCTTGTCTAATTTCTGTTCCATTCACTCTTTTCAAGGACTTGTCCATGATGTTCCCTCTGCCTGATGCATTCTTTCCTCTTTTATCTCTGCTGGCTTGAGTGTGTCCTCCATAGGGAGGCCCTTCTGGACTATTCTATCTTAGTACGTATCACTTGACACTCTCCATCCCAGCCAACACTTACTTTACATCTCTGCATAAAGTTCATTTTCTTCATAGAAATTACAACTGTAAAAAAAAGTTGCATGTATGTACACAAATTTCTTTATATTTCTTACTTCTTTGTTGTCTTCCATCCCCAAATGATTGTACATTTTATGAGGAGAAGGGCCATGTCTACTTTATATATGGAGTGCCTATGTACTTCAGGACCTTTTACACCATAGGTGCTCAATAGTTATTGAGAGAATGAATAAGTGATACAGAATGGGGTCATTAACAGATGCAGGCAAAATGATTGAACCATCTCCCCATAACATTAGAGGCTGTTTTCTACCTGCCTGTATCTCTCGGATTCTCAACATTTTTGTACAACATGGTGGCTTTCTAATGCTATCTTCCACAATCTCTGCCTAACAGATCTTCTTGGTTGGCAGGCAGTACCAGGGAGTTCAGACCTGCAGAACCAGCTTTTGACCAATAGCCAGTAGGAATGGATGGGCAATTACCCAAGCTTCATCACCTGCCTGATGCAATGGCTATTGAGACATGTTGTCAACAGTTTCCCAGAGTCTCAGATGTCCCACTTGTCCCTGGTGGTAACTGGCCCATTAGTGCACTCTTTCTTCCTTTTCTATCTCATGTCCTCATTTTTCACCGATGCTTCCAGGGATCACTTCCCAAAAAAACTACTTGTAACTCAAACCCTTTCTCAAGGTATGTTTTGGGGAAAACTCAAACTAAGACATCTATTTTATGCAATTCTACACTACTACTCTTCTAAGCATTCAAACAATAGAATTCTAATCTAGAAATCATACAAGTTAGGAGGAGATCAATGGAGTGGGGATATAGATTAGTTTGTTATTCATTGTTTTTATTTCATCCTTTACATGTCAAGAACCACTGTGCACATTTGTATCATTTTTTTGAACCCTATGAACATTCTCTACAAATGACAGTTCTTCTCTTCATTGTAAAATAGGGCTGTCCTTCTTGTCCTTGGTCTCCACCTGAACTCTAGTGCCAATTCCTTGCACTAGACTCCATTAATAATAATAATGATACAATTCAAGGACCACTTGTTTAGAGTCAAACTATCCTATACAATTTACTTGTATTTTCTAATTGGATGGTCACTACAAGGCTGTGAAAAATATCCTACTATTATTATTTCATTTTTCACAAAAGAGCTAAGATCCAGGGAGATTATGAGTCCAGCATGCTTCACTGCTGGTCTCTTTCAGACCCAGACTAAGGGGTTATAATTTGCCCAAACTCTATATGGCAGGGCTTGGATTTGAAACCAAGGATTTAGCTAGTGATTTGCTCTTGTCCTTTTGGCTATACCACTTCCAAATCTCTTAAACTGCCTATACAATAGAGCTCCCAGGTTACATCTTACCCACCATTTAGTTTAAGGCACCAAATTAAAATGAGATCCTACAGTTACAAAGTTTCTGAAATTTTGGCCAAAAAGAGTGAAAATTTTTGGTAATGAGAAACAATAAAGGAATGCTTGAATGTAATTACAAACACAGCATTTCCTGAACATAAAATATAAAAAATTGCAGCCCTTAACACTTTTATTTTTCCCAAATTGGCTCTTATGGTTAAAAACAAAAGTGTTTAGCATCATTGCTCTTGGGTATGAAGCTTAGGGGAAAATTATTCTCCTGCCCTTGCCCTGACAGAGCTAGCATCACTGAATAACAGCCCAAATTCTATAGCTTTCCTGCATTTACTTGCGTATTTCCCAATGTTTCAGTGAGGAGGGGTGGGTGAACCACAGAGCAAGTGGTTTGAGGAGAAGAATGGTGCCTATTCGGCCAGTGCCCAACTGGGCAGCCCCAGCTTGCCGTTCCCTCAATATGGATGACCTCTTCTTGAAGTCTTGGTTTGAAGGATTGTTAAGTCTCATTCTCCCACCCCAGTAATGCCAAACAGCATCTCAACGATTCCACTACTACCATTCTGTCATCTGGGAGGGTTTCATTCTCCTCTAATGTTAGTGAAAAGAAAAAATAGGACTGATAATAATACCTTTTAGGGCAACCCAAATAAACGTGGTAGAATTAAAAGCAAGTTAACCAATGTGAGACAGTAAAATAGGCACCCCTTTTAATGTTTGCATGTAGGCAGAGAGAAAGTTGAGGAAGCTCTGATTCTGGGTAAAATACAACATAATAAAGGAGTCATCTGTTGCCTCAATGATAATTTTTCTAATTAACTAGAATAATTACCTTTCTCTAGTTTATTTTTTTAGCTTTTATTTGTTTAGAAGTACTGGGGGCTGAACTCAGGGCCTCATGCTTGGTAGGCAGGTACTCTACAATTCGAGCAACTCTGTCACCTCTTTTTATGTTAGTTATTTTTTAGGTAGGGTCTTGTTTTATGCCTAGGCAGGCTTGGCATAAATAGGATCTTTTTATTTGTGCTTCCCTGTGTAGCTAGGATGTGTGCCACTGTACCCAGCCATTCATTGAGATGGGGTCTTGTGAATTTTTGCCTAGGCTGATCTTGAACCACAATTCTCCCAATCTGTGCCTCCCAAGTAGCTAGGATTATAGGCCTGGGCCATTGTGCCCAGACTCTAGTTTATTTTTAATTCTCCTTACTTGATTGTAAAAGAGAAAATAATATACAAAAAGAAAACTTACTGAATACTAGGTCTTGTTTTAAGTATTTTTGTATATATGTTCTCCTTTAATACAATAATAATATGAAAAAGTTAAAATTGTCTCTGTCTCACTAATAACAAATAGAAATGATAAACAAGTGAACTCATACAGTTAATAAGAATTAAAATGGTAATTTGAACCCAGGAAGTTTGTTTCTGGAGTTCAAACTAGACTAGGTTGCTTCAATAGATTAGCAGTGTAAAAAGTTATAAAAGCTTATTGTAGAAAATCTGGAAATTTGTTGTTGAATGGGTGCTTCTCAAGGGGACATTAACTTTCCAGTATTTCTTGCCTGCCTTGCCTACTAACCAGGCAAGTTTCTGTGCTAAAGAAAATAATTTATTGGTCATAGGGGCTTGCACTGAGAAGTTCAGGCATGAATGGTAAAGGGATAGTATGGAGATAGATGGCTGTAGGGATGGATGGATAGATAGTGTTCTCTGCAGGAAGCATTTCACATATATTTAAAAATTATTTGAGAAAGTGATTTCAAATGGCTATTTAGTATTTCACTTCATGGATGTACCAAAATTTATTAACTGAGTCTCTGTTTCTAATTTTTCCCACAGTCCTCTAAATATTCAACTGTGACCTCCTCTGTCATTCCTCTTATGCATTAGTGCCAAATACTGACATTCCTCAAGTGGGCTTTCTAAAATATAAGTACCTTAAAATGAGAACCCGTACCTCACATATCAGTATACAAAGGAAGTGTTAAAAGTACTAAGTCCAGACCTACCATCTTCCCAACTACCAAGCAAGTTTCATACCAAGATAGCACATTAAACACTGCTTGTTCATTTCAATCACAAATGAAAAGGAAAGTCAAGTAGTAAATGTTTTATTTCTATACTTAAATGATGTATTGCTGAATGGCAGTTCTAAGTATGGGTAAAAGATATCCAGGTGTGGTGATACAAAGGGGATATGCATTTGGGTATATTTATTAGAAGTACCACTTGAGCATTTTGTAAGTTATCTAGAATTTTCTAACTGACATTATCTTAGGTCTTGAAATGTTTGTCTGATAACCAATTAAGGGTCTTCCTTTGACTGTTATCTACAAAATAACGTTTTGTTTGAATGACTTGGCATTTGAGTTTATTGTCTTCCTTGTGTTTGCAGTAAACTGAATAGTCAGAAGCTGCTGAGTGTTCTTATTTTATTTCTAGGATTATGGTCAAATCCCTGGCATTGGCTCATGGAGTTTTGAGAAAATAACCTTTTAATGAGTTACATTATCAGCATCTTGCTAATTCAAGTTCTCCTGAAACATATGCCTTTGTAACAACCTGTATAAATTCTAGCTTATTACTGACATCTTCCTTGTTATTGACAGGATAAGGGCAAAATATTTTAAAGTATCCAAACATAAAACTGAAATTGCAACTCTATTAAAGGGAGCCTCTTTGAAATGGCATGTTATAGATCCTTGATGGACATTACTGGGACGAAAGTGCAAGGTGTTCTGTGGCATGAGGTAGGCTAATCCTGATTCCTTAAGTCTAGACAGTAAATGCTCTATAGAAGTAGTAAGAAGAGTGGCAATGGTTTCTGTCTTTCATCTAGAACACTGCATTTTAAATTGCTCCAAGGAAAGCTGGGGTTCCCAGGAGATATTGCAGAGGCTATTCTTACCAGTTGGGGTGGGCCAGGTGTGTGACAGGAAGAGAGCCAAGGAAGACCAGCTGAATGTGTTAAGATCCCTTCCTCCCCATTTTCAACATTCTCAGTGACTAATATCTGTTTTATATCTGGAGCTTCTGAGCAAGACAATGTTTGAAAGAAAAGCTCTGCTATTAAAAAAGAAACAGTGGTTAAGCATTTTTGTTTCAGTACCTAAGTAAAAATCTTTCAAACGAGCGGGCTTCTGTGTTCATTATGGCAACAAAAATTTTTACCTAATTTCTCCAGTTGCCCTTCATTGCTTGAGCAATCTTGGGAATAAAATGGAGAAACTCAATGACAATGGTGGAAACTGCACGAAGAGTCTTCTCAGCCCATTTTGCCTCAGGCACTGATCTCTGATTCAGATAGTTCTCTTGATTATTCTCCTTCACTTTGAGGGAAAGACTTGTAGTCCTGTGCTCCAGTCATGCAATGTTCAGTGGCTTGTTGCTCTTCGAATTTTAAATGGTTGATCTTTGGGTTATCTGCTCCTACTACATCTCTTGGTGAGGTGCAAACCTTATGATTTAATAAATAATGTTACTAAGCATCTTAGCCCTGCAGCCTGGCCATTGGCAATTCTTACTGTCCATTCTAGATCACAGATTTGATCAATGAGCAGGCATTGGCTTGGCCTTGTTCCTCCAGAAGCTAAGGGGTTCATTCAGAGCGTTCAGAAGTGTGAAGCAACTTCCACTTGTATTTCCACCAGCACAGCACAACTACTATTACCATATTCCCAGGGATTTCATGCTTCGTTTCTCTGAGCTTTGTCCTCTACTTTTAATTAGGAGACTACTTGAGCAGAGTTGTCTGTAAATTTTGTCAGATCTACTCCTAAAAACTAGAATGTTGGTAAAATGCTACTTCCCCATGAGTCATCACATATGAATTGAAGTACTTTTGTTTTAGACTAGGAAAGGTTCACTAGATCAATGTGATGAAGCTACTTTCCATGATGTGTAAATCTTCTGAGATAGAAGAGTCTCGTCTGAGTTTCTGTGGTCAAATGTATTTGGGAAATTCTGTGTCTCTCTTGGTAATTCAAAATGTACATTAGAAAATTAAGGAGCTAGGAAGTATTTCTTGAATTTATTTGAAACATTTTCAGGGGCTGATTTTTACTTTCTCTGTAATCATATAGCCAGAACCATGCCTGGTATACTCAATAAATATGTGTTAAAATGAAGTGGAGAGCATATTAATAAGCTACGAAACGTTGTGTTGAGTTTTTAAAATCACACTAGATATTTGATGCCAAATATTTGGGAGTTTTATGGAAATAAACTATTTTAAAATTGAATTCCATTAATCCATGTTGGGTACATGCAAAGTTTAAGACAAGTCTTGAAGGACATCTAGCATTATTTTATACATAGGGCACAGGTAAGGTGTGATCTTTCACACTGGATTTATAAAGAGGTTGAAATAGTTATTTCTAACAATTAAAGTACAGCAGCAGAGACATGAGCTTTTTTTCAATCCTGGTGGACTCAAACCCTGAGTCTTCCTCTTACTGGCTGATGTGGGGGAAAAAATGTGTCTCAGTTTCCTCATTTTTAAATGTGATAGTAATAGTACTCCCCTCAAAGGGTCATTGTGTTGACTTAATGAGATTGAATAGGTAAACAGCTAAGCATATGTGGCACATGGAGACAGTATTAGATATTCAATATTATTAAATACATTATCAGCCAAAATAACATAGTTAATATCAAATTACTGGTATCTGTGTTGATAGCCCCCAGCCCTGGACCACATTTTGAAATCTTTTCTTTTTTAAGGAGAATCAGTTCTTCCTTGAAAGTATAACTAACTGGTGTGTCCTCCCGGTGTGGGGTGGTAGGTGGACACTGTTTTGGCAGAATCTTTTCTTACCCAGAAGCCCCTGAGAGATACATTTTTCATAGACAATTTTTCTTTCTCAGTAGAAGCCACAGAAGAGAGAGCTCTGTGGGGCTAGAGAGCACGGACTACCATTCCCTACCTGAATGGGTAGGCAAACGCTATGTCAATGCTGAGGTTACTTTCTGTCTTGTTGACACAATCCACACTCAGCCGCAGGCCTCCGGAATAGCCACCACATGTTGCAAATGCAAAGATTGCAAAAAGCTGTGGAGAACAGACAGAAAAGAGAAGGCAGCCGTTAGAATGATGCTGACCTAATGAGATAACAGAGCTTAATGCCTGGGTTGAGGGAGGTTGTGGTCTTTCTGAAGGATAGTATCATATTTATTCAGGCTGGATGATGAAAGCTAGAATTATGGTGGGGGCTGTGGAGGGGGTGTCTAAAGAATAGGGTAGTGAGCTTGAGAAATGTTTCTTGCAGAATCAGTCAAGATAAGGACAAGATGACTGAGCTTGAGTGTAGCAAGCGCTATCATACCTCAGGGGGTAGAGACATAATCTCAAAATTTTCCATAAAAGCCTGGAAATCAGTGCACCAACGGGTTACTCATGGATGTCTCCAACTAGAACGAATTTGTGGTGCCTCTTGCTTTTTTCCTTTTTGCATGGCTATTTTTTTGCAAGAAATATGATTTATCTTTTGAAACCATATAGATGGCTTTAAAAAAAAAAAGTCATAGCCAGGGAATTCCTCAGCTAAAGCGTTGATGAAGAGTAGGTATCAAAGAAGTTCTATTGCAGAATACAAAATCTCATTATATTTAAATCTCAGGCTCCCTTAAGTGGTTACATCTCTGTGTTCGTTGCTATTTCTAAGTCAACTATTAAAAGCTTCGGTTGTTACCACTTACAGTCATACTTTATCCTGGTAGAAAACATGAATTTCTGGGGAATTAGGCAGCAAAAATTAGGAGCAGGAACTCAGAGAAGTTTTCTAGAAGAATAAATGTCAGAAAGGTGAGATGGCCTAAGATGGGAATAAGTGACAAACTTTATCTATTTCATAATTTGAGTAAATTCAAAAGAATTTTTGCTCATATCCAAGAAAGTAGATTAAATGCACTTACCACTAACACATACTGTAATATTCCAATTTATTACAATTTTGGCATTCTGCTTTGTGCAGTAACTTGGGGTCCCCTATCAGGAACACTTGCTGTCTTTGCATGGTGAGAGGAGTTATTATGCAGGGGTCAAGTGCAAGGGTTCTGGTACATGACCTTGGAAAAGTTGCTTAATTTCTCCATTCCTTGGTTTCCTCATCAATAAAATAGCATTGATAATAATTCTTCTAGTCTGTTTTGCTATTTATGAGATGAGACAGAGCATAGCTGTGGGGGAAGAAGGCTGCTGGCACTGGCAAGATCACCTGTCCAAACAGTTCAGAAGGTGAAATGAATATTATCTGTAACACCTGCTACCTTAATCAGTGGTGTAAAAACACCATGAGAATTGTTTTCCTCAGTTGGCTAGTAAACTTCAATAGGAGAAGACAAATGATAACAATGCACTGTAAAATCTTCACAGGGTAAGCAATTTTTGTGTACCAGTTGTGTATATGTGTGGCAGTTTTGCTAGTTTTAAAACCGGTGGTTTTAAAAATGGAAACAACTTGACCAAGTGGTATATGAGATGCAGTAAGAGCAAAGCATATTTATATTTGCTAACAAGTGTGAAGCATTTAGAACAAATCCTCCTGGCACAGTGTAAACAGTCAATAAATGTTGACAAATATTATTATTATAATAGTGGGTGCTCTTTGGTAAGCTGTTCTAGGCCATAAAATAGGAAATTTAGATTTAGTCCCTAGTTAAATCTACACAACTCTCAACTCCAGTGAACCAACATCTAAGCAATCAAAAAAAAACCCCTGATATATATATATATATACATATATGTATATTGACTTTGCTTTTCTTCCGTGTTTGCCTAACTGATAGGACTGCCTGGCACTGTGAAGCTATTCCAGCCCACTCCACATTTGGCACTAATGCACAGAACTCAGGGTTGAAGGGGACCCAATCTTTCTGTGGCCAGGTTTGCTTACTTCTCGTAGCTAAATGGTCTTTTTCTGTCAGCTCTTAGTTACTAATAGGACTAAGGAAGAAGTGGTTTCAACTGTTCAGTGATGAAATCTAGATTTCATCACATAGTACTGAATACCCCAGCTCTTTGTGCCATGTCAAAATGAGGTTTTTTGCTAACACTTCTACCAGATCAAAGAATGGAGTGATGGAGTCCAAACCCCCATGGAGAAACCCCTTCTTTCTTCAGGTTTCCTCATCTGTAAAACACTTAACATATATAACAATATGTCTCCATGACAGCAGTGTTGTGAAAAGTGTGTGTGGATAAAGTTAATATTCCTATGTTAATATAGCAGGGTAGTATAATCACTTCAAAAGTTGCACTTTAAAAATTCCTAGGGACATTAAAATGTAGCAAGTAAAAATTAAAGGGCATAAACACAAATCTTGTTAAATTTCAGTGTTTGATAGCTATAAAGAAATGACCTTGGATGTAAACTAGTACAACCCCTCTGGAAAAAAACTTGGAGGCTCCTTAAAAATCTAAACATAGATCTACCATATGATCAACAACCCCACTCTTGGGGATACACCCAAAAGACTGTGACACAGGTTACTCCAGAGGCACCTGTACACCCATGTTTATCGCAGAACTATTCACAATAGCCAAGTTATGGAAACAGCCAAGATGCCCCACTACTGACGAATGGATTAAGAAAATGTGGTATCTATACACAATGGAATTTTATGCAGCCATGAAGAAGAATAAAATCTTATCATTCGCAGGTAAATGGATGGAACTGGAAAACATTATTCAGAGTGAGGTTAGCCTGGCCCAAAAGACCAAAAATCGTATGTTCTCTCTCATATGTGGACATTAGATCAAGGGCAAACACAACAAGGGGACTGGACTTTGATCACATGATAAAGCAAGAGCACACAAGGGAGGGGTGAGGATAGGTAAGACACCCAAAAAACTAGATAGCATTTGTTGCCCTCAATGCAGAGAAACTAAAGCAGGTACTTTAAAGCAACTGAGGCCAATAGGAGAAGGGGACCAGGAACTAGAGAAAAGGTTAGTTTGAGAAGAATTAACCTAGAAGGTAACACACATGCACAGGAAATCAATGCGAGTCAACTCCCTGTATAGCTATCCTTATCTCAACTAGCAAAAACCCTTGGTCCTTCCTATTATTGCTTATACTCTCTCTTCAACAAAATTAGAGATAAGGGCAAAATAGTTTCTGCCTGGAAGCGAGGGTTGGGGGAGTGAGGGAGGGGGCGGGGGTAAGGGGGGAGAAATGACCCAAACATTGTATGTACATATGAATAAAAAATAAAATAAAATAAAATGAATTAATGAATAGATAAAAAAAAGAAATGACCTTGGCTTTTCATCTTATATTAAAGTATTTTAAATACAGTAAGGTGTTATTAATACCACCATGTAGTAAACTTAAGATGGAAAGACAATTAGATTTTAACTAGTTCAAAATGTTAGATGCGTGGGAAAGAGGCATCAGACTATTCAAACTACGTACATCATTATTTTTCCTTTTTGCCTTTATTGAGTTCTGCAAACACAAGACATCGTGCTCCAGTTAAATATATACCTATAGATTTCTGGTTACCTTTCTTCTTCCCCATGGTCCTCACTGATTACAGGAAAATCAAACTGTGTGACCGATATCAAATTCACATGGGTTTGGTGAGGATTAAACTGACAATGTCTGTATAGCACCGGAAGAGTTAGATCCTGCTGAGTGAATAACTTATTACAGGGAGGGGTTGGTTCCATATTTGGAGGACTGAAAGCAACTCCTTCAGAGTACATCAGCTAGGAGCCTGGTCCTGTAATTAGAATACATCAGGACACAGAGAGGGGAGGGAGTGGAGGCTCTTGGTGGGGATGGTGATTCTTTTTGCTGTTGCAGAGGAATGTAGAGGAAGAGGAATCTGGGAAATCCTCCCACCAATTCCCCTTCCAGTGCTCTGCACCCAAGCACTTCACCCTAGGTGGTGGAGCAGAGCAGTTCCAGAGTCAGGCTGATCTGAGTTTGAACTCAGTTTCTAGCTACATAACACTAGCTAAATTATTCCACTTCTTCAAACTTCATCCAGTTATCTGCTTAAGTCAAGATTCACACATTGATTTCCTACAATGTACTTATCATGTACCATCTGTTGGGGTACGGAAAGGTAGGAATGTTACAGAAAAGACAAACACAAAGAAGTTCACTGCCCACCATGGAGCTTATCACTGGATGGGGAAGACAGAAACAAACAAACAAAAAATACTACAAATACTTCCAGTTGTGTCAAGTGTTTGGGAGGAAAGCTGTTTTAGCCAGGAAGTTATGCCTGAGGATAGTACGTTGAAGCTAAGATTGGGAAGATGAATGGGAGGAAGCCAGGCAAAAAGCGAGAGAAAAGTGTTCTGGCCAAAGCTTATAAAACAATCCTCAGGAAAAAAAATAAAGCTTGACAAGTTTAAGAAGCCAGTGTGACAGAAGGGAAAGAGGTTGAAAATAATAGTATTTATCTTACGTGAATGTTGCCCACATTAACTGAGAGAACTATGTAAAGTATGAGGCTCACAGCCCTCTATAAACATCAAAATATTTTCTTCATCTTCATCTGCTTTCCCATCTTCTTATAACAACTACGATTGCTCCAGCTATTCACACTACACTACTGAAGGAGCTGAGACTAGCGAGAACAATTTACTTGCCTCAGCTCAGCCAACAGCAGAGTTGGGATGAGAATCTTGGTGTCTAGATTTCTTGAATTTCTAGAATTGCAGGAAGAATTTTTATTTTTTCCAAATGAGTAGAGTTGACTGTCAAATAGTCTAGTCTTCTTTTTTGTTTTGTTTTCTGGTCATGCTGGAGATGGAAACCAGGGCCTTGCACATTCTAGGCAAGAGCTCTACCGCTGAGCTACATTCCCTGCCTGGTCCAGTCTTCTTTACTCAGAAATATGATCTGAGGTTCTCAATATTTCTTCTGAGTGTCTCACAAACACATACCTGCAAGCTCACTTACCAAAGCAGAGTAGGTGCTTTGTACTCCCTTTCTCTCTCTTTTCTTTCTTCCTTCCTCCCTTTCTCTCTACCTCTTTTTTGTCCTTGATGGGGTGGAGAAATTTAGAAGGACTTTGAGAGACATTAAAATGTCTCTTTAAAAGAGACAGACCCTTCCCTTAGCTTTGCAACTGATGATCTGAGAAGCTACTGATATTAGCAAGAAGGAGGTTTGGGTAGAAAAGTAGGAGGCAGATACTCAATTTCACAAAGCTAATGACAGTTCATAAGACAGACAGTATCTCCTTCTGGGAGATAAGAAAGATAGGATAACTTTCTGTTGTGCAGTCAGGAGGGAATGAAAGCTGGGGGTGGGTCCTGGAAGGCTAAGCATGAAAAAACAACCTGAGGGGATGGGGTGAAGGCAGAAAGAGATGAGAGAGAAACAGAGTAAAAGATCTCCAGCTGAAGCTGATTCTGCAATGACTACATGAAACTTGATAAGAAGTATGAGACACTGTTGGCGTGTGTGTGTACACACATGTACATGGGTGTTTATTTCCTCCAAGTTCTATGCTTTGTGCATTTGTCCTCAGACTACACAGTGGCTTCTCTTTAGTGATGGAGTGCACTAATTCACCTTTCTAGACTCTGTACCCCAGGACAAAAGTCCTCGTTATAAAGCCATCACATCCCCGCCTTTCCTCAGGCTTCCATTTCTCTTCAAACAAAGCAGAAACCTAATCGGTGTCATAACCACTGGTCCAGTTATTCACCTCACTTGAGTTCAGGAGACTGAAATAAATCTGCAATGAACTCTCATTTCACTACTGTCTTGGATGATCTATGGCTCTGTTCCTAACAATAAAAAATTATTCTCAAAAATGCACAAAATTAGCCAACAGAGTCCCTTCTCCTAATAATCTGATTAGGAGAAAGAGAATAGAAGAGTTGGTCTGCATTTTCTGGTTTAATAAATAATCTGTAAACCATAATCACCCATAGCAGGAATAGTTGCACAGTTAACTACACCAGAGGTTTTCCCCTGGAAAGAAGGTAGGCAGCTCCTTCTTTGGAACTAACTCCTTCTTTGGTTCCAGTATTTGAACCAAATACTGGAATATCAATGAAGGATGCTATTAATCCTTCTGGTTAATTTGCAAGTCATAGTTGAAAGCAATACTTAGGAGGAGGATAGGAAATAAGCTGATTAATGGCTGTTATTGGTCTGCAATGAAGTCAGGGAGAGGACATCTCCCAAGCTCTGATACATAAACCCAGGCATGAAGCATACTTTGGAAGAAACAAATGAGAGTAAGGGGAATCATAGAAAAGTGATTGGGAAACTGGGATTCAGGAGTGATAGTCATATCGCCAATGAGCTGTGTATGCCAACAACCAGATCTCCTGGGGAGAAAGCTGTGATTGACAGCATTTGCCAACATCCATAGTGTAATTCTTTCCACCATGACCAATTCCAGGCTACCAACATAATCCCCCTAAACCTGGATTGGGAAGAGATCTGCACAATCAGCAATGCTCCAATACACCAAGGCCACCAAGGGTCCCCTGGGGCAAGAATCTTCCCTCACTTGGGGTTTATTTCCACCAGGTACAATTGTTTAGTCTTTCTTTCATTTTTCCACTCAAGAACTTGTTTATTTAAGTAATTTGTTGTAGCAGAGGCTGTTGAATCCTCTTCTACCTCCCACCTCGAGGCCATGTGCAGCTACAGGATAGTCCTCACACTCAGCAAAGATGCCCTCCCTGTCACACTGAGTCTGTCTGCTAAGAACTTTCTCACACAGCAGGGATGTGTTTGCCTACACAAGGAAGATGAACAATAGAAGCCTCCCTCATCCAGTTCATTTCCACCTAATGTTGCAAACTGGTGGGTGAAAACTTAAATGTTCTTACTTCTCTGCACGACGATCTTGAGATGTGTCTGACACCATCCCTTTGAGGTGCCCTTGAGAATTAGGCCAGTTGCTCAACAACAGCCTGCTATTCAAACCCCATTGGTTGGCTTTCCTCCCTTCCCACTCTACAACTCACTGCCGTTGCGCTTCCTGCCATCACCTCCCAAACTTCTCAAACCAAAATTCTTATGTCAGGATCTGCTTTTTGTAAAGGCAACAAGACAGTTTCCAGACACTGATGAATCTGGCCCCTCTTACTGTCCAGACACTGTAATGGAACTGAGGACTATTTTTATAAAGGAACCCTGTTTCCCTGACCACTCTCTCACGTCTTTCTGCAGTTAGCACTTACCTCCCCAGTTCTCACCAAACAAGCTGAGCTCTCCCAGCCTGCAGGACCTCCGAGTTTTCTGTCTTCTTTGTCTGGAACCTCCTTGCCTATTTCCTCTGCATGGAGGGTTCCTCCTCATCCTTTCTTTCTTTTTTGTTTTTTTTAGATAGGAAGTCTAAACATCTAAAGTAGGCTTCCTCACCCCAACTCATACTCACCTGTCCCACTAGCCCATTTTATTTTCATTTTTTAACACGAGCAGGCATTTAAAAAATCTGTATTTGTATAATGTTATTCACTTGTTTGTGTTTTGTTTTATCAGTTACCTGAGGAAAGATAGTACATTTGTTTTTGTTTATTGCTGAAGCTCTACTATCTTGCCCAGTGCTTGGAATGAAGCAGGTACTCCCTCAATATTTGTTGACTAAAGAAATGAAATAAATAAATAAAATAAAAGCACACCCCTTCCCCCACCTCCATGGAACTTGTGAGGTATTTGGGGACACAGATAAGTGAACAGACAGGCACTGTGAGAGCAATTTACTGTGGAGACAGTAATTGCAGCATACTTGTCGGAGAAAGGAGAGGGCAGAGCTGTGTGGAGAAATGGATGGCTAAGAAGAAACCAGGAAACCTTGCCTGACTGATCCAGGTAAGAGTGAGAAGAAGGGTGTTTTAGACAGAGCAGCAAGTGAAAAGACACAGCAGTGAGCAAGGGAGGCACATTTGGGCTGGCCTGTTGGGACAACATCATAAGATGGGAGGAAGGGAAACTCAGTTCTGAAGGCAGGCAGAACATGTTTGGTGTGGTCTAGCTGGGATCCAAAAACTACATTTATATACAGTCTGTAGCTGCTTTCTTTCTATGACCACAAAGTTGAGCACTTGCAACACAGAACAAGCTCCAAGAAAAGAAAGAGTTTGGTAATGTGAGGAAACCTGGGTCTTACCAGGGACTAGTTTTCAGTGGGGGAGGAGTATGATCAAATGACAGCAGTCTGCAAGGCCACTCTGGCTGCTGTGTAGAGTGTGGGATTGGAAGAGGATGGGATGAGAGGGTAGAAGATGAGAATGCATCTTACTTTCCCAGACAATGTGAAAAACCCTCTACTAATAGGACGGTGCCTCAGGCATCTTTGTGTCCCTCGTTGTGCCAAAATATTGTAGGGGGTACATCAATTATATGAAGTTGATGATGGTAATGAATGATGGCAATAATAAAATAAGCACATGTGGTTCTCTGAGATAGTCTCTTCAGTAAGTACCTTATTTGCATTGGCTTATTTAATCCTCTCAACACCCAGGGAAGAGGAACCTAGCTCCTTATTTTACAGATGAGGGATCGGAGGTCAAATAGCTTGAGCAAAGACACATGGTTTATTGGTAAGTGGTGCAGTCATGGCTTAAACTCAGATCTGCCTTTTTCTAGTCTGTGTTCCTTCTTCTCAACTCTCCCAAGGGTGTGAGGGAGTCTCTCTCAGCTGGAGCACTCTATGGAAAGAGTAATGTGGAAATATCAATATGGGCCTCCTAAGAAGACTTTCTCTGACACATGGATGTTCAGAAAGCCAAGTGAGGACTAAAAGATGCTTTTGGAACACAACGCCCGATCATCTAAATTAATGCAGTGGCAGGGCCTGTCTTTTGCCTCAGCAACCAGAGCCTTCATTCCGCAGCATCACAGGCCCTAGGGAGGGGGTAAGTTGGCGTCTGGCGTGATAGGAATATTTGAAAAGCCTGCTGTGAGTAGACTATGCCAATTATATTTGACAAGTCCCTCCTCCTAATTGCCAGCTTCCCACAGCTGGGGGCGTTGGCTTTCTTACTTTCATGCAGCTTCATCCTTCAGCAGTGTACAGGTTCAAGAGGCCCAAACCCTATTGCTCCACCCTCTTAGCAGAGAACCTCTTGTCCCTCCTTCTTTTGTGATTTGTTATGGGCTGATGAGCCATTTGAAGAGCATGTCTGGGAACACAGCTGCTTATAGAACCTCATTACCTCAATACTACCCCTGCAAAAGTGAGAAAGACATACTGTCAGGATAGTTTCCAATGCAGAAAAAGCTTTTGGCTAACCATGGCTTCTCCCACACCCCACCTGCTGCACACAGGCGCCCAGAAGACAAAAGAGCACCTCTAAACCGAACACTCCATTTC
Source organism: Castor canadensis (assembly GCF_047511655.1). Lineage (NCBI taxonomy): Eukaryota > Metazoa > Chordata > Mammalia > Rodentia > Castoridae > Castor > Castor canadensis. The sequence goes on along the minus strand of NC_133395.1, from coordinate 121,542,602 downwards.
TACTGAACTTTGCCTAATTTTTCTGTGTTCTCCTACTGATCACTGGATCTGTCTAAGGAAACTGACCAAGCCCCTTTCCAACCATCAGTTTGTATTTACAGCCTGGGTGTAAACTATTTTGACTCAGAAGGCTTTTGTGAATAACTCTGTAAAATCTCAAATGGCAACTGTGTGAAAATAAAAACTGCAAGTTGTCCCTGGTAGAGAGTAGAATTGTATTCAATTTAAGAACACCAAAAACTACTGTTAAAAAGCTGCCCCCATTGAGTTATGTGTTTTTTTCTTCTCTGTTGTTTGTAACTATGTATTCTTAAATGGCTCCAATATCTTCCACACTGTATTCCATTTCAAGCTGACAAAAGTGGGTAACGTGGCCTGATGGCTAGCTTGGGATTTGTGTGATCTTCCCAGACAAAGCAGATTTGCAGAATTGGTACTTAATACCATCACCTGGCACATTCTGATCGGGCCCTCCAGAAGGGAATTCCCAGTCACTTGCTTGACAAAAGAAGCTTCCATTTTCATTTCCTTAAACCTGCAGTCTGGGGACTGGATCAGTTAACCAAGTATCTTGTTGTAGGTGACAGAAAGCCTGATCCACAGTGGCTGAAACAAACGAGGGCTTGTTTTTCACATACATCAAGAAGTCTGGTGCAAGGGCATTGTGGGAGTTGATAGGCCCCACATCTCTTTGGCAGGAATAGTTTTTGCCTCATGGTCACAAAATGCTGTTGTGTTTGTAGACAACTTTAGCTGGTGCCTGTAAAGTGAATATGCTTTATAGGGAGGTAGACAAGGGGCTAAGTGAGGGAATGATTGTTGAGTCGGTCGTTCTCCACTGTGCCATAGGAACCGCTGGGAGAAAGGTAGCAGAAGCAGAACAGATATCCAAGGCAATTTACAAAGGCGAATTGGCATGGTGAAGGCCATTGATCATCTGGTCATTTCCTTTTCTCTAGATAGCACCAATGGGATCCTAAGCCTTATGTGCAATAAACTAAATTTAACTCAGCCTGTGGACTGAAATTTAAATTTGTGCTTGAATTTTATTTTCCCACATAAAATCTGATACACTCTTTAAGACACATGACTGAAATAGTAGAAATAATTTGCAAATAATCTTAATGCCCATAAAACAGAGTAATTAAACAAATGAGGCACTCAATCAATGGAATATTATGCAATGGTTATAAAGAATAGAAGAACAGAGAGTTAAAAATTGTTTGTAATCTTATGAAAGATAAAAGGAAATTGCCAAGTCTAACATAAATGTATGGCATTTTTGTAAAGGAAAATATTTACACATCTGCATATTTACATTTTTATAGGCATTGAAGAGACCCAGTGGTCGCACTGAAGTTGGTACCACTGAGAAATAGAGTTTGGAGGCAGCAACTCAGGTTTTTTTTTGTGTGTGTATGTGTGGTACTGGGGCTTGAACTCAGGGCCTTCACCTTGAGCCATTCCACCAGCCAACTGTTTGCCTGGGCTGGCTTCAAACTGCGATCCTCCTGCTCTCCACCTCCTGAGAAGCTGGGATTACAGGCATGAGTCACTGGTGCCCAGCAGAATCACAGTTTTTGAATTATTTTTGTATTATTTTAATTTCTTCCAGTAAGCACCTTTTATAACTCAAAAATGATTTTCTTAAGATTGCAAATTTAGACAACCTCTAGGTCACTTGAATAAATAAATAATTAAATTCAGACGTCATGAGGTGGCTATGCTAGCTTAACTTTCATTAACATAAAAAGCTGAAAAGTCAAAGAAACCCATGCACTCTTGGAATTACCTTTAATAATTTTCAAAATATTTATATTTATAGATGCTATCAGTAGAAGAACATTTTTAATCTTCTTATATAATAAAATATTTTGGCAAAGTGATTCTTTGGAATCAAGGTAACCTAATCAAAATGGACCATGAGACCATAGGGCTCAAATATAGCATCAATGATTAGTTGAGTAAAAAATGTGACTTATCTTTAATCAGATTAAATAGGATGATTACTTTTAAAGGAATCATCTCCAATTCTATCTATCATAAGATGAAATATGGATATATTTTAATATATAAAAGATACGGAATAAGAAGATTAAAAATTAACAGTTTTTCCCTTAGAGCTGACAATATTCCTCTGACACCTGTTTAGACAGAGTCTTGTGAAGTAATGTCCTGCCTTTAGTAGAGTTTTGGAACTTGGAATTTTCCCATGTAAATTTGTGACACAGACTTCTTGACTTTTGTTACACACTGCTATGTGTTGGGTATGGTTTCAGCATGGCCCCCAGGACCCGTGTTTGGAAGGTTGGTCCTCAGTGTAGTCAAGCTGGGCCGTGCTGGAAAGTTGAAGAGGTGGAGCCTAGTAGAAGGTAATTTGGTCATTGGGGGAACAGCCCATGGAAGGAGTAAGGTAGTGGGACCCCGGTTAGTTCTCACGGGGGGATGGTACAAAGACTAGACGGGTGCTGGTGGCTCACATCTGCAATCCAAACTACTTGGAGGGCTGAGATCAGGAGAATTGTGGTTTGAGGCCAGCCTCAAACCCCATCTCAACCAATAGCTGAGTCCAGAGGCGTGAACCTGTCATCTGAAGCTATATGGAGGGCTAATATAGGGGAGGATGTGGTCCAGGCCACCCTGGGCTAAAAGCGAAACCTGTTTTGAAAATAATCAGAGCAAAAAAGGGGTGGAGCAAGCCTAGCAAATGCAAAGCCCTGAGTTCAAATGCTAGTAACCCTGAGAGAGGGGGAGAGGGGGAGAGAGAGAGAGAGAGAGAGAGAGAGAGAGAGAGAGAGAGAGACACTTCCTGACTCTCTACTCTCTGTCTTGCCCTGGGATCTCTCCCTCTTGCATACATCCCTGCCATGATACCATTCCATGGAGTGTATTTGCCCTTTTAGCCTCAAGCTGTGAGGTAAATAAACCTCTTTTGCGGTGGTATTGGGAATTGAATTTGGGGCCTCATGCCTCTGAGGTAAGTGCTCTACTAGTTGAGTCCTGCCCCCAGCCCTAAACCTCTTTTCTTTATAAAGTTCCTAGGCTTAGTTATTATGTTATAGCAACAGAAAAGAGATTGATATGCTTCCCATAGCTATGTCTTAGCACAGTGAGAAAATAATTGATGATACATATCTTAAGTTCACACTTCTGTTTGATAAGAAATGATCAAGATAAACTCATGACACACAGCCACCATTCTGCACCTCGAAAATGTGCATTTGAATGTGCTAACATGAAGAATTTCTTACCAGAAGCCATGATTTCATGGTAATGTGGATTTTTTTTTAAACTGATAAGTTACAACCTTCAACTTCCCACTCCCTTTATTGTTTATAGTAGGTTCTGATTACTATGTGTGGTATTCTTGGAAAAGAAAATTCCAGTTGGTATTCAGTTCTGGTTGGAGCCAAGAGTATCTGGCATATTCTTTAATATTTAAATATTTTACCATCTAGAGTTGTATTTATACCCATAAAGCAATTTAGAATTGCCATAGGCAGGCTTATTTTGGAAAAAAAAATTGATCCACAATCAATTGGCTGCATATCATTTATCTTTTATTTTCTTTAAGAGTGCTACCAGTAGGTGATCAAAGAGAAGATATTCTCCTTATAAGACTATTAAACTAAGAATGAAATAAAATGATAGAATTAGAATATCAACATTGTACAACTTCTTAGAGACTAAATATTTGTGCTTTCCTCACCAAAATTCACATGTTGAAACCCTAACCCCCAATGTGTCTGCATCTGGAGGTGGAGCCCCTAATGAGGTAATTAAGGTTAAATGAGATAACACAGGTGGAGCCCTGATTTAACAGGATTAATAGTGTCCTTATGAGAAGAGACGCCAGAGAGCTCACTCACTCTTGATCTCCACTGAACATCCAGTCACAAGGCAGAGGGAGTCCTCAGAATGAAAACTATCCTGCCAACACCTTGAACTTGGACTTCCTATTGCCCAAAACTGTAAGATATACATTTCTGTTGCTTAAATCATTCAGGCTATGGTATTTTGTTGTTGCAGCCCTAGCTGACTAAGACATGAATTAATAACTAGTAGTGATGACTGATATCCAAAAAGAGAGAAAACTACATTTGGAAACACAAAAGACCATGAATAGCCAATGCAATACTGAGCAAAAAGAGCAATGCTGGAGGTATCACAATACCTGACTTCAAACTATACTACAGAGCCATAGCGATAAAAGACAGCATGGTACTGGCACAAAAACAGATATGAAGATCAGTGAAATGGAACAGAGGACCTGGATATGAATCCAAGCAGCTATGCCCACCTTATTTTTGACAAAAACTCCAAAAACATATGATGGAGAAAAGACTGCCTTTTCAACACCTGTTGCTGGGAAAAGTGGTTATCTGCCTGCAAAAACTGAAACAGTCCATGCCTGTCACCCTATACGAGTATCAACTTAAAGTGGATTAAGGACCTAAATATCAGATCCAAAACCTTGAGGTCAGTACAGGAAAGAGCAGGGAATGCACTGGAAGCAATGGGTATAGGCAAGGACTTCCTCAGCAGAACTCAAGTGGCCCAGCAACTAAGAGAAAGGACTGACAAATGGGACTACATGAAATTAAAAAACTTCTGCACAACAAAAGAAATGGTCTCTAAATTGAAGAGACTACCCACAGAGTGGGAGAAAATATTTGCTAGCTATACATCAGACAAGGGCCTTATAACCAGAATATACAAGGAGCTCAAAAAACTAAACTCCCCAAAAATCAATGAACCAATAAAGAAGTGGGCAACTGAACTAAACAGAACTTTTTCAAAGGAAGAAACCCAAATGGCCAAAAAACACATGAAAAAATGCTCACCATCCCTGGCCATAAAGGAAATGCAAATCAAAAACCACACTAAGATTCCACCTCACCCCTGTTAGAATAGCCATTATCAAAAACACCAACAACAACAAATGTTGGTGAGGATGTTGGGAAAAAGGAGCCCTCGTACACTGCTGGTGGGAATGCAAACTAGTGCAACCACTCTGGAAAACAATATGAAGGCTTCTTAAAAAACTAAACATAGATCTGTCATATGATCCAGAAATACTACTCCCAGGGAAATGTCTGAAGGAATGAGACTTGGGTTATTACAAAGGCACCTGTACACCCATGTTTATTGCGGCACTATTCACAATAGCCAAGTTATGCAAACAGCTAAGATGCCCCACTATCGATGAATGGATTAAGAAAATGTGGTATTTATACACAATGGAATTTTACTCAGCCACAAAGAAGAATGAAATTTTGCCATTTGTAAATAAATGGATAGAACTAGAAAACATCATCTTAAGCAAAGTTAGCCAGGCTCAGAAGGCCAAAAATCGTATGTCCTCCTAAGCAGATTAGAGACCTAAAACAAATGCAGTAATATTATTGGACATGGGTCACACACTAAGGGGAGAACATGCATGGGAGGAATAGGGAAATGGAAGGAAACCTAAAACTTGAATGGCAGAGGCCATTATGGGAAGGGGACCAGGAAGTAGTGAAGAGGTCTGGTAGAGATGAACCAATGTAGGTTGCAAGACACAAGTGCATGGAAGCAATGCTGGGAAACTCTCTGTATAGCTATCTTTATCTCAAACTGGCAAAAATGCTATGTCATTCTTGTTATCTCTTATGTTTTCTCTCCAACAAAATCAGAGAACAAGAGGGCAGAGCAGGTTCTGCCAGAAAATGGGGAAAGGAGGAGGTGGCCCAAATAATGTATACACATGTGAGTCAATGTAAAAATGATAAAATAAAATTTAAAAAAAAGAAATAAGTCAAGAAGCTAAAAAAAACCCAGAAACTAAGAGTTAAAAGAGAGAACTAGATGTATATATCACTAATGAAAGAAGAGTAGAGTACACCAATTTTGAAATGTTCATGGCAAAAAAAATAAAACCTTGAATTTGAACAATTCATTAGGTACAGTACCAATTTACAAAAACATAGGAGAGAGAAGATGCAAAATAATAGCACACAAATGAAATCAGCAAAACTCAGGTCTTGAAAAACCTTCCAGAGGAAAACACCTTGTTTATTCAAGTATCATAGTACAAAGATGTACAGAAATAAACAAAAGTAGGGAAGAAGAAAGAAAGACAGAAATAGGGAAGAGAGAGAGAGAAAAGAGCTTATTGATTAAAAAGTCTTAAGAGGCAAGCATATCAACCAGTCATAATGAGTGGATTTTTAAAAAAATCTAGACTCAAGAAAAATCAGATGGGAAGTGAGGCAATGAGAAATGTGTAGATATTGGATGACATTAAATTATTGCGAATTTTTATGTCATACAAGATAGGTATATTTTTGTCTTAAATACTTTTGAGAGATGCACACCACTTTACGTATGAGAGTGTGCATCTCATACGTGATGCGAGTGTAAATCAAACATCTGCGGCGAGTTGGTAATTGTTGGCACTCAGTAGTGTGGAACCAGGGTCTTATTTTATTCTGGGTTTTTTAAAATATGTTTGAAGTTTTCCATCACTCAAAGTTTTTGAAAATCAAGATATTATAAAGCAATCTATATGTGAGTTGCCTATATACATAGGCAAAATTCAATATAGTTTTTTCTCACATAAATGGAAACTTCATATTTTAAAAAGAATATTAAAAGATAATCTAAATCAAAATACATGAGTAGAGCACTTTTCAAAGTAATGATGCCCAAACCTTCGTATTGTTACAATACTGCAGCAACTTAGAAGAGAATATATTCGCCTCTTTAATGAAATTTTTCTTTCTTAATAATCTTTTATTGATTGTTCAATGGACTCATTTAGTTCTTCCTCATTATGAGACAGCAGCTTTTTCTCATTATATTTTAATGAGCTGAAAAATCACCATAGCCTAAGGGGCTATACATTCCATGAAAAGGACATTATTTCCTAGGCAATAAGAGGAAAATCCCCACCATCTTTCAATAATGTCTTTCTATTGATTGCATCTAAGAGGCAATAAAATACATCAAATTACTTAAGATGTTTTATATATAGGTTTCAGTTTCTGAGTACTTATGATTAATGGAATTCATACAGACTATAATAATAAGCAGAGACATAAATAATATCCCATCAACTCCAGCACTCCAGAAAGGACAGCAAGTATGGGGCCATTTAATGATTCTGTAATAATGACAGAATGGCCTTTTCTCAAAATTTCAGCTCCTGGCTTCCAAACTAAACTTACACCACTTGTTAACACATCTAGCAAGGTTAAAATGCTATCAGAGTCATCCTTTTTCTTCATGGGAACCAAAGACAATTATGCAAAAACAGAGACATAATTCTAAAGAACGGATTTGCATAGATTGGAGAAAATTGAAGACGTGAGAAAAGGAACATAAGCGGAAAGTGCCTTGCAAGTAGTAGTTACTCAAAAATGTGTGTTTAATGAATATGGGGGAGAATTCTTCCTCTAAAAGACAAGAAGGAAGAATTAAATGGGGCTTCAGGGTGTTATATTGTATTGGAAAGGAAGAGAATTAAAGGGAAAGGTCTTAACCTTCAAAATAAATGAAGAAGTGAGGACAAATAATGAATACAGGTGAAGGAGGACATTGGGAATGTGAGGAACTAAGGGAAAAGCTGGAACATGTACTTCATTAAGTAAAAATTGAACAATTAAGAATTACAACAAGGCACACTGCTATTACATTACTTTCCTTTCTTGCTTGGAAGCCATCTCCTGTCTCTGCATCCCCCGTACTGTGAGAGTGTCTAAACTGAATGTGTGTAAATTAGTCTCCTCTGTAAGGGCAAGTAAATCCAGAGCAAACCTCTGGTCAGACAGGTAGCAGAAGTAAGCTGAAAAATGGGAAAAAAGGCCAGAGGAAAAGTCCTTTGATGAAGGTAAATAAAGATGGATGTGAAAGAAGTGCTGTCAGGGTAAGTACAATGTGTAGCTCACAGTAGACTTTAATAGGAATTGGTTAAATTAATGAAAATACATCCTTCTCTTGTTTGAAACAGAATGAAACTCATATGTTTAGGTCAGAGTAGATAGAGTGGGCCAACAAATGTGGTTCAAGTAAGAGTGTAGAAAGAAATAAGTGGAGCTGGATGCTAGATAAAAAGGCATTCATTGGGTAGAAGTAGAGCTCTGTGGTAGAAGTTTGATCCCCAGCACCACATACATACAAAAAAAGGCATCTACATAAGACATAAAATGGAAAGGAGGCAGGAACAGTGTGAAAAATAGATAAATAAGAGTTATAATAATTCAACAACAACATTTCACAGTGTGAGTTCATCTCTGAAGTTGGAAAACAGTGAACTTGCTTGAGGGAAATTTGATAATGGTTACCTTAAAAGCCCCAATGAGATGACATGAAGAATAACTATAGGCTAATGTTTTACCTCAGTTTACCCTTTGAGAAACTATTGCAAGCTATGGACCTATCCATGGAAAAAATTTCCTTTGCACATATATTAAAAATTATCATATGGGGATAAGAATGAGTAATAGAGGGATGAATATGACCAAAGAACATTATATACATGTGTACAAGTGTCATGATGAAACTCTTTACTATGTACAAATCAATATATGCCAATAAAACATTGTCATACAGACTTGGTGAATTCAGAGACCTCCTCAGGGCTAACAGACCAACCCACAGGTCCAAAGTCTTCTTGCTAAGAACCACCACCCTTACAGAGAAACATAGCTTGCCAGCTGCCACAGCTGGGGACAGCCTATTAATGCCCCCTTTTCAGATTCATCCCTCATATTCATTCACATGAATGAATGCTAATTTGGGCAACAACTATTTCCATGAATACTTCAGAGATCTCATCCTGCTTAGGGTTCTGATTCCCAACTTTCCATTTTTCTCCAATGTTTATAATAAGTCATTTGTTTTAGAATTATGTTACTAACTAGTTGCTTTTTTAATTTTTCCATTGCACCCATAGTCCATGTATTAACAAAATCCAGAACTTGGATTTTTTTTTTTTGAGCCAGTCTGCTTCTTAGAAGGGAGCAAATCTGAAGGACAACCATGTCACTGAAAAGGCAAATTACAAAATGTTCCACAGTGAAATTACTTTGTCTGCATGTCTTTCCCTGAACTGCAGAAGAAAGTGGCAGAATTCTGGGAAACCTATTCAGAACTATGGGTGGGATAACATCGATCTCTACCAGAATAACCAAGGAATGTGGTTAGCAGTGGGCAAGGCCCGGACTTTCTGTGGCAGCCGAATTGTGTCTGCACAGCAGAGATGCCCAACAGGATGAGTGGAGCCCAACTCCACGGATTTCCTTGCCTGTCCTGAATCTGGAAGTGCATACAAGATGCCCAAGAGGCCCATCGAAAGCACCAAAACCTTATGGTGTTTTGCTTTCTTCTCAGAGATTGGTTGAGAATGCGTATTTTAATGGATTCACACTGAAATATGCAGAGAATAATTTCGCAGTCTAATATTTTCATCTGTCCTTCATCATAACAGATGTAAGAGGATATCGTCAGTCAAAAAAGACAAGTGTTGGCTCATTTGTTTTTTACCAAAGTACAATTTAAGAAGGGTGCTTTTCCATGACCTCTGTAAACAGTGATTAGGAAGCTTGTGCCCTGTGTTCTGGAAACAAAGTATAACTCAGTGACCTAAATTATAGGTTAATGAATATAAACTCACACTACTGAATTCAAGGTTTTGTTTGATATATGGCTCTTCCTGGAATAGTCTTTTTCCAGTGAATTTTTTCAGAGGTATATGGACTTTTTTCTTAAGATATAAAATGATTATATTCTAAATGTCAATATTTATTGACTGTATATACTAAGTGCCAGACAATGTGTCGATGGTGAGTGTGTGTGTGTGTATAGCTGGCTGCTGCTCTGCATGAGCTTAAAGTCTGGTGGGAGTGACAAGCAATGTATAAATAAACAAAAAACAAGAATGTGAAAGGAAATGAAGGTACAAGCAATGCATAGTTCGTAGGAGACATTTAACAGAGAATTTTGGTAACAATGGGTTCTTCTCAGAGAAGGTGACTATGAGAGATTTCTTTGAGGGGAGAACATTCAGGCCTAAGAGACTGAGGTGGAGTCAGCTCTGGGAAGAGTTAGAGATGAACAAAGGGAGGATCCCAAGCAGACAATTTGGAGAAGGGCAAGAACTGAGCATGAGTGAGGAACTAAAAGGAAGTTATTGCAGCTTCCGAGGGCAAGGAGAAGGATTCTGTGAGATGAGAGTCAAGGCAAGACCAGGTGGGTCCTCATAAGGAGCCTGGATGTATCACACAAAATCTGTTATTTATTTAGGAATCACTCTACAGTCATTATCAATAGTAAATACTTAAAAGAACACCTGATGTTTAGAGAACATTTCCTATGTGCCAGGTCCTACATACAGTGCTTTATATCCATTATCTCAAATGGTCTTCCCAGCATACCTAGAAGACAGGTACTATCCTTATTCCATAGTTGGAGAAACTGAGGTTCATAATACGCCAATTTCTATAAATCACACCGAGTAAGTGGTAAAGGTATGAGTTGAATCCTGGACCATCTGACTTGAGTTCTTAACCATATCTGGAGACTCTCTCCTTCTCTTGAAGCTCATTCATACTTTGAAGCATTCACACACTAGCAGAGCTTGCCTTAGGATGAGATCGTCCAGGGACCTGGGCTCCTTTTGATCCCACTTAGTCTCAGCATTGAATTTGACAGATGCTGGGAAGGGATCCAAACACCTAACAAAACCAGTGGTTTGTGGGAAAAGGATTAGAAAAGATGTTTTGACACAAGTCCAGAAAAAGGCCAGAACAAAGATGTAAGAAGGTGTCAGACTTGCTCAAGTGAAAGAAGGAAGTTGCTGCATTTGACTTTTATCAGTTGATGTGTTTATGTTCCCTGGGAAATTCCAGAGGGAAGTACAAAGAACTGGGTAGGGTGGAGCTTGCCTAAGTAGCAGATTTTTTAAATAATTATTATAATGTTTCACTTCTTAATGTTGCCAGTCTAGGAAAATACTGAAAATGAAATCACAAACCCATCTGCTAAGTACAGAGAATTTCTGCAATGGCATTAGGCCACTGGGTTTAATGACCACCTAAAGGCTGTATTCCCTTCCAGAATGTCTTCCATAAGTTACAAGGAGAGCTTCATTCAAGCTATACACTTGTTTCTATCCATGATAACTCCTGTCCCATCACCAAAGTAAAAAGCAAAAGTAAAATTTGTCTGCATTCTTCTTTCCACATTTAAATAGTCACCTAACTTTGTTGGCTCTGCATTCTTGATATTGATCATAGCTGTGTGCCCTTCTCAATGCATTTTGCTAGCGCCTTGGCCTGGGCCACTATCATTACTTGCCCAGAGTTCTCTTGTGATTTCCCATGAGCTGTACCTGCCTCCTGCTTTGCCCTAGTTATCCTGGCTCCACATTAATGCAAGGGTGTCTTTCCAAAGTTTAAGCCCAGCCATTTTGTCCCCCTTTCTCACAATTTATCAAAGACCCTCTATTGCTTTCCTGTGACCTTCTGTCACAGGTCCTTGCCTCCATCTCTAGCCTCATCTCTTATTGTTTCCAGTGTACAGCAAATTACTTACAACTCCTCTCCCTAAACAATTGTAGGTGCTCCTTGCCTGTAAGCCCTCACCTATGCTGTTTTTGCTTGAAGTTATCTTTCCCCATCTTTGTGTTTCCTGGCTAAGTTTAAATGCTGTTTTCTTTATAGAGCTCTTCTTATATTAGTTCTTTACCTTTCTATGGTAGACAGAATGCTAAACCCCCAGATATGTCCATGTACTAATCGGCAGTATAATTTCCTTACATGATAAAAGGATCTTTACAAATGAAATTAAGTTAAAGACCCTGAGATGGGTAGATAATCTTGACTTATCTGGTTGGATCCAATAAGTTACTCAGTGGGTCCTTATAAGTGGGAGGGAGATTGGGCAGTCAGAGGAGGAGATGTGATGACATAAGCAGAGGTTAGGGGGAGAGAGAGAGATAATGAAATTTAAAGATGGCCAGACCAGGTTATGTGTTTTAAAGATAGAGGAAGAGGCCATGAGCCAAGGAATGTAGGCAGCCTGTAGAAGCTGGAAAAGGCAAGGAAAAAGATTCTATCCTAGGGCTTCCAGAAGGAATGCAGCTTTGCTGATACCTTGATTTTAGGACTTTTAACCTTCAGAAGTATAAGATAAATTTGTATTGTTTTAAGACACTGTGTTTGCAGTAAATTGTTTTATCAACAATATGAAACCAATACATATTCTCTGTTCTTTTCTCCCTTCATAAGGTAAAATTTGTTTCTTTGGTTTTAAACTTCGACAGTAGAGGTACACTAAATAACTAACACATCTGCCTCTCTCAATGATAATATAAGCTCCTGAAGGCATGTGCCATGTCTCATACATGTTTATGCATGAGCACAGGACTGTGACACATTCAGTCTTTCATTCACACATGTACTCATTTATTCACTCATTCAAATATTTATTGAGTGCTTAATATGCACTAGACACTGCTATGTCCATTACTGTATTGAAGAGCAAAAAGAGGCTTTCTGGCTCCAAACAGCTTATAATTCAATGGTGGAGATGATTGATTAAATGGCCATGAAGATGGTTTGAGTTGACTGAAAGATGTATCAAAGTAGATGAAGGGAGGTCAGAGCAAGAAGAATATTTTGGCACAGAGAATGTTATGTGTAAAGGTTCTGTGGGGGTGGAACATGGTATATCTGAGATACTGCCTTGTAGGAAGCAGTGACTTAAGGGACATTATAGGGAGAGCTGGTCTAGAGAGACAGGTAGGGGCTAGATGCTACAGGGTCTTATTGACCTTAACTTAAAAGCAAAGGGAATTTACTGGAACATATTAAGCAGGGGAGCTAGATGAGTGGACTTGAATGTAGAAATGATCACTGTTGTTGCTACATGAAGAATGGCTTGGAGGAAGATGTGGGTGGGAAAAGAGTAAATATAGTAAGATTTTTATGGGAGGTTGCAGGGGAGCCAGGAATAAGGGTGGAGATGGAGAGAAGTGGATAGATTGAAGGATATTTTGGAGGCAAATCAATGAGATTTTATGCTGAGTTGGATGATAGTGAGTGAGAGAGGTGTCAAGGATGACTTTGTTGGATGAGGAAATGCAGCACGTGCCTTTAACTTGACATAAAAGAAATCATTTGGCAGGATTAGGAACTATGTAGTCTCTATAAAAAATTGTGGATCCGTTCAGAGTTTAAGGGGCTATATTTCTATCCTGACCCTGTAAGTATTTAACTGAGTGACCTCAATAAACCACATAAATCCTGTTTCTTAAAAAAACAGGAATGATTACCTTTACAAAGGGGGTGATTAGATGAAATTATGACTTAATTTAAGGTAATAAGTTTTATTGAATATCTCTTTTTCCTTTATCCAGTCCAATGAGTTCTGGAGAATTCAAGGGGAAAATGTGACATGTTCCTTTACTCTGATGGACATCAAACTTTGCGAGAGAAAAAAAATACTAATTCACATGATCATTGAGATAATTTAGGATAATCAATTCCATGACTAACTATGGAGTGCTGCCTGAAGACATAATGGAATAAGGAAGGCAAGAAATCATTGTGATTATTGTGTGAGGAAGCAGAACTAGGTCTGAGTCCTGGAGATGGGTTTAGTTTAAAATTCAAAAGGGATAAAGAAAAATTTACCATGAGTAAAAGAACAGAAAATATTGTGTAGTATTTGGGGCAAGAGAAGTGGCTCATTTCTCTGAGGTGTTAAAATTCAAATCCTTAAGTCTCAGATGGCCTTGTGACTTTCTTTGACCAATAGAATGTGACCAAAGTGATATTTTGTGAGTTTGAAGCCTAAGGATTAAGTGGTCTTGCAGCATGAAACCTTGAGATTGCTATGAGAATATGCTAGTCCACTGATGATGAGAGATAAGTTGCCTGGTTACCCACTTATCTAGAGGACAAATAGCTAACCTGTAGAAATAAAGCTACTTTATGGATTGGAAAATGGCCATAAATACATGAGTGAGCTTACTCAACATCAGCAGACTTATAACCCAGCCAAGTTCAAGTCAGATTGCCAACCCACAGAATGATGGGTTACTTGAACAGTATGGTTTCAAGTCATTGATTTGTTATGCAGCAGAAAACTAACTGATAGATAATGTTTGAGATAGACTATCAAGAAAGAGAAGTTGAGGGCAGTGGTATCAAAGCAAACCACACAAATTCAAGGAGGAATAAATTCTCTTAGATTTTATGAGACTGTACTAAATGCAACAACCCAATTACCTTATCACATCAAAAGCAAGCAGAACTTAGTGCCTCAAATGCCTGCATTTTCAGAAAAGGTACATGCATAACTACGATTGGGAGGAAACAAGGGAAGAAGAAAGCAGAGAATCTTGAAAGGAGAGAATGTAAGTTTAGAGTGTAAGTTGGATGATTCCACCATTTTGCGTGAACGAAAGCAAGAGAAGCAAGTCCATATCAAATATGTCTCATGCTATCAGTCATACCCAAAGTTTCATCCAATAGGAAGGTGACTCTGTACCCTTATCCTTGGTAAGGTGGAATCTCAGAAAGGCAGGATGTGCTTTCCTTTTCTGGATCTAAGCTTGTGAAACATTCACTGTGTCCATATATGACTTGAGCTCTATGGTCTGTGTAGTTCTTCAGGGGTCTTAACTCTCGTTCAGAGGTAATTCAAGTTAGCATTTGTTCACCTGAGACTTCTGACCTGAGCTCAGGCGTTTAATTACTTTCTTTATCTGCAGGTTATTGTACTATTTCCTGTTTTCTAGATTAAAAAGTTAGCTTTTTAGATACTGAAGCACTTAAAGATCTCTTCAATATTATTTTGGCCTAATTTATTTTAGCAGTTGCAAGAAACATCACCAGTAAGCTCATTAAAATGAAACCTTCTGTGCTTCTTAGAGCTTGTGCCTATCAGTGAGACACAGACGTCCCAGAAAGTTCTGGGGGAAAAGTGATGGCCTGTTAAGACCTTAAAAATGAAAAGAGAAAGAACAAAAATATATTTAATTGAAAGAATAAAATAATTGACCCGTACTCAGGAGGCTGAGGATAGGAAGATCATTAGATCCGGGCCAGCCTGGGTTGTACAGCAAGACTCTGACTCAAATTTGAAAATCTGAATTCAGTAGAATGGCTGACCTTACTAGAGGAAAAAACTTAACTGATTGGAATTGCAAACTGTCTTTGGGAAGTCAGACTACTCAGAGGACAGGCGATGGTGAGTTCTTCAGAGAAAGATAAAACAAGAGAGCTCTGAATATGTATCATGACTTTCAGGAGGATAATGGTCCCAATCAGGGAAAACCAAGAAAACAGCCATGGCTATCATCAGTTTGCCTTTTAGGATGGTGTATGAAAGAGGGACTCTCAGAAGACTCTTGTGTTTCCCTGAGTCTGCCAACTCTGACAAAAAATATATATAAGGCAGTTTTTGTTGGCATTTTTTAATTTGGTCCTCATTTGAGATGGAATACTTTCACCATTCCAAGATGTATTTGAGGACAAGGACTTCAAAGCAGGGAAACCCAAACCAAACCAAACCAACCACCAAACAAAAACAAACTGGCCAGGGTCCAGTGTGGGTTTGTGAGGAGAATAAAGGAAGGAAGGAGGAAAAGAGGGAGGGAGAAAGGAAGGAAGGAAGGAAAGAGGGAAGGAGGGAAGGAAGGAGAGAGGGAGGGAGGAAGGAAGGAAGGAAAGGAGGAAAAGAGAGAAGAAGGGAAGGAGGGAGGGAAGAAGGAAGGGAGGAAAAGAGGAAGGGAGAGAGGGAGGAAGGAAGGAAAGAAGGGAGGGAGGGAGGAGGGAGGGAGGGAGGGAAGGAAAGAAATCACAAATCAGATCTGCTTCATTACAGATAGTTTGTGCTGTGATTAAGAGCATGGGTTTTGGAGTTAGGGTAAACTACAGAGTTTACTCCCAGGAGTAAAGCTTATACTATCACTTCCTGGTTCTGTCCTTGAACAAGTTTCTAAACTCACGGTTTCTGTGGAACTCAGTGATTAAATTTATTTAACATATTCTGCCTCATACGTGGCTCAAAAAATTAGGAGCTATGATTCTTCCCTTCCCATCCCATTCCTAAATCCTTCTGACCAATTTCATTAAACTATTTACAGTTCACCTGGCAGGTCAGCTTGCGGAGGCTTCAAGGTACTGATGCAACAAAATTCTATTGCTAGAAGTGTGAATCCTGAATGGTTGTCATTTATTTATTCAACAAACATTTATTGAGAGCCTAATTTAGCCAAACTCCATGTTTTAGACACTGAGGAGTGACAGAAGTGACAGAAGGGCCTTGGCATTTGAGGTTTATTTCAGAACAAACATTTTAATGGGAACAGGATAACACAGTCAACATTTGAAGACGACATACACACACAGATACCATACAGAACCATTACAAAGGCAAAATAAGAGAAGAATGTAGACATATTTTTTTCTGCTTTTAGTACAACTTATTGCATGAGTAAACACACCTGGACAGGTAGAGTCTGTAGGGTTTGGCTACTTTCCACAAGTATTCAGCATGTTAGGGATATAAGCAAATTTTTTTTGTTTAAAGAGAGGTACTAAAAACAGTAATTAATTAACAAGTGCAGTAAGTAGGATTTTTTTTGCAGAGCTTCTTTTGTGCTTATAAATTACACAATGTTAATTTCTTCTCCCTTTTCTTTCTTTCTTTGTTCTTTTGGTGGTGGTGCTGGCAATTGAATCGGGGCCTTACACTTGCTACGCAAGCACTCTACCACTTGAGCCATGCCCCAGTCTCTTTTGCTCTTAGTTTCTTTCTCAGATAGAGTCTTGTACTTTTGACCCCACTGGCCTTTGACCCCGATCCTCCTATCTCTGTCTCCTAAGTAGCTGTTATTATAGCTATACACCTTCACTCCCAGTCCAAAATATTATTGTTTTGTAGTTCCAGATTCTCTACTGTTATGTGTTCTTTTTTCTAGGTCTAATTGTCTGCACATGGCAGGTATCAGGGCTAGCCCATGAGTAAACATAGCTCAGCTTAGCTTTGAAAACCTGGAGGAACGAGGCTAGAGAAAGGTTCGGTTCGCAGAACATTGCCATCCTAAAAGTTATGATTGCAGAGAAAACTGCCTTCAACCATGCTGTGCTATTTATGAACTAATTTCTTTTTAACTAACAGTTACAAAGTACATGTAAGTGGATACATCACTGGATGAAAATGCGCCTTGTGAGAACTTTGAGGCTTCTGGCATTAGAATTCATTTGTACTACCTTTTTAGCTGTTTGTTCTGCCATGGAGGATGGCTGAACTTCTTAGGTTGGGTCCTTTTGTTTCTTGAATCTCATATTCCTAATTTATTTGTGTGTGTGAGGGGGAGAATATAGCCATGTATGAAAGAACAAAGGCCTGACCAATTATGACAGTATAGAAGTGTCACTATTTCATTACATAAATGATTCCAAGTGGACTTTGGACAGTGTAATGTGAATTTAAAACTCAATCTAATAAGACTAGAAAATTAATGAGGCCAGGATGTACATGCCTTGATTGGAGCCCAATTGTGTTGTGATTGTGCGGGAAGAGGTACTAGCATAATTAGATATAATATTTTTTCTCTTTTAGCATATTGGCTTTAATATTTCAATTATGATAGCACAGTACTGTTAGTAGACTAGTGAAAAAATAAAGGGTGATGTTAATTTTAAAGTTATATACTAAACACTTAGCTGGTAGAATTCACTGAGATACAATTTCCATTCTGAGACAGTACGAACAAAATTGTTCCTAAATCTTAAAAAAAAAGTGTTAAAAGAGCTTATTTGGGGTAATTGCTTTAAAAGGCCACTCTTAAAGTTTAATAAAGTTGTTTTCAGAAATACAAAAACAATCTAATAAGGTTTATGCTTATATGTATAAAATTGTTCTGAAACTGGTGCTCAATGCTTCATAAATCCTATGTGCCTTTATTTACTTGTTCTGTGTCCACTCTCAACACTACCATCACTAGACAATGGTAATAGAGAAAAATCCAAAAACAATGAACAAGTTCCCACAATACAGAGCAGTACATCACATGGACAGCTTCACCACCTCGGAGGCCTCACCATTCTTTTATGGGAGGTTTTTCAGGTATAGTCAAATGAGTAGAGTTCTGGAGTCCATGTTGACTTTGGAGAAAGAGGACCTGAGTATCCGCATCTCTGCTTATGAGAGATAAAACTGGTCAACGGACAATGGCCTTTCTCAGCTATAGTCTCCCTCACTCAGTGAAAAACTCAATATATAATTAAGTTTTTCATGGGGTTCTTATTAGTATCCCACAGAATAATATGTGGCTTTGTCAAATATTAAGTGCCACTATCCGGCAATACTCACAAATTCTGTGGGAAGATGACAGAGAAAAGACCAGTTGGTCAACAAGCTTTGAATCAATTCAAAACTTTCAAGTAGGGTCCCTCTTCATTTTAGAATGAAGAAAACCTAGAGAGACAAATCCAACTCACAAAGGTGAAAATAGCTATTTATATTTTCATTTTTCTGTACATTTTCCCTGATATATTTATTATTTAATTCAATTTATCAGAATTTAGACTTGAAAGAATGGCCCATCACTTCTACCTGATTTATATTTCTCCATAGCTCCTACCACGATTGAACATTTTGCATTTATTTCCCCTCTTCCCTACTCCTCTGAATCACATGTAACCCTATTGCATTCCCAGTGCTTGGGAAGTTCCTGGCACTAAGTAGAATATTAATAAATACTTGTTGAAAAATGTGACAAGATCTATATGCTAAATTAAATACTACTTCAAAAAAGTATTCAAAGTAGGAGTTTACATATAACAATTAATATGCAGTTTTATTATAGTTGTGATAATCTAGATAATTTGAGAGTCATGACTTTGTGAAATTCCATCCTGCTTAATAATGAACAATAATGATTATGATTTATTTAAGATACTGTGTTCCACATTCTTTCATACACTATTGAAAGCCACTTAAGTTCTTCCCTCCTTTCAATGGTGAGAATTCTTTCCTTTCAATGGAAGCAATCATTTGATCCCCAAGTTTGGCTGAGTCCAAAGTACACATTCCTCAGTGATGGTTCCTCCCCAAAAGAAATTAATCCAATGTTTAAATTAAATTTAGTGTGTCTGATAATGATAATAAAAATCATTCAGAATCAAAATAGCATCACTTAAAAAAAACTGTCCCTTCTGTCAAGTGCTAACCAAAAAATGAATAATGTCAGGAGGCTTTGAAAGCATGGGTCTCATGCATGCACACTTGACAACAAGACCTGCTCACAAAATACTCTCCCAAGACCACCATCTTGCATGATGGCCACCACAGCCTTACACAAAAACACTTCTGTGAAGATGTCTGCCCAGTAACTATTCAGCTTCAGACTGGCACCACCCTTGCTATTAATCTTTGTAGCAAGGATCATTGTTTCAATCTTAAATAACCCTCCTCTTTTTGCTTTTGAAAATATCCCTGTGCCTCAACCTTTGAATATGTTCACAGGCTGCTAATGGCTCACATAACCCTATTGCAGCGTTTTGTTACTCCCTCCAAAATATCACTCTTCTTTCTGATTGTTATTTAGGTTGGCATTGTCTTTATTGCATCCTTGTTTTAGATAAATACCTCAGGAGAGATATTCAACTCTTATCTGATAGCCTCTTTTCTTGGTGTGTGAAGACATTATTGCACCATATTTTGGCATTTATTGCCAATCTGAGAAGTCTGCTTTTAATCTAAACATCATTTCAAATAAACTCTCCAGATGATTCCCGTAGGTGGTCCATGGACCACACTACAAAAAACTGATTCCAGAGGTACATGAGAGACTCAGAGCTTCTACAGAATCTTTCTCCCAATACTTCCAGGATCTTCTGTGGGGGTGGGAGGTGGGGAGCTCCTGAACTGTCGGTGAGGTCATCCTCACTGAAGTGGCAAAACAAAAATTAATCTGGCTGGTCAAACAACTGACTAGTTAGCATCACCCTCAGGCCTGGAAATTTAATGTTTTAACCACTTCTAGGTTTGAGAATCACCTGAGGATTATGGAAAGGTAGAGTCTGAGACTCAGCAGGTCTGGGGCAGAACCTGAGGGTCTGCATTTCTAACAAGCTTCCAATGCTTGTTAACAATGCTACCTGTCTTCTGCTAGTGTTTTAAATGGGAAGCTGTAGGCACTGACTTTGATGCTTAAAGATGCTTGCAGGTTGAGAGTTCAGTACTCTTAGTCTCTAGAAAATTCCACATTACCTCCAGGAATCATTCATACTCAGATACATGTTCAGTCATTCTCTTGTCCCCTCCCCCTCCACTACGGACAATGTTTCTTATCAGCTTTTTGCAGGCTAGCATAGTGGGAAAGAACCTAGACCTGTGGTCAAATACATCTAAGAGTCACTGCTTACAAATTGTGTGACTTTGGACAAGTGGCTCAGAATCTCTACATCCTTAAAATAATTACTGTGATTCCTCTCAGTGATGTTGAGATGGTGCAAGCTTGTGAGGAATAGAGCCCAGTGCCACACAAATAGTAAGGCTGGTAGCTATAGGAGCTCTTAGCATTTTTTCCTCATTTGAGTAGTTCTGGACTTTCTAAAGAAGTTGATGCCCTTCAGATTTTATGGGCTCTAATCCTTTCCTCTTTTAACTCCCTCAAAATGCTGTTATGAGGATTAAATAAATTAATATGCATAAACCATTTGGAGCCATGTCTGTCATGTAATTAGTACCCAAGATGGCTTAGCTTTTACATTTAGCACTTACTACAATGGTAATTAAATCACTTTTGAGTGATTTTTAAAACTTTTATTAGACTATGTTTGTTGTATGGGGGGATTCATTGTGACAATTCTGAATAGGCTTTGTACATTGGTTAGACCATCCCCACCATCTCCCCTCCTCCACCCTCTCACCACCTCACTTAAAGCAAGAGGTTTCATTGTTCTATTTCATATATGTATATGAAGCCCATTAACCATATACCCTTCACTTTCATCTCCTCCATTCACTCTCTCCCCTCCCACAAGTGTCCCTCCCACACTGTACCTATTTTACAGTCCTGTCTTTCATTATTAATTCCTAAGTCAGTGTTCAAAGGGGTTTCCCACTGCATCTTCACTGGGAGTATACTTTGCTTTGGTCAGCTTTTGAGAGATTTTTAAATGGACTCTCCCTTCAGTAGACTATAAATCTTGTCAGACTGGGGATTGTGTGAGTTTTAGTTACCTTGATATCTCAAACCTAACATGGTGCCTGACATGCAGTTGCCTCTCAACAAACATAATAGAATCCATACATGAATGAAGAATGAACAAATGAATGAGTGTAATTGAATGAAAGATCAAATAAATAAGAAAACATTCTTGCCCTCCTGAAAAGACTCACAGGAAGGAAAGTGTCAGAAACACTTTCTGTGAGTGTAAAGGCAATGGGAAAAAGAGAAAAAATTATATCAGAGAACTGGTCTGGGGAGGTCAATAAGGGCATCTTTTAAGCTCAGAGGATGCAGAGTTTAAAAATACCAGTCAGAGGGAAGAGGTGAACTAAGGGGAAGGAGCTTGGAAGAGGTATGGTCTTTGAGAAAAAAAAAATATGAGCTAACTGAATTTTCTGATCAAATGTGTCAGGAGATGCTTTGGTAAATAAAACATGAGAAATGAGCAACCTTTGAATTTCCTGAAGTAGGGGCTAATGAGGAACCTGGGGCAGGCAGTGAGGTTTTCCCTGAGCTTTTTGTCCTTGGGGAGGAGAGAGTCATGATTTGTCAATTCCCCCAAGAAGCTTCTGGGATCATGTGGTGAGAGGGGAGGATTGAAGTCACAAAGCCTCAGGTGATGGGCTGAGGTCTGAGGTCATGCCATTCCCTTCCACTGATTATACGACAAATGGGTTACACCAGGACTGATGGGACAGAAGGGTTTTAAGGAAGGAGAAAGGAAAATTCAGGAGCATTCCTTATGCTGATCTTAGGGAATGGCTTTATTCATATTGTACTTGGTTTTATTCGTTATTCTTGAGTGTTGATACTTTGTCTTTCCAATTTATAATGTAGCATAAATCTTCCATTGAGATAGAATGACCCATCAAAGCATTTCCAGACTACTTTAGAGCTATCCATAACTATTGCCCTTTCCTGGTAGACTTGGGAAACAATTTCCCATAACCTCACACACTCACTTAGGGCATGCAATGAAAACTGATAGCAAAATGGACTTTGACTACACAGAGGAGGACATAATGACACTATTGTCAAGGCACACACAGTCTCAAAAGGACTTTCCCATCTCATTTGTGCAGCAATCTTCTCCATAACTGTGGGAGGGAACTCATTACTTCCATTTTACAGATGAAAAGAGAAGGTCCAGAGAGAGTAGACACATCATCTATGGCCATGCATACTCTTAAGTCATAGAACCAGGATTTGGACCTATTTACTCTCACTGCAATTACTGATACCCTTTAAGATCCCATCAGAAAACCAAGAATATGGGCCCATGTACATACAGGGTGGGTCTCACCCTGGAAAAGCCCTACATCTGTCCACGTTTGGGAGCAGCTGTGGCGAGCACTGTTGCAAACCACACCTTCCTTTGCCCGTGCTTTTCATGTAGACTGTGCTGCTGAGAGCACTGAGTCTCAGTAGCTATTCATGAAGCTGAGATTTGGCTAAACAAACCCCCAAAGATGAGTGGGTGTACCCAATTAAGAAACTAGGGACCTATCTCAGGCACCTAGACATCTGCTTAGACTCTGAAACGTGCATTTCTGGTAGTGCCAGATCCATAAATTCACCTTCCTTCATTTGAAATGGTTCTTTAGTTTATTGGGCTGGAAGAACATTGAGTTCTGCTTTTGCTTTTCTTTTGAAGCAAACTCACTTTAGGGTCTTGGGAAAAGTCAATTCATCTCTTTGGGCTTCTGATTCCTGGCTTAAAAAAATTAAGTTTCAGTGTTTTGGGGTCACCAGTAAGAAGTCAGATAGTTTGACAGTGTCATCTGTTTTCTGCTGGGTTATTGACTCATACAGCAGGTCTGAGCTGGACTGATCTCTAGGGCTTCTTGTGGGTTTTGCAACATATCACTTCTACATCCCTGAACTCTTTGTTTTCTGGCACTGCTGGGGATTGAACCTAGTGCCTTGCCCATGCTAGACAAGTGCTCTTTCACTGAGCTTCATCTGCAACACTTACATCTCCTGAGCTACTGAGGAAACTCTGAAAGCATAAGCAGACAATCCCAAACCACCCAGTTAGTAAGTGCTGAGTAAGAAAGCCATGCCTGTAGAACTCCATTGCCCCTGCCTCTGTTCACTGCTGGACTGCTTTTATTGTCCAAAATAGACTTAAAGAAAAAAAAGTGCTTTCAACAACCTCATGAAATGTTGTTATTTTGTACAAAAACACTGGAATTTTAGTTCAGACACTGGAGTATGAATCCATGATTAGCTGTAAGAATTTGATAGCCATTCTAAATGTTCATCATTTCTCATTTGCTAAAAGTGTTAATATTTTAGTATTGCCTCATTTGTTGATTGCTAGAATCAAATAAGATAATGTAAGCCACTTGAAGTGGCAAAGTACTACACAGTGGTGAGGGCTAATAATAGTAAGAATACTTAAAGATGTCTTACTTGCCTTTATTAGGCAAGCTGTACCAGCATATTTGGAGGAAAAAAATCCTGCTGTAAACTGTGCAGTACAGTATCTGAAAAGATGAAGAGTAAAAATATGATGGGAAGATTTGCTCAAAGCTGATAGTAATTATCAAGTTTTTGCAGTGGTTTTCTGCTCATATGGGGGCAATTTGGCAATGTCTGGCAGTAATTATGGTTGTCACAACTTGGGGTGGAGGTTGCTACTGACATCTAGTGGGTAGAGGCCAAGAATGCTTTTAAACTTCCCACAGAGCATAAAGCAGCCCCCCACAGCAATGTTAAAAATCTTGGTCTATTACAGGTCCCATGCATTCGAAAAGTAGAGACAAGTACACCTTGTTTATTCTTGTGCCCTAGCATCTAGCATTGTGCTTGGTATAAAGATGACTCCCAGTATATAAATGTGTTTGTTGAATAAGTGGATGAGTGAATGAGCATCAACAGGAAGCTAGATAATACAAGTTAGATCTAATTCAGATTTCCAGAGAAAGTCAAGGCACCTTCTCAGTTGACTGTACTATCTTCTTTATTTTTCTGTCCTTTCTAAGCTTCTCCCCTTTTTTTCTTCTCCCAACACTGGGCAAGAATGAGCATCATGCATCCAATCTGAAAATGTCTGGGAGCAATAAACAATGCGTACAAGACCCAAGCACTTACAAAACCTCTTTCAGCTCCCCCTTCAAACCACTCCATTTCAGCAGACAGTAATCACATCAGTAAATAAATGGAATCACTCTTGTTCCTCCACTGAGCATGAACAGATGAGACCAAAAGCACATATTTCCTGCAAATGTCTTACTAGAACAGCTCAATTATGCCTTTAAGAAGACACATTCTGGGCCATGAAATAGAAATTAAGCTTAGGTGAGAAAATGGAAAATGAAGGCACTTGGTTTTGTGAGTGCAGATAGTACAACTGTTTGTCCATCACCCCACCTCTCACAATGCCTGGCACATGGTAGCCATCCTCAAATATTTGTTAAATGAAAGAAAAACCTAGTGAAGTCAGCACTCCAACCCTTCCCTCAAATCTGCCTCCAGTTAAAAAAAATTGTTTTGCCTTTACCATTCAGTTTGATATAAAGGTAGTTCAAATGCTACTAGTTTTGAAAAAAAATGTGTGCACTTTACCCCTGTGGAGATCCAAAGCCTATGGTATGTGGGTCATCATTGCGAAGTGGATATCAATATCACAACTTAAAAATTCCTAACAGTAACAGTTGATACTAGACACAAATGTTTTGAAGGTCATGTTTTACCAGAAATATAACCAGGCCTAAAATATTTGTGTATCTTTGCCAGAGAGAGAGAGAGAGAGAAATCTACAACAGTGTGTGGTAATTGGGAAGATTTAAGGATTCTATAAGCAGGACTGAGTAAGACACATGGGGACTATCAATAGAAACTTTTTACATCCAACACATTATTCCCCCAAAGAGCCATATGCCATGATGAGTCACTTACACTGGCCAACCTAAAGCTCCCCAGCAAATGATTGCCCTGCGCTGGGAATAAGCTTTCCAGAAACTATAGTGGAATGTATTTAGAGTTGCCTCTGAACAATTTTCCGTTAGTACTTTTGGCTAGAATCTGTGTTAAAAATGATCACTGTATTAATTATGCACATCCATTAGACATCCTCATGTCTGCAGAGTGGAGACATGAGGTGTTTCCACTTTGAACTCATTCCTTTTCTTCAAACATCCAAAGATACATTATTAACTAAGAGCCTCTCCTAGAGGAGTTAGTACTTCCTGTGCTATTTTCAGGCTCAAAATCGTCACTAACTCTATTTTCTTATGTGAATATGTAACAAGACCACCAGCTCTATTTGCACCTAGTCTAAAGCTTGTTTGATGATGTATTCAAGACTAATCCAACATCATTAAATCTTTATACTAGCTCCTTTCTCCATATTTAATAGATTGGTTTTAAGCATTTAATAATCAATATGTTTAAGTACATATACCATAGCCAAAGGAAGGACAGAAGGAAGCATAGGTCAGATGGGATACACTTTCTATTGTTATTTATTGGTATTTGGTTACCTATCTGCAGAAGGTAGACTGAAAACTGATCTCTAAGATTAGTTGTAAGAGATAGCTGGTATTTGATGAGCACTGTGGCTGAGCACAACATAGTTCATTAAGGCAAAAGGTCTCATTTGGTGTCTCTCAGTGTATTTAGAACCCTCACAAATACTCTTGGGAACAGCAAATTGATTTAAATTTCTTTATCAGTACTGGCTATAATACCACACTTTCTGATTAAACCATCCAATTATGATTTATTTTTCAAGAAAAGGAAAAGAGGTAATGCAGAATCAATAAGTTACCCAGCTTGCCTCTGACACAAATGACTATCAATTTGGAAACATATTTTACTGTGTACTGCACTCTGAACTTTTTAGTCAACTAGGTGTCTACATAAGCAGTGGCTCAAAACTATTGCTTATTAGACACAGCAAATCACAGTCAGTATTGTGATAACTACTTCAAAGCTTGACTCTTGTTGCTCCCAATTTGTGCTGGGTATTTTTTGTGTGTTTGTTTTCTTAGATCCTTCTGGGTTTTGGCAAAATATAACAAAGATATCCTGAGCTAGGTTTAATCTTCCAGTCACATTTTCATCACCATAATCCTCTCATAATTTCTCTCTCATGAGAAGAAAATGCAGCATTTCCTAAATTTACCATGACTGGTGAGCCCTACCTCTTGTCCAAAACCAGCCGCTTGAGAAATTTCTAACGTATTGATTCCACGTTAGTTGCATTTTTACCCTAGAAGATTCATTTGAATTTTATTGGTTCAAATGGATTTCAAATGGATAGCTCAGTGCTCAGGTGCAAAGAAATGCATTTGAGCACTTGGGATTTTGACTCTGTCATGCTTCTCAGCTTCCTTATCGGCAGCTGTGTTCATTTTTTAATTACCTGGGTGGTAGTGATGCTTTGCAATATTCTACCTGAAGTGCCACCTCAGCTCTTTCCAGCGATCTAATGAATAGGAAGAAAAAATCATGGAGGTGAAGAAAAAATCATGGAGGTGAAGAAAAGGAAGGTGAAAATTCCATAAAGTTCTGCATGTGTATGTCAATTCACCTGGAATTGCTTTTTGTATTTTGCATTTATGAAAATCCAGATTCCTTGAGATATTGATAATTTTAAACTATTGTGGAATCTTTATTTTGACTTTATGTTAAAAAAAATTGAAAGTCAGAGAGAGATTTCTTTTGATCAATTTAAATGCTACCTTAATATTGCCACTTCTGCATACTCTGTCATCTTAGGCTGGCTCACTTGTTATAGCCACATCTTGATAGCTGCACAAATTGAGTGGCAATAAAGCATACATTCTTCAGCTTGAAACACATAATTAGCTTGGAGTTACAAAGGCACAGTGTGAGAACAAGGAGCTTCTGCGGTGTTAGAAGAGGGGAAGATACTAAAGAAAATATGGTGTGTTCTCTGAAGTCCCTGCAAATCATTCCCATCTAGAAGTCTGTTACAGGTTATACTGACAAAGTGAATCTTTGACAGCAGGGATCAACAAAGAGCCTAACTCTGAGGTGAACCTGCCACTGGTTCTGAATCTTGTCTGGATCACTGCATTTTCTCAAGCAAATAGCATCCTTGCCCATCCTAATTTTCTCATCTGTGAAATGGGGAGACAGTTATCTCTCTCTGAGAGTGATTGTGAAGATTAAAGGAGATAAGCCACGTAGAATAATCAGCACAGTGCCAGGCATATTGTGGAAACAACCATTCTTTTTTGTTTTGCTAAAAAAGAATAGATGATCTCATTGAGAAAATAAATTTAAATCCCTTCATTATTTTCCCTCAAATGGCAGAGAGTTTTATTTCTCAGAATACATTACCACTATTTTCTGGAAGGGCTTTCTGGACTTCTCAGAAGTGATACATTTAAAGACTGTGCACATTGCCCTAACTCAAATTAAGGGACCTGATTTCTTTAAGAGACAGATATACTGTCCTTTCTATGTCAGGGGGTCTGACAGCACTGAAACCCTAGTTCATCTCTAAGCTAGCAGACTGGAGGAAATGACAAATACATGCAGGATGCCGTCCAGTCAAACTTCATTAATTTATATTATCTTCATTAATTTATATTATCTGATGGTAATTGCACTTACAGTTAATGACTTAACATACACCCCGTTGCAACTAGCCTTGAAAGGAGAATGATAACCAAAAATATTAAGGGAGGTTGGGAAGTCCAATGCATGTGTTGTGAGGGGACAGGGCTGTTCAATGCTGGTGAGTTCACTTAGCAGTAACTGGTATAGCTCAAGGATAAAAGTTAATGCTTATTTTTTCTAATATAATACCTCTAAAGAACACTTGGTTCTACCTAGGGATACTTGGTTCCAACAGGGACAAATAACAAGGCAGTATAAAATTTTAGGTAGGTTTGGGAGATTGATCTACTTTTGAGACTGAGCTAGATTAATCAAAATCTATTTGTCAGAATGTGTAGTTTCATTTCAGTGTTGAAAGAGTGTGTGAGTTGCAGGATGTCCTAAGGCAGTGGAGAGCAGGGGACAGTACTGACTTTCCCAAACACACCTTACTATATCCATAGCGATGCCCTGAGAACAGTATCAGCCTCTGCCAAATTGTTATTTTTCATAATTTATGCCTGAAAAGAATTTATGCCTCAGAACTGTAGA
The DNA here is from genome assembly GCF_047511655.1 of Castor canadensis. NCBI lineage: Eukaryota > Metazoa > Chordata > Mammalia > Rodentia > Castoridae > Castor > Castor canadensis. Next base: position 121,514,239 of record NC_133395.1, on the reverse strand, counting down.
CATGTGCAAAATTCCCAACTTTACTTTAAAAATCTCTGAAACATTGTCAGCCTTTCTCACTTCACAATCAATGGTGCCTTTCACTTTCACTATAAACATGAAAAAGGGTATGCAGATTTGTTGATTGTATAACAAAAAGGGAAGATTAAAGCATCAGTTTGTTTCCATTAGCAAAATTAGTTAATCACCTTATCAGCTGTCTTGTATAATTGTATTAATAGATTCTCTCCTAGACTTTTGAATTAACAAGAAAGAATTCAGACCATCTTTTACTCTCTAAAAAAAAAAAAAAGAAAGAAAGCAGTTAACCAGTTAATACATTTAGAAGCCATTATTAGCAGAGGTGACCAGACAGGTATTCTGAATTAGTTTGAATTTAATAACAGCAACTTTTCTCCTGATTACGTTCAGATAGGGAAGGAAGCACCAGAGCCAGGGCTGGGCATTTGACAGATGGTGGCACAAATACAGTGCAAAGAAAGACAGAAGAGAAGCAACAGCCACTTGGGTCAAGCTTTTCATGGAATGTGAGACATTTATTTTAATTTCTGAATACTTTTTATATAGAAATTCAGTTCTCTTCAAGGTGTGTGTCACAGTTTGTAGGGGAAATCTCATCTCATTCATTTTATGTTGGTAAAAGATCTTATAAAATTAGCACACAATATTTGGTAGCTATTTATGGAGTTCAATACAGTCCCACTGTAATACTGAAGAAGAAACTTTAATTAAAATGGCAAGCAGTTTGTTGCACAATGAATGTACATTAGGACATTAAATACTTCAAAGGAAGGCTGGAGTAGAATGACATTATGCTTTTTATAAAGCCCAATGTAAGTTTGCTTAAATAGTTTCCTTACTATATTTAAAAAAAAAAAAAAACCAGCATATACTTCGACAGCTAATGTAAGCATCATACTCACAAAACCCAGTCTCCTTTGCTTAAGCGTATGAGTAAAAGAAAGCAAAGTAAAAAGAAAATTATCAGTAAAGATTTCAAAAATCATATTTAGAAAGAAAAGTGTAGAGCCCATATGTACTTATGCAAATACACACACAAATACATAAACACACAGCCAGCTGTAAATCAAGAGAGATAGAAACTTACCGGAGCAAATATCACCATACACATTTACAAAAGAATTGATAATCCAACTTTCCTCTCCTGAAAGAAAACAGAGATTGTCTCATACTAAAAATAAAGCTTCTCTGTCCACAGCACCAGCCAGTTGTCCCTCTTCTTATGAAGCAAAGGAGGAGAACAAGAAAATCAATGCAGAGGGAAAGTGAGATGTTATACCAATCAGGTAGCAGCTTCTGTCTTATTTGCAGAGAGATGGCAAAACGGTCATATTACTAGACAGTGACAACCCACAGCCGAGTCCAGGAACCTGATACTTCCCTCTGGTGAAATGCTGCCTGCTTTGTGGGGAGGTGGTTACCATCATGGTAAGCTCCTACACTTGGCTGTGCTCACAACTGGAAGTGCAGGACTGCCTTGCACCAGCATGCTGCATTGTGAGCAGAGGCACCAATCCCCTTGTACTCCGAGAGCCCCCTCCTCTCTCAACCACAGCGCTAAAAAACAAACTGGGAGATGAAAGGCAGCCAAGATTTTGAGTGTGGAGGGACAGGGGGAAGCAGTGGTTTCATAAAATCCTTATGAATAGATTTGCATAGATTAGGTAAATGTTAGTATGTTTTTTTTTTAATTGCCCTCGTTTTTATTGAAATGCATGGGTATTATGCATGATCTCCGTTTGGGAAATTCATACTCTGTCCATAAATAATCATTAAGGTGATGGTACTGAAGACAGGATTTTCAGGCTCTGGTGACTGAGGAAGGGACAAATTATAACTTGGGTGCTTATTCATCACATGAGTGTTAGTTAAAGCCTGCTGTAAAATCTCAAAAATCAGAGGTTTAAAATTGACTTAGATCTTTTTTCATCTGTAGGAAGGAGTTGAGTTTCACTTATTGAAGGAGCTAAAATCATGGCACCCTCAAGGAACGTGTTTGAGGGATAAGCACCACATTTGTGGAAAAGCTGCCACAGGTGGCAGACTCTGTTCACACTGGCGTCCTAAGGGTGATTTCTCCCCATGGACTATACCACAGCACAGGGAGGGGAAACCTGCATGCTATCCCCTCTCTGCCCCAATTGAGGGCCCCACTCAGTATAGGAGTAGTGTCTGGCTGACCAGGGCCCCTCTGCTTTCTCATTCGTGCAGCTGGTTATGGTTCAGTGGAAATTCACATAGGCTACCATGTTTTTAATAAGTAGGTATCAGTCCAGAATGTATCCATTTTTATAGGAGAGTGTTGCTTGTTTGGGTCTCTGTGTCTCCCTATCTCTATCTCTTTCTCCCATCCTCCACCAACATCACCACCGTACAGTAATTATCACCATCATCTGTCCTTTACTCCCTTTCTTCAGTTAATGGGGAGAGGAGTGCAGGACCAAACAAACAAACAAAACCATGGTAAGTAGTCAGGCAACCCAGTCTAGTCCTGGTTCTCCATTCCTGCCATTCACTGGCCATGTGACTTGGAAAGCCCCTTAGGGTCTCAAAGCCTTAGTTTGCTCTCTGTAAAATGGGTACACTAACCTGACAATGCTGTTGGTGGAGAGATATGGGGAAGAAATGAAAAATAAACAAGGAAATGCTTTCAAGCTTACTTTCCTTTCTCCTCCTCCTTTTCTTCCTCTTCCTCCTGTGATCTGCTTGTTCCTTGTGCATAAGCCTTCATGGTACTTAAAACTCTTCATCTGTATGTACTCTGTGGTTCCTTTAAAATTCTAAGAGGAACCCCTCCCCATCACCCCTCTGACCTGCTTACGGAAAGGTCACTGCATTTCAATGAGAGAAACTACTCACTCAGGGGAGTAAATTAAGCAAGTGAACAGAGGTGAGGCAGAAAAAAGACTGAGAACCTGAGAACCACCAGGCACTGAAGTCAGCACTCCATAGGCATTTGTAGAATAACTGAATCAAGGATTGACAGAAGGAATGACATCTTTGTGCTGAAGGCCACAGCTCCTGCAGGGAACAGTGTTAGAATTAAGGAGGTTCCTGTTCTCAGCAAGGCACCCAGAACGAGAACCATACTTTAGCTCTTCAGGGTGGACAGTGAGTAATTCTTGTGGGCTTTGAATAGCAAGAGTTCCATCTCAAGTAAAAAAGGAAACTCTTCCACATAATAATATAAGCACTTCTTGAATACGTACTCTGCCAGGTCCTATGCTAAGTAGTTATTTTGTTCTTGGTAAATCACTTTATTTGTACCTCATAGAACAAAAAAGTTACTGTTTTTATTCAAATTGGCTGGTGAGTTAAACAAGACCCAAAGAGTTCAGTGGCTTATCTTAAAGCACACAGTCAATAATTGGCAAAAAGCTAAGATTTAAACCTAGTCCCTAGTCTGATGCTCTCTTCATCCTGTAACCACACATGGTGGCCCTTGTGCTTTTATTTATTCAGTGTACAGCATGTGACTAATCCATACATGATACATGGATACTCCAATAGCTCCTCAGCTCTTCCCACCATGTGGATTCAAACCATCGAGATTGGGAAACCCTGTTATAGGCACAGGCTTTAACCAGGCCAACAAGATCCATGCCCAGACCCTGTTTTGTGTGGACTTTGGCATGCTTTTATCATGTGAGAAGAAAAGAGGTGTGAGCTCAGTCATGAGTTTGCTAAGGTTGTGCTCCCTGGCCTTGGGTATGTCCCTGAATTGGTTTGTATTTCAGTTTTTCTCATGTTTAAATTGAAGGATTATCACTGAATAATCTTGAAAGGGCTTTCTGGGCCAACTTCACTAACTGAGGTTCTAGGGCTGATAGGTAGAGTGGTAATCTGGTTGGGTTAGCTTCTCCTGCCCTATGGGGTGTTCCTGTTAAAGCATTCCATTCTTAAAGTCTTGCCTGCTACTGCCCCACCCCATCACCTCTCACCACAATGAACTCCCAATAGGTCTCACTTCTTCCACTCTATTTCCTGTAAGTCACTCTCCAGATATTACTCACAGTGACCATTTTAGGGTATGAATCAGCTCCTTTCACTCCTCTGAGGAAAAAGAGAAATCATTTTCCAGGAGGCATGAAGGAAACCCTAAACTCTTTACTGTACCTTCAAAGCCTTGTGATCTGTCTCCATTTACCTATCTGATTTTATCCAGTTCCAACCCTTTCCTTCAACCACATTGGCTTATTATATGCCTTTTCACTTACTGTTGCTTCTGCTTGGAACATTCTTTCCTCAGACCTTTTCCTTCTGTCTCTTTATCATTCGAGTCTTAGTTCTATTTTCTGCTACAGAGAGGCTCCTTTTTCCCTGACCACCTAATCTGGAAAAATTTCTCCTACCTCCAGTCAGCTCTGCTTTTTACATTATCCCATATTTGTGTGTGTGTGTGTGTGTGTGTGTGTGTGTGTGTGTGTGTGTGTGTATGTGGGTGGGTGTGGTTATGGTTTCTTTTTTTTTTTTCTGGCACTTTGTATTGTCTAATAGACTCTTATTTATTTGCTCATTTAACTATTATCGCTGTTCTCTAAGAGATAACGTCTACAAACTCAAGAGGCATTTAGGAGAACATTTCCTCAGGATATAGGAGAGTACCTGGCACATAGTAGCTATTCAACAGATATAATAAGTAAATGAATGATTTAATCAATGAGTCAAATGGGAACAAGTAACACTTGTGGTGGTGGTAAAGAAACCTAAGTTTATTGAAGGACTTAGCCTTGAAATGCAGGACAGATAGACAATGCAGCTGATTCATTCATATTAGTGGTATAGACTATCTTTGCCTTCTCATCCAGGGAACATTCTGGAATGGCTGCAGACTTCAGTGTCCTATTATTTAAGAGAAAGCCATGTCAAAGATGATAGAAGCCCCTTTTGGACTGATAACCAGAATATATAGGGAACTCAAAAAACTAAATTCTCCCAAAATTAATGAACCAATAAAGAAATGGACAAGTGAACTAAACAGAACTTTCTCAAAAGAAGAAATTCAAATGGCCAAAAAATGCATGAAAAATGCTCACCATCTCTAGCCATAAAGGAAATGCAAATTAAAACCACACTAAGATTCCACCTCACCTCTGTAGGAATAGCCATCATTAGCAACACCACTAACAACAGGTGTTGGCAAGGATTCGGGGAAAAAGGAACCCTTTTACACTGCTGGTGGGAATGCAAACTAGTACAACCACTCTGGAAAAAAATTTGGAGGCTACTTAAAAAGCTAAACATTGATCTACCATATGATCCAGCAATACCACTCTTGGGGATATACCCAAAAGACTGTGACACAGGTTACTCCAGAGGCACCTGCACACCCATGTTTATCGCAGCACTACTCACAATAGCCAAGTTATGGAAACAGCCAAGATGTCCCATTACTGATGAATGGATTAAGAAAATGTGGTATTTATACACAATGGAATTTTATGCAGCCATGAAGAAGGATGAAATCTTATCATTCGAAAGTAAATGGATGGAACTGGAAAACATCATTCTGAGTGAGGTTAGCCTGACCCAAAAGACCAAAAATTGTATGTTCTCCCTCATATGCGGACATTAGCTCAAGGGTAAACACAACAAGGGGATTGGACTTTGATCACATAATAAAGCGAGAGCACACAAGGGAGGTATGAGGATAGGTAAGACACCCAAAAAACTAGATAGCATTTCTTGTCCTCAATGTAGAGAAACTAATGCAAATACTTTAAAATGACAGAGGCCGATAGGAGAAGGGGACCAGGAACTAGACAAAAGGTTAGTTTGAGAAGAATTAATTTAGAAGGTAACACACATGCACAGGAAATTAATGTGAGTCAACTCCCTGTATAGCTATCCTTATCTCAACCAGCAAAAACCCTTGGTCCTTCCTATTATTGTTTATACTCTCTCTTCAGCAAAATTAGAGATAAGGGCAAAATAGTTTCTGCCTGGTAGCAAGAGGGTAGGGGGGAGAAGGAAGGGGTTGGGGGAATGGGGAGAAATGACCCAAACATTGTATGCACATATGAATAAAAGAAGAATAAATAAATAAATAAAAAATAAAGAAAGAAGCCCCTTTTGTAAATCATTCCAATTGGTTATTTCTTAAATACTTGGGTTCCCAGAGTTCAGTTCTCCTAGGCCCACATAGAGGGGCTGATATTGGGATAGGTAGTTGCCTGTGCATTAGTCATTAGAGAAGAAATAGTCTTGTCAGCTAGCCGCTTAGACCTCCAATTGATCAGACAGTTCAGACAGATGACTATCCTTCTCTGTCATGGAACTGGAACTGACAAAAATAAAGCATAATGCCATTATTTGATGACTCTTGTTTGAAGATGATATTAACACTGTTGCAACTGCTTAGAAATAACATTTGTCCATTATTAGACTATTAAAAATAGATGTACAGTGTTTTCTGAGTATTTATAGAGAAAGTTAAGTAGATTAAAATAATCTGTGATTCTCTGAAAATCTCATTAGCAATGCTAATTTCCAATATGGTCAGATCTTCAATTCCTATCTTCCAACTGAGTGAGGCCTTCTGACAACTTCAAAAGAATTTTTTTCCCCCTGAATGGAATGTCCCCCCTTTGGTGGACCTGCCTCCTGGTAATGCAACAGTTCCTTACCCCTAGAGTTTCTACTCTAAACATCTGCCTCTCAAAAGGGGTCCTTTCAGGCCTGTCTGTTTAGGGTTAGACAGTAGGAGGCCTAGCTTTCTAAGCATTTAGCACGTACTGAATAGCAAAATTCCAGAGCCATGTGGATTTCTCCATTGCAGTGGGGGAAGGGAAGGAATCAAAGATAAGACTGCTCTGGCCATACTAATAAATGACCAAGGGGGTTAGCTAAGGTTCGTACATTTTGCTCTAAGAACAATTTCAACTCTTTCAAGCTAGAGCAATGAAAGCACTTACATTCGATCCACTTATGGAACAACCTTGAAATCTTTAATGATGCCTTCCTTCCTCTGACTGAGCACAGCTACTAGCATGGATAAAATGCAATTTATTCGGATGTGAGTTAGGTATATAGAGTCAAGGCAGAACTTTATATCCTTCTTATCTCTTATTTCTTTGGTAGAGAAGAATGTTCCTCTCCATCTTTGTCTCTTTTCGTTTTGAAATACCTAATGAAATAAAATAATATCAATAACACTTGAACATTTTTTAGATCATTAGCTTTCCTTGGTAGAGTTCAAGGCTAACAGAATACCACACAGAAGCTGAACACAGAGAAAAAATCATGCAAGCAAGAGAAGCTAAGAAATACAATGGAACATGACTGAGAAAAATTGGGGTACTTGTGAAAATGAAGCTGTGCCTGGGAGGTCAAAGGAGACAAAATAATACTAAAGTAGCAAGCCAAAAATGTTCAAAACACCTTCTCTGAACAAAAGTTTAAGTTCTTCACAGGCAGGGTAATATCTTATTTGGCTCTGTATTCTCAGTCCAGAGCAAAGTGAAAAATAGAAATCAGATAAGCAATGACTATTTGCTGAGTTAGGGACAGACAGAATCATGTAGGCAGAATAATCACAGTGAACCATACTCCCCTTTGGGTGGTATTGTGTTGGACAGCTCTTGTTTGCCCCTCGCCACTTTCCTTCCTACTCTTACTCAGAAGGATGACCTGAATGGACCACATGACCTCATGAAGGCATCACAGTGAGAGGTGCTGCTGAGAGAGTAGAGGGTAAGAGGAGACTGAGATCAGGGCATGTATTCCCTTGGTCCCTCTTGAGGAGTCAGTAAGTTGGCTGTGTTCCTCTAATGAAGGATACAAGGGCTGTGAAGTATCCTCCATACAACTCCTCCTCACCCCTATCTTTCATCTTTCAAGCCTGTGGTGGTAACCGCTCCTCTCAGTTTCTATCCCATAGGTACTATAATTGCACCATCCCTTCTTGTTTTACCTAAACCTTTTCCATCTCTTCTTAATCATCTCTTTTTAAAATTCTTCTTAATCCCTCAGTTTCATCATCCCACCTATTTCCTTCCTGGAACCAGAGCAATGCAAACAGGTGGATGTGATTTCCAGCTCTGTCTCTTACTTATGTGGTCTTGTCACATGCCCTCAGCTATAAAATCAGTTACTGTAAACTAATCCATACTAAGTGCTAAGTGCACAGCAAGCATTCTCTACATAACAATAGTGACCATTGCGATACTGTTTTCTAGCTTCTACCTGTTTCATGAAGATGACACACATGCTCTTTCATTTTTTCTACAGAGGAAAGAGGCTGTCCTGTTTTGGGAGAGGAAAGGAAAACCCATGCCCTATTTAGAAAGATTTAGCAGAATTTTCCCAAGGAGTATAGAAGCATCATTGAGACATTTGGGAGTAGAAAAGCATGGGAATGCAGAAGACATATGGCTTGAGGCAAATAAATATTTGTTGAAAATGGTTTGAGTATTAGCATTTCTGAGTATTTACAGTTCACTGATCAGTCTACTCAGCTTGGGTAATAGGATAGTGGTTAGTTGCTTCTTTCAGACATTTAATGGCAGGCAGTTCATGGATTCTTGCAAGTCCATTCATGGGGTCTAGACCTCAGATAATTATTCCAGATCTATTAAATGCCGATTAATCTTATGCTTTCATTCCCGTAAGAATCTCATGCCAATGGAGGGCTGAGTTCTGTTAGAAACTCCTCCAATGACCTAAAGAGACTTTGACCTAGGAGAGATTGGGCATGCATTTTATATATTACAACTAAAGCCTATAAGGAATTCATGTTCCCAAAGGCAAGAACAATTTTCAAATCTTTGAGAACTTTGTTAACCTTAGAAGTGAAAGCCTAAAGATTTCAGTTCTACAATTTTTTCTTTTCAGTGGTACTGGAGTTTGAACTCAAGGCTTCACACTACCACTTCAGCCACTCCTCTAACTATTTGTTTTTAGAATATATGCTACACATCAGGCACATACTAAATTCTAGGTATACAGGGATGAACAAGATAAAATGTTACCTTTCAAAAGGAACTTAGAATCTTTCTGAGTTATCTGCACAAGCCAGGAACCTAATGAGGACTGATATGTAAATAATGTCCAATACATATTTGCTGTATTATTGAATAAGTAATGTTGAATTACTATGATGTATTTAACTACAATGGTGAGCATGTGAAAAATCAGTTAGTGAAATTATTGCATGTAGGAGGATATAGACAGCACATTCAAATGACCAAATCATATCAACTTTCCATGTTATTATAAGCATAATGGTGTCATAGCTTTTGAGCTCAATACCAGGAATTCCATGAAGATGCTTTGTGGCACAGGATGGAGATGGAAAGATGGTACAAGGGCAGGCAAGGAAACCAGGGCTCCATATCCATTCTCTTGTTCAATGGGCCCACTCCACTGTTGTCTATTTTATATCCTGAGTTTGTAAATACGATTGGTTTTCATCAGTAGGTTTTCTATTGCAAAGGGAAGACTGGAAAACAATTGAGCTAATGATTTGACAATTGGGATTAGCTGCATGGACTTTTTGATACCAATAATGATGCTGATATTCATTTCTGAGCATTGCCAAAGCACTATTCATACACTATTTTATTTGATTATCATTCAACCCTACGGACTAGAATCTATTATTATTGTCATTTTATAAACCATGAGCTAGGGCTTAGTGCAGTTTGGTAAACTGCTCAAGTCTATGTAGATAGTAGTAGAATGAGGGTTTTAACCTGGGTTGTCTGATTCCAAAGCTTACATTTACAGAGCTTTGATAGTATGTGTAAGTATGGTGTTTACAAGGTGGTCAACTGGACATTATTTCTTTTGTTGTGTTTTTGTAATTTATACTTACTGGAAATCAAAAGTGACAACATACTTTGGCATCATAACTTCTGATTATTACATCTATTGTTCTGTCTAGGGAAATAAAAGTCCCATGATAAACCACTAAACAATAGATTCATCCATCCTGCAATCTTGCATAGTATGCAATAGTACTGTGCACATAGTAGGTACTAAATAAGTTCTTGCCAAATTATTAAAGAAGAGAAAATGGATGACATTTCTTAGGATCACATTCATAAATCTAATCAGAAAGCAGCAAAAATATATCCCGTTGTTTTCCTCCTATCCTTTTTATAATAGAGAATGCTCTATCAGCAAATGGAGGGCTTAGAGTTGGCTTTTCCTGACACATATTTCTTAAAGCCCCATGTGGATCCAGAAGATGAATAGTTGTTGTTATGAATAAGGATTAAGACTTTATATCAGAAAGAATCCCTGAGGTCTGGCTTTTACAAGAATCTTGTTAGTCCTGTAATAAGAATGAGAGGAAAAACATGGAGACCATCCTCAATAATCTTGCCAGTATACTGAGAAATGAATAGTAAATTAGATCAAGAGCTGTGCGACTTTTCAGTGATAAAATCCCCATGAAGGGAAGTATCAGAGACAATTGTGTATACTGATGGGACTCTCTTAGCCTTTCTTTTTTAATAGATAGAATTGTATTTATTGTATATATGATGTTTTGAAGTATATTCACTTAACAAATGCATTTCTTCATATAGTTATCATTTGTATGGTGAAAACTCTTAACCACCACCCTGAATTTTTCAAGAGTACAATATATTATCTTTAACTATAGTCACCATGTTGGCAAACTAAACTTAATTTAAACTTATTCCTCTTATATAACAGTAAATATGTATCTTTGACAACATCTCATCCCTCCCTTCTTTCTATTCTCCCAGCCTCTGCTATCACCATTCTGCTCTCTACTGTGAGATCAACATTTTTAGATTCCACATATAAGCAAGATCATGCAGTATTTGCTTTTTCTTGACTATTTATTTCATTTAACATAACACCTTCCAGGCTCACCCATGCCTTTCTAAACTTCAGTGTCTTCCCCTGTGAAATGGGACTGATGAGGCAGAATTATAAAATCACACACAGAAAAGTCTGAAGGCAATTATAATGACACAGTAAAATGCAGTCTCTCTCTCTGCTAATGCTTCAGATAGATTTGAGACTGCAAAATGGCTTTCTGGTTTTCCTTTCCTTGCTAACAAATTGTTATAATCCTTCTGTTAAGTAAACATGCCTCCAGAACCCAGATCAAATTGTAGCTTGTAATAAAATAGGGTGTCGGTAGGAAAGAGGACGCCAGCCTGCCTCTCCCCATGTGTTTTACGAAGTGTAGGCTTTATGCCATTTGGGTGTTTCATGGAGCTCCAGAGTGGAGTCCTGGTCTGCATGATTATGACGCCATCTGAAAGCATTCTCCCCACTCTGGCCCCCACCTCCATTCTTAGGGATGCATCTGGTTACGATGCTGCACAGCAAGGCAGTGGAGTTGGTCAGAGAGGATCTGGGACAGTATTTTAACTTGATGTATTATGATACCTCTGTAAAACCTCCCCCTTTTGCTGAGTATGTCTTATGTTAGAGGCGCTTCTGGATTCCTATGGTGTGGAGTAATCCATACAAAAAAAAGATTTTTTCTACAATTTTATTAACCAAAACAATTCCATCCTGTATGTAGAATTCTCCCTGTATTGCTAATTGACATTTTCCCAAACCCTTGGATTCAGACTACAAGAAATGCTGCAGCCCTGGCCTTTCCAGAGCTGTGATGCCTGGAGACCCACAGGTCACTTTGAGAACAGAAATTTTCAATATAAGGTAGTTAGTTACTCTTAGTTTCTGTGCTCCATGCCGCTCTCCCTAAACATGAGCTAAAGCCGTTTCTCCTCTGATTGTTGATTATTTATTACTGCAGGCCTCTTTAGAACAGTTCAAAAAGCCATGTGTACTCACACAGAGAAAAACCCGCTTTCTTCTTCAGCTGTGCATCTATTTTCAAAATAGAATGTTTTACCAATGTCTTCCCTAAAATGTTAGTTCCTTGTGAAACCATTCCCAAGTCTTTAAATGATACGAATTAAGAGTCAGTCTAAAGAACAGGACATTCAGATATTTCTAGAATGTCACTTATTTCAACTCTGCGAGCAACACTTTTCCTCTCATTTCTTTGAAAGTGTGAAGACAAAAACTCCTTATAAGGGGTGGTAATACCACTTGTTCTGACATTAGCTGCAGTATAAGTAGAGTCAGTCTTAGACTCTGTTCAGAAAATAAAAGAATCTACTCTTCCTGTTATGATATCACAGTGCTCTATGATATGGACTGTGAGTACCAAAGCCAGGCATCTGTATGAATCTCAAACCTGGCTGCATATCACTTAGGTGGCCTAAAAACAACATGAATTACCAAGTGCCAAGCCTAGAGTTCCTAAACCACAATCCAGTCTGGAGGGGAGTCTAGAAATCTGCAATTTAGCAACTTTCCCATTTCCTCTTCCCAAAGGGAATTTGACAGGGACCTCTGCACACAGATGAAAACAGTGATAGCACTATCATCACAAGACCGCCATACCTTGTCACACAGGTGAGTTACATATCCAAAAAAAAGGCTTTAAGTAGCATAGGAGAGGAGGAGTAGAAGAGGAGTCACATCCATGGAGAGAAAGACTAGCTGATGGAATTGGTGCCATGGGACAGAAACATGATCAATGAGCCCCACACTCACTTTTTCTCCTGGTATCTCTTACTGGGGCCTTCTCCTTTCAGGAAGCATGCTTTCACATGGATAAACAAGAGGTAGAACTAATGTAAATGGCTGATACAATAGTCTTCCTTATCCATGGGTCCTTTCTGCTGTTTCAGTTAACCATAGTCAACCATAATGTGAAAATATCAAATAGTACATTCCAAAAATAAACAATTTATAAGTTTTAAGTTGTATACCCTTAAGTTGTATACCCTTCTGAGTATTGTGATGCAATCTTACACTGGGATGTACACAGTTTATCCACATTGTACACCTGTTAGGCATCTCAGGTATTAGATTGACTATAGCATGTCACGGTGCTTGTGTTCAGATAATCCTTATTTTACTTAATAATTGGCATCAAACATAAGAGTGGTGATGCATAGGAAGTACCAAAATGTGTAACACAGGACAGATTAACTTTGGTACTGTGTAGCAATGTTGCAGGGCATATAAGAAAAAACATAGTTTCTATAGCTTTTGGTATTCTGCAGCTTCACATATTCACTGGGAGTGGGGTCTTTGAATATATCTCCACCCCCAGATAAGGATGTACTCCTATACCTATGTGCTGTGTGCCTAGGTCTTTTCTAAGCACTTCATGGGAATCAGCTTATTTAATCCTCCTTAAAATACAACTAAATAAAATATCAAAGTCTAAAGATCAATGTAAATACTCCTTGAACCGCTTCCTAGGATCGGCTTGGATTCTGCTGACTTGCCTTGGTCATCCTTCACTTTTGCCATGTTAGTTCACCAGCACTACTGCCCTGTGTACTATGGTAGGCTTAAGCAAAGCTGTGCCAAGTTGCTCTTTTCCAAAACTTCCTCCTAAGACAAACATAAATGCAAATCATTTGTTGAAAAGGCAATTCCAGGAAAGGGAATGGGGACTTCAGGCAGGAAAATGAAGGAAGCTAAACAAAGAAGACATTAATGAGCAGGTGTCCCCAGTAGGTAACTGGGGCTTGATTTCCCTGAGAGACGCTGTGGGGGAGTAAAGCACTTCGAAGGATTCTACATGAGGAGCAGGAAGCTGACCATTTGTCCTCCAACTCCTTTCCCTCATTGGCTCCCATAAATGTCAAAATGCACCCCCAGCACAATTTTAAAAATCCTAAAAAGTTGTATATAAAAGAATACAGTTTGATGTAGAGTGTCTAAAGATGTGTGCAGCAAGGGATCAGGTGAGAAAGAAGACTTAGTGAGACATTTTATAATAACATTTCATTTACATTTAGCTACTTTATACTTTACTATTAAAACATAAGTAGTTATGAAACTTTTAATCTTTGTTTTGTGGAAATGTATAAATAAGTTCTTAAGTACTAATATTACAATGTATGCATATTTTGCTTATGAAGACCTGCTATTGTATTTTGACCAAACTTTATAGAAGCTTTTGTAACAATATTTTATGTTACAATATAATATACAACAATACTTTGTTGGATAAAAGAACACTATACAAATTTTAGGAGTGCAAAACTAAAATAAAAGACATAAAAAAAAAAAAAAAAGAATGAAATCCCTGCATTTCCTGCCTGTCTGCCTGAGAGTCTGAAGCCCTCAGTAGAGGGACCCTTCTCTGCAGAAGGCCTGGTGTAGCAGTAAGAGCTGCAGAGCAAGGGCCAAGGTCAACAGCAAGGGCTATAGCATCTATAGGTGCTTTGGAAAGTCCTAAGCCACAAACAGGGAAGGAGAAAACGAGAAAGAAACCACAGGCTGTTTTTATGAGGGCTCCAAGGACAGATTATGCTGGTTTTTGCTCTACTTCTGAGTTACTTTTTCCTTTGTGTTTGTTGTTTCTGTTCTTAATGGGCTGGTGCCTTAAGTAGCAGGTCAGGCTTTTCTTCCCAGTTCTGTGCTTTCAAGCCTCTGCTCTCTGCTTGCCCTGTTCTCCCCACACAGCACGCCTCTCCTCCTCTTCTCACACACACATTACTGCATTTGTTTTTCAGAACCCCAGGTAACCTGCCACTGTGTACTTTTCAGGTTGGCTTTGCTCTCTTGTATAGCCCTTATTTCACTCTGTGTCTCTGTTAGCCACCCTCATGTTTGTCTCCCGACTCTTAACCCAATATTTTGCACGTGGGAAGCTCTCAATCAAGTGTCTTTTGACTGGATGTAGAGATCTGTTCTACACAAAGTGGTTCTAAGCCTTGTATCAGTGCTACCTGATTTAACTTCAAACCCTGGGCACACAGTTGTGGAAAGAATACTGTGTTCCCCTTGCACATTTGCTAAACCCTGTTAGTTCACTCAGTGCTACTGATTGATTTCCACTGTCTTCCTCTCCATCCTTATTATGGTAAATGCCACATCCCCATTTGATTGAAGCAAGCTCTCAAACAGGTTTGATTGGTGAGATAGCACAGGTCAGTTGACAAGTCCACTAAGCCAGTGTGCTAACATTATTAAGGAAAGATAAGGAAATACAGAAGGGCTGCTGGCTCTACGAGGCAGGAAGAAGCAGCTTCACAAATCATCTTCCATTTTCAGAACTAAATCTCCAGATCTGGCTTTGCTGAAAAGCTGCTTTCCCAAACTGTT
Source organism: Castor canadensis (assembly GCF_047511655.1). Taxonomy (NCBI): domain Eukaryota; kingdom Metazoa; phylum Chordata; class Mammalia; order Rodentia; family Castoridae; genus Castor; species Castor canadensis. The sequence continues at coordinate 121,499,089 of NC_133395.1, read as the reverse complement.
GGAAATTTGGTATTTGATTTGTAAACTCCTATGGATCCTTTAAAACTCAGTTCATGTGTCACACCCTTCTCACCTCTGTGAAGAGGAAAAGGAGAAAAGAGCTAGTGTTTGTGGAGCACTTAATTTTCCAGGCCCTTGGTATGACACCTAATGTTATTTTATTTTATTATCCTGGCAACACTGCAAGGCAGAAATCAGCCCCATTTTCTAGAAAAGAAAACTAAGGGTAAGCAATAATCTAGCTAATAAGTGATGGAATTAAGATTTGGATCCAGGTTGCAATGCAAAGTACACATACTTTCTATTAGCCCATACTCCCCCCCCATAAGCAATATACTTTTTTGAGCACATACATCTTCACCCCATGTCTTGTTAAATCCTCACAGAAAATCTTTTAGTTGGTTATTATGAACCACACTTTACAGAGGTCTAAGAGGTCTTTATCTACCTCCATTTCTGTCTTCCCAGTTACACTATTTGTCTTAATACTTTGCACTTATGTGCTTATGTTTCTATCTTTCAAACAAGAATCCAATTTTCTCAAGGACAATATTTCTATAATTGTGTGTGTGTGTGCATCTTCAGTGTAGGGGTGAATGAATGAAAACATAACGAACAAATTCACCCCATGCTCTAAAATAAAATATAAAATAAGTCAGTGCTTTAAAAACATCCACAATTTATTTGAAAAACTAACCTTTGACCAAGTAAGGTTGGGGAGCATTCAGTGTCCTGAGCACAGCTACCCTCTAGAATGTGTTTGACTTATTCATCTCAAGCCTCTCCTATCTATACCTCTGTCACACTAAGCAGTGTGACAAATTTTTTGGATTCTCATCAACCTGGCTCTTGTCTGTCTCTGGTTATGAGGGAGGACTAGGCAACGATCAGCCAAAGGACATGTCACTAGTGGTCACAGATTTGAGAAGCCCTGGCCTGTACTCCAAGCATCATCAATCTTTACAAATAATCCTCATAAGGATTTATTTACAGATAGACTACCTGAGGATGGTTTTCTCCAAATTGCTAGAATGTTCAAGAAGCCAGGTAAAATGAAACAGACTGTCAGAAGCAGGCACACTTAGAGCCTATGAGAATAGGTGAGAGCATAAAAACTGTAAGAGGGTATAACTGAAAGGAGAGAGCACAACATTCATGAAAGAACAGAGAAGCCCTGCTTTGTGCCACAGGCTCTAAGAATGTCCTTGCATTGTGGCAAAGAACAATAGTGTGGAAAACTGTTAAAATATCTTCTGTTAAGTCCTTTAAAACACAAGGTCATGAGCAACTTATAAAGAATAATTTCTATTCAAAATAGTTAATAGTCTTTAAAAAATAACCACTAAAATTTGGTCTTTAACTAGGCAGAACACTGACTACCAGAAATCATGGCTATTGAGAAAGACTTGTTCCCTAGCATTCCCCCAGGTTGCTAACGTGCTACAGCTCACAGAAGATGCTGGCCCTGGCAGTGTACAGAGTGTGCAGCAGAACTAAGAATAATTGGCTATCCACAGCTAAAATCCACTTGAGATTCAAGGCCATTGGATATATCTTAGAGAACGACATACCTTTGGCAATTTGATTTTTTTTCCCTTGTTACCCACCTGCAATCACTACAGAATAGAAGGCTTTATTGGTTTATGACATGCAAATGATTGATATGGTCCTTTCAGTAGAGTGAGTAATGAAGTCGTCGATCTTATTCTCATCATGGCTCTCTTTATTGTTTTCTGTTCTCATTTGTTGTTTGTTGCACCAACAGTGAAATAGCTACCTTCGTGAAGTAATAAACATATAAACAAAAAAGGAAACCCACCTGTAGCCCTCATTTGCCAGCACAACAGTTCTCTGCACTTTTTTTATGCCTTGCCATTCTTGTTCATATGTGTAATAGACCGAGTGGGAAAAGATCCTATGATTCTTTTTCCTTGCTCTACACTCATTCAATGTGACTTTGAAGATTTTCTCATGCAAGAAATACAGTTGTTTTCCCTACTCCTTGGATCTGAAGTCACCATATACCATTCTCTGGCCATTAGATTGTGGCAGAAGTGAAGTTGTGCCCATTCTGAACGTGCATCTCAAGTTGCCTTGAAGTTTCCACTCTCTTTCCTGGAATTTTTCTAAGCTACCATGTGACTATTAGCCTCCTGGACACTGAAAAGCCACTTGGTTCAGTCACCCTCATCACAACAATCAACATCCAGCCACCCACTAGATATGCCAGTGAGGCCATCCCAGACCAGGCAGCATCTGGATACCCAACAGCTAACAACACACACAGAAGCAAGGCCAGCTGAGCAGCAGAGCCACTTGCTCATCCATGACCAATAAGCTCCAAAAAAGTGCCTATTGTTTTAAGCTCCACATTTCACACAGCTTGCTATGCAACAATGGTTGATACAATATGTATGCATATAGTTGACCTAATCATAATCACGCTGTAACTATGCTTTTATTCTCTATTTAATGTGTCATTCAGTCAATATACAATAATTTATTTACATGTTCCCCAAGCTGTTATATATTTAAGTTATCTACAGTTACTTAAGAGAAGCAATGGTGCAATGCAATGAGCACATTGTCATTCTTCTAACGATGCTTTCAAATCCTGAACTTTCTGGTGATGAATTCTGTGACTTTGCCAACTTACTCTCAGTAAACCTCAATTTCCTCATCTATGACACAGGAATAATGGCACTTTGAGATTTTTTTGAATACTCAATATATATGATAACCCAGTGTCAGAATACAGTATAGTTGATTAGTAAGTAGAAGATATAATTTAAAGAATGCTGCAATTCACTTAATTCCCAAATATGAATATGTTCTTTTGAAAATAAGGCCACATACACAAAGGTAAGGAAAAATGTTGCTGGTTTGCATTCTAAGAGTATGCTGTGTGGTCTATAGGTGCCACCAATTAATTTTGGAATGAAGTTAAATTTAAATAAGCTGCTGGCAATAATAGATCTGAAAAAGAACCAGCACCTCCAGGTAATTGCGGATTTCCTCAGTTTTCACTTCTCTAGGGCAGAGGCACTGAAAGAATCATTGTTCTGCTTTGTGGAGGACCCTTGGTTACCAAATACCAGAGCATGGTGAGAACTCAGAAGGATGTCAAAGAATGAACTAACGATCTTATTTAATGTGAAGATTGTCTAGTCACATATTCTGATCCAGTAGATCTGGAGTTGAGCCTGAGTCTACATATGCTAAGAATTCCCCCAGAAGATGGATAAGGATCAGCTAGTTTGAAGAACCACCACCTCATCATTTGTCAGGTGGGAGTCCAAGACCAACAAGGGTGAAATTAGAAGCTCAAATGTCCATGAGGAAATCAATCAGTGACTGAGCTGGGACAAGAACTTGACTTGCAAGCAGGAGAGATATCCTGAGTTCATCAAAGGACAGGAATCTGCTGAGGCCCTTGTTCTCAGGACTTCCCTGCTTCCCAAGGACAGCCTCCACCTCAGCCTAGTCAATACAACCTTTATACACTGGGGAAATGATTAATGTGAACACATCTTTTATTCTTCATAGAGAACATGTCCTCCAGACTGTAACCAAAGTCACTGACTTTCACATAAGTTAAAATACACCAAGAAATGGTTTATCTTGTACATCGATATACAGACTAGTGTTAGCTTTCAAAAAAACAGCAGTAAATAAAGTCAAGGTAACAGATTCCTTTAAATTTTATTGTCTCCTTGGGGCTTTGTAATACATTTTCCTTTTTGATAAAGCACTTGCTGCTTTATATAATTCATCCTTTCTAACAAATAGCATGGACGTTTTGTCTTCCATGTTTGCAGTTTGGGAGGACACTGTTCTGTCACGTGACTTCAGCAAGAAATGCAGCTGTAGTGATGGATATGCCGAGAATAATATTTACTTAGGTGGAACTAGAAGGGTTGATATAGTTTTAGAGTTATTAAGAAATTATTTTAAATTAAATTTGAAGTTGAATTCAAGCCCAAAGCAACTTAAATTATTTATTGAGACAAAACTTCAGCCCAAGTCATTCATGTATAGTGTCTTAAGCTTCATGCAGATCATCAATAAAAGTAACACCTGAAAATAATGGTTAAAACATTGACATTTAAGAAGACAAGGGTTTGGATGCTTCCCCACTCATATGTGACCTTGGAAAGGCATTCCTAAGCTTTATCACCTTCATCCATTGGGAATAATTATAGCAGACTTTTGTCAAACAAGAAGTCCATTTCCATGATTTCATTTAATACTTATAATGAGTCCATAATGGATGGCTGTATCATTCTTGTTCCCATTTTCAGATGTGGATACCGAAGCTCAGAGTGGTAAAGTAATTTGACCAAGGTCACACAGGAAATAAGGGATACAGCCTGAATTTGAACCTATGCAGGCTGATCCCCAAGCCCAATGATTATAAAATATTTTCTGCAGAAAGCTTGATGTGTGCTGTCATATAGTGAGGATGCAAAACTGGTGCCTCTGAGACTGCTATTGACAGAGGACAGCTGGAGGACTATGTCAGCTGCCTTCATATCATTGTTTACCTCAAGGTATCTTTAAATTGTAATTTTAAGAATGCCTAATTTTAATCATTAAAAAATAATGTTTGCTTTTTTTAACCTATTTCAAGAAACCTAGACCTGAAGTCATAAAGATAATTTACTAAGCTTTTAAATCATAGTTTCAGAGTTTCGCTTTCTACATTTAAGTCTTTAATCCTTTTAGAGTTTATTTTTATATGGAGACAGGTAGGAGTATCGTTATTTTATGTAGAAAGCCAGTTTTCTTAATTCTACATATCAAATACTTCATCCTTTCTCCAGGGTTTTCAGGGTCTGTGAGACATGAAAACACCAACGTAGACCTAGCTCTCAGCTTTCTGTGTTCTCAGCTTGTATATTGATTACTGCTGACCCAATACCAGGCTGTTTTAATCATAATATCCTCAAGCCTCATACATTTTATGACATTTTCCCTTTTTTCTTTTAGAATCATCTTAGTTTATCCTGGATTTTACTCCTTTAGATAAAATTAAAAATAAATTTACCAAAATACCTGAAAATGGTGTATTTTCATTAAGAATTACATTGAATTTATAGGTTAATTGTGGGAAATTTACATCTTTATAATATTGAGTCTGCTGATCTATGAGCATATTATATCTTAACATTTTGTCTTCTTTTTGATGCTTTAATAACATTTTTATAATTTTTTCCTCACAAAGATCTTGCACTTCCCTCGTTAGATTTATTTCTCCATAGATTTGGTCTTAAATTTTATGCAAACCATCAGCTATTTCTCTCTGAAAGTTGTAATGTGAAGAAACTGAAATCCTATCAAATGGGCTACTTTCAACCAAAAATGCACATACTTCTAGTATTGCTCAGAAGCTGATGTCTAAAATGCTATTTTTTCTGTTCTGCGTTAAGAAAGAAGACTCATCAAGTTCCCTCCACAAGAGAACTTCACATGCCTTTCATGGAAAATTGCCTCCCATAGTCTGTAGTGGAGATCTGGAATGTCTACACCTTCTCGGATCCACCAGCTGGGGGCAGCTGCTACTCAGCTTCCAGCATGTTGACTGGGAAATGTGGGGGTCCAAGGCTGCTACATATTCCAACTTTTCAAGACAAGTTGACAGTCTACATTTTTATATGACATTTCATAACTTTTAGATATTGGCAAAAATCTTTTTTAAAAATTTAACATTATGTGGGCCAAACTACATAGGATTGGAATATAAGATGATAGCAAGACAGTTTTTGACCTTTTGTAAAGTTCTGTTTCCATCTGTGCTTTTTTTTTTTTTCCCCAGACCATATTCCTTCAACCTTTTAAGGTGGACAGGATAGTCCTACCAGGTGAGGGATGTATTTTCCAGCTTTAAGAATTTGGTATCATAGAGTATGAGTTCTAAGTGGCAGTGCTGTTTGTCTAGTCCTCCTTCAGTTTTGGTGGTGATAGCACTTTTCAGGCTAAGGCAGGCAAGCAACCAGCCTAAGCTCACACAGTGACCCTGAAGCAAGGCCAGGCCTTGAGCTCAGGTTGGACTGGGTCCCTATCTAGCCAGTTTGCCATTTGTTACACTGTGAGATCAAATTGGCGAGTCTTCCAGGAATAAGCTGTGGCTCTTCCCAGGATGCTTCAAATAAGTAAGTGTTCTGGACAAGTAAGACACTATTGAGTTACAACTCCCTTAAAGACACATGTGGAAGAACTCTAGACCAAGTGGAGAGAATGCATAGGTACATAATGTTGCACTTCAGGAGAAAACTAAGAATGTACACAAACTAGTTTGGCTCTATTAAACTCAGTATTTTATTAATTCTTTGGGTTTATGGACCTGGAATATGAGCAGATGTCATCTGACTTTCCAGATAAGTAGAAATATTGAGCACAGTGATATATTTGTGTATTAGGCATTTTTGATACACATTCTGTATAAGGATATGTATAAACACACTCATAAAATAGGCTGAAATACAACACAGTGCCTTCTTACAAATGGCCACGTGAACTGAAATGCAGTGTTCAATGATTCCACAGAAAAGACTCTCAGGAAACTTAAGTGCCTACCAACCCAGCCATTTGGTTTTCGGTCACATAAAAGATCAGACAGTTGAATAAGTACATATGTCTTGTTTGTAACTTTCTTTTGTTTTACCTGTGTGGTTTCATGAGTTAGGCAGCTTTAAAGGGCTTTGAAGCGACAAAGCTTCATTTCACAACTACTTTCACCCAATTGGTCAAACTGCCTTCAGAGATGGAATTTTCCACTTAATGGACCTGCAAAGCAGTTCAAATAAGCAGTGTTGCAGTTCGTGACAGTGAAAGGTTCCCAATACTTTCAATTCCTTAAGGATATTACCTAGATATGAAGATTATTATTACAATGATGTTTAATTAATTAGAAAGACTCTTGAAGAACATAGACTTAATTACTTCTATTTATAAAATATACTACTAGTTGTAAAGCTATGGCTTGTGAGACAAATCAGGTCTACCGGCTGTTTGTATAGGTAAAGTCTTATTGGAGCCTAACTATGTCCATTTACTTACATGTTCTCTGTGGCTGCTCTTGTACTACCCTGGCTGAGTTGTAGAGTTGTGACAGTGACTCTATGGCCCACAAAATGCAAGACTTTTTGTTTTATTTATTTTCTGTTACTATAACAGAACATCTGGCCCTAGATCATTTATAAAGAAAAGGAGCTTATTTGGTTCACACTTCTGGAGGCTGGAAGTCCAAGATCAGGTGGCAGAATCTCATAAGGACCTCATGCTGTGTCAAAACAGCAGAAAAATCCAAGAACAAGACCAGTGTGAAAAAGACCAAAGACAAGGGCAGCCTGGCTTTCTAACAACCCACTTTTGTGGTACCTAATCCAGCCATGCAGGAACTACATTAATTACTTCCTCTAAATAAATTGCTCACTTCATAAAGGCCCCCACCACCTTTTAGCACTGTGACCTTGGGAACCAAATTTTAATATGAGTTTCACTGGGGATAAGCCATTTTCAAACCTAAGCACATTTATTACCAGCCATTTACAGAAAAAATTATCTGCTACATATGGTCTGTCACATATTTTTGTGGTTTTTTCCCCCTTTTTTTAAAACAACCCTTTAACAATGGTAAAAACATTCTTAGTTTCCTGGGACAGGATTCAACTTTGGGGCTATAGGTTTGCCAATCTTTATTCTAGGCATTCAAAACAATTAATCAAATCCTGATTTGTGTCTTTTGCCTGTTTCCATGATATAAGTGCTCCCAGCATGACAAATAGGGAGCTACCAACATGCCTTTGTTGAGCTCAGTGTTGGGAAGGGACTTAAATAGCAAGTAATTATATAGTGTTTTCCCTATACAAATACAATACATATACCTAACCTAAAAGGCATAGATAACAAAAAGTAGTGAAGTAACTAGTGGCGAGTTTTACTTCAAATATAACTTATTCAATTGTAAACTTACATAGTTTAATTTTTAATGGTGATCATGATTAACAACTGGCTTGTGAAATCCTTGAAATTTAATAGTTGGCTTTAGTGAGCCAGCCCAGGTCTGCTCAGCGGCATGTCGTTTAGTTGAGGACATTTTGCGCTGTTTAGAAAGAAGAGGGAAGTACACACTGCTATACTATAAGTTAGAAAGTAGTAAGTTTCAAAATGTCCATATATCTTTTAGGAGAAGACTTGAGCATAAACATATTGGCTAATTAATTTCAACATATTTGCAAGTGATATTGGTTGTAATTAGGATGTATATAAGCTGAAAAAGTCAAGGTTGGCAATCAGACTCAGGTGTTTTCCACCCCTAAATAAATTTTCTGTTAGCTATAAGAAAAATAAAGTCAATAGAGGTGGATTTGATCTTGATTGATTCAAAATATTTAGTAGATAATTTTTCTAATCTTTTCATCAGTGAAGGTTGATTCTGAAAGTTTTTGAATATTCACAATATTTTTGAATTTCAGTAATGAAGAGACAGGGATAGGTTTGTCACAGTATTGTTGACAGTCTCACTGCCTTTGTTCTCATGGTGAAGAAAACATTTGAATCATTTGTTTTGCAAAGTCCCTTTTAATTTCTTCAAATTCAGTAGACTTTGAGACCCAGGCTGAGGAGACAAATTTATACGCTGTTAAAACTCCAAAGAGTAAGGGATCCATCAGATAAGTCTCAATTGTGTGTGGATATTTTATAAAAGATAATGTTTTATGTTTTTCAGAAAAAAAGAAACAAAACTAAGTACTGTCAACTATGTTTTACGTTTACAGATATCTAGCCAGCAGAAAGCTGTTATTAAACCATTGTAAGGTTTCTTTGCTTTTCTTCCCACCTAAGAATCATTATTTTATTTGCAATATTGACTTCAAAATAGAATTTGTCAATCAAGACACCCAATCCACTCTCTGAAAAAGAAACAACTAAAGGTCTTTGTTTTTTTTTATTAGATATGTATGAAACATAAATATATTTTGGGGGGTTTTGTATTCTCACCTCCAGTTGTTACTCAGAAAATAAGTGGAGAAAGCCTTCTTTATTTTATGGTAGAGCAACTCCTAGCTGTTAAAAATATCATTTCCTTTGCTAACATTCAACTCCCCCATTATTTTTGCAGAGCAACAGAGCCTTTAGCAACTGGACAGCATGGAAGACACAGCTGGTGGTTGATCTTTCTTCCCTCTTCCTCAAGCAGCAGTCACCATCAGCAGCTGCTGCCAACAACTTACAGGTAAAAACAGCTAATAGAACTGTAGCTCACGGTGATTTGAATTGTGTAAACCCGAAGTGTCTGTGGCATTGCATGACTGTTCTCCAAGTGGTATCCTTGGTTCTATTTGTCCAAGGGCCCTTTTATAATTTTTGTCTTTTTGGCCCATCTAAATGAAGGAAAATAAAATAGCTTTAGTTTAACCAGCAAAATTTAATTTCCTATTTTTTTTAATATGTGGCCCAAGTAAGCTATTATATAAGCCACAAGGGACTTTGTAGAATTTTTTTCTCAATTATTTACTCATTTAAATTTATTCCAAACAAACACAATCTTTGACCTCAACATCTTAATTGGCCCTCTGAACTTTTGGCAAATTGTGACAAAAAGGTAAGAGACTATTATGGCTCAAATCACTTACAGTCAAAATATGATGAGTCATGGGAGGTAAAAGAAGATACTGTGTATCAATTGAAGAGAGAGTGAAACACACTGTGCCTTGGTCCAAGTTTGCTTTGTGATAGAAAAATGATTATTTAATGAGGAAAGTTATTTTACGGCTTCCAACAAGTGAGTAAGCAGATATCATTTTGTGATTATTGTTTAATTTAACCATGAAAAAATAAAGTACAATAGTATGCCAATTGCCAGCTTTTCCAATGGTTATTCTTCAAATGAGATAAGCACATGAACATTTGGAACTCTAAAGGAACTAATAAATATAAAATCAACCTGCAAAAATCAAGGAGATAGCAAGTTTGGATTTTGAGTGACACTTCTCAGATCTCTTATTAAAGGAATTCAGCATGACTCTAGCAGAGAAAAATAAAAATTAATAAAATACAAATCTTATTCCAGTTTATCATTGTATGATATGCTTCAGGGACACCAGACAGTCTTCAGGTTGAAGTTCAAAATGTTCAGGGGTTGCAGATACCAGCCTTCTAACTAAGTCTCTAGCCATGTCGTCTACCCTGCCCTCCCCCAACTTCCTTGCTTCAGCTACACTTAATACTGGTGGTTCCTTAAGAACAACGTATTCTCCCACGAGGCTCAGTCTTTTCATTATTATTTCCTTTTCCTAGAACACAATTCATTCCTGAACCTGAACCCTATAATCTACCCTAAAAATATGACTTTAAAAATAATCCACCCAGTGCATACCTTCATCATTTACATCCTATTTTGTTTACAATCTCAACCATAGTATAAACTATTCTAGATCAGTGTCCCCTTCTTGACTCTGTATCCACCGTGCTCAGTGCACAGTATGTGAAAAAAACACATTGAATAAACAGTAGAATGATCTAAGTTTGGGTTTATCAGTCAGAGTCTGGCTTCAGTAGATCTTGCTTTTACTCTCGGTGGAGAGCTATCACCTGTATAAACGCTCCATCAAACCCTCATATTCAACTGTCTACTTATTTTCTTCTCTTAAATGTCTTAAAGATACATGTGCAAAACTGAAGACATTATTCTTAATCTTTTGCTGCCAAGCCTGATGTTCTTCCAGTGGTTATTACATAAGTTGTACAAGTCAGAATAGTTGGAATCCCCCACATGCCCTAACTCATTATGAACTTGCATTGACTTTTCTCTTAAATATCTTCCCAATCACTGTACTCTTCTCTACCTCTCCTGCAATGCTCCATCTTATCTAGCAACCTATTCTTGCCTATACTATTGCAGTAGCTTCCTCCCATTCCCCTGCCCCATCCACAATAGTCAGCATGGCACTTCAGAATTTATATCTAATGGCATCCTCACATGGCTTAAAACTCCTCAATAGCTGTCTATTGACTTTAGGAGGAAAAGCAACATTCTTAATAGGCCTTTGGGACTCTGCATGCTCTTCCCTGACTTCATAGCCCCATGCTAGCCTTACCTCACTCCATTCTCACCTTTTCTCCTCACTTCAGGCTCTTCAGCTTCATGGATCTTCAAATGTACCCATTCCCTGTCTCCCAAGTCTTTGAATATGCTGTTCACGTCTCCTAGAATGTTCTTCTGCTTCTTTTAGCCCCTGCTGCAACCTTCGTGTCACAGCTCCAAAACTGCTTCCTCTGGAAATTTTCCCTGACTTCCCATATTTGGTCGTGTTATGCACTTACAGTATAACTTTCTGTTATCAGTGTGTAATTATGTATTTGTCTATAGTGTGATCACTTCATTGTGATCAGACTTCCCATTACCTAAAACTATTAGCAGCATAAGATCTGAGCTTATGCCTGACTTATCTGCCATGGTCTCACCCATTGCCTAGTATGGGGCCAGGCACGCCATATTTGCTCTGTAAATATTTGTTGAATGACTGAATGAACAGTTCTAGGAGGACATAAGCCAGCAAAAGGATGCTGCCCACACTAATTTGTTCAAGGTAGACCTGAAGTTCACTTCCTTTTCAAGCCTAACCCCTCCAATCTCAGATTTCCCCAGACTGTGAATACCCCATCCACCCACATGCATTTACATTGGCTACTTACTGTTCTCTTTTCCCAGGGTCTGACTTGAAGCTTTTCTGACTCACTGCATCAACTAGGGTTCTTACTTGAAGAAGCAGAAAGTGACTGGCTGATTAAGCAGGAAAGAAGTTCATTACAGGATACGAGTAGCTCACAGATACTGAGAGGTTCAAAGAACTGGGATCAGTGCCAAATTTCCAGGAAAAATGTCCCAAATCATCTTCCACAGTTAGTCTAGTGATACAAATGCTGTTATCCCCTCCATTGGTACTAGTGAACTTCATTGTAGCCCTCCATGCCCCTGTGGCACTCAGCTCTGCCATCATTCTCCCTGAAGCAAGGGGCTTATGTAGTCCCTCACCAGCTAGGAGGATTCCACATTAAGTCTCTTTCCTCCAACTTCCCATTTCTGAATGAAAGCCTAGTGGGGATGAATTTCATTGGTGGAGATGCTCACATGTATGTGTCCTAGCTGCAAAGGAAGCTGGAAGTGAGCCTATGGGCTGCCACCTTGAGGCTCCATGAAGTGTAAAGATCCTGTGTACATAGTAGGATGTTTAAAAGACACTAGGTGTCCAGAAAACATGACCATTGATCACTCCATAAACCATGGCCAAAATGTCAGCATCCTGCTCTGACTGTCTTTGGTGATGAGCTGCTTGGCCAATTTGCTTTGCTCATGCTTGAAATGATTGCACATAAGAAAGTTTGACTGCTATGCTGTTTGATATAGACCAGACCTAGAGCCTGAAAACTTTTTAGAAACGATTGTAAACCATTCTAATGGTATCTGTTTGAGATGGTACAAAGCAGTTTTTTTTTCCAGTACAAACTCTGGAATCCAAAAAATTGAGCTTGAAATGTAACATTATCCTCTAATTAAGAATGTGACTTTGGTGGGTAAATTATCAGAGGCTATACAGACAAGTGTCTTGAGTTGCTCTTGCAGTACCTAGCCCATATCTGGCACACAGTAGATAGTCAATAATTACCTGTTGAATGAATAAATAGATAAATAATTGCATGATTGAGTGGCTTCTGCATTAATCAGAATGAGTAAGGTTAAGCTGTGTTAATAAAATGGTTGCAAAAATCACTGGCTTGAAATAATAAAGTTTTCTTTCTTGTATGCAACCCATGTTCACAAGGGTTGGATGGGGTCCTGTTCCATATCACCTCACTCTGGGATGCTTGTAAATGAAGTTTTCAGTATTTAGAACATAGGCCACAGGAAAAGAGAACATGGTAAGTTGTACATTGTCTCAGAGAGTCCACATAGATGTGACACATACCACTTCATTTACCAAGGCAAATTATATATGCACACCTACTGAAAGACAGTAGCATATTGCTCAAAAGGAGAGCTTAAAATACACAATGAATAGCTGAAATGATGGCTTTAACCTTTATGAATCACTTTCCTTATCTTTAAAATAAGGACATGAGTAGCATCTACCTCTTAGGGTTATGGAGAAGAAAAACACCTAATAGGTATTTAAGGAATCATATTTAAATTTTGGGAAATTAATAGGGACTATTATGATGTGAAGACTGTGAATTTCAGGAGAACATTACCTTTAGGGTTTTCACTTTACATCTCCATGGGGGCAGGTCAGGATAGCCCAAGAATCAATGTCAGAAATGAGTCAGAGATAGGAGCCAACTTGTTGAAACTTGAAAGTGGGAGTCAGGTGGGTGAATGGACATAATATAGCAGGACACAATCGAAGCATCAGTCTTTCTCCTTTTTTTCCCATCTTTAATTATGATCCATCTTCCTGTCAAACAAAGGCACCACGTGCCTCAAGGAGGACTTGTATACTTACAGAAGAAATGTAAAGAGAACAAAAAAGTTGATGTTTAGTTTTTCTGAATTCTAAAATATGTTCTTGAAACCCACATGAGAAGCAGCAGCTTTCAAAACCATATCTTTTGATATATAAGGAGTTTTTTTTTTTTTTAAAGAAGAAAGGGTTTTGAGAAGGAAATGGAAAGTCTTAAGAAATGAAAGAGGGATCTAATGGTTTATGTCATGACTAGATCAAAACAAGAAGAAAGCAAGTAGAGAGGTGAGACAAAGATTACCTGGCTTGCTGGGGCTCAAGATCCTGAGGGAGGTTGGTGTGATCAAATAGGAGAGATCTCACAAAGAGGTGGGAAGGGAAGAATCAGCATAGAGACTATGAGATGCTCTGTGGGCAACTGATGATTAATTGTAGGTATTAACTGAACTGGGCTGAGAGGTACGCAGATTACTGATAAAGCATTATTTCTAGGTATGTATATGAGAGTGTTTCCAGAAGAGATTGGTATTTGAATTACTGCACTGAATAAAGAAAATCCATTATTACCCAATGTTAGTGGACTCCATCCAATCAGGTGAGGGCCCAGATAGAAGAAAAAGCCAGAAGAAAGATGAATTTGCATACATTCCCTCTTTCTTTCTCCCTCTCTCTCCCTTCTGCTTCTTGTGGAGCTGAGACAATAATCTGTGCCCTGGACATCAGAACTCCAGGTTCTCTGGTTTTTGGACTCCAGTACTTGCACCAGACACACCTCTGCCCCAGGTTCTGAGGTCTTTGGCCTCGGAATGAGAGTTATTCCATTAGCTTCCCTGGTTGTCCAGATTGCAGAAAGACTATCATGAGACATGTTAGTGTCTATGATTGTATCAGCTTATTCCCATAATGAATCACTTTCCTCCCTCCCGCTCTCCCTTCCTCCTTTCCAGGCCCACCACCCCCCCCAATAAAATAGGGGGAATAATGCCAAGCCAAAACTTACAGATTTCCATTGCCACTGAGTGGCACTTTGTGTCTTCATACTGAGGAGCTGTGTTAGCTAGTTTTCTAAAGCCACCACTGAATCATTCAACACAGAGATGCCCTTAGTATGCCTTTAGTGTCTTTACTGAGCCCTAACTCAAGTGGACATTCTTATTCCATGGATGCTTTGGCCTTTGGAAAGATAGGTCATTGAGATCAACGTGGTGAAACAGGTGCAGGCAGCTCATGCCTGTAATTCTAGCTGCTTGGGAGGCTGAGATCAGGAGGATCCCAGTTTGAGGCCAGCCTGGGCAAATAGTTTTAGAGACCCCCATCTCCAAAATAACCAGAGCAAATGTGGACTGAAGGTGTGGCCCAAGTGGTAGAGCACCTGTTTTGAAAGTGCAAAACCTGATTTCAAGCACAACAGAGAGAGAGAGAGAAAGAGATGGTAGTGGTGTTAAAGAGAAAGTCCATCATTTGTAGTTGGAAAGGAACACAGACACACACTCTGAGTTACAATATGACTTCTCAGTACCCTTTATACTAATCCCATCATTTGTCTTGTACCCAACAAGTCTGGATTATACCTCTGGATCCAGCTTTCAAAGGAACAATTTCTCCATGGTATATTCCTTTTAGTTTTTCTTGAGCAAAGATATCATTTGGGAAGCTATATAAGATTAAAAAGTGCTGCATTTTACTTGTAGGCCATTAATGCTGATAAATAAGTAACAACTAAGACTTATTGAATCCTTGTCACATATCAGACCCTATTAAGCACTTTGAATGGGATATTTTACAACAGTATTATCTCCATTCTATGGAGGAGAAAACTGAAGTCAGGAGTGCTAAGAATCAAACATGAAGCTAGGATGATTTGAACCCAGCTGGAGCTCAGCATTCTTAGGTTTGACCCCCTATACATTTGTCCCCTATTATACATTCATGTGTTGCTCATACCTCTTGCTCTCCTTGCATCATTCAAGTGTAATTTTTTGAGAGCTTGCTGTACATTAGGCTCTGTGTTAATCACTAGGATAAAGAAGTCAGTTGAACACAGCATTACTCCTGTGAAACCACTCCTGATCTATGCTGCAATGGTTCATTACTGCCTCAGTCCTAAGTGGTTCGTGTGATATCTCCATGGAAAGTTGAGATGCAGTAGAAACAACTCTGTACCAGTGTTACCACAGGTACACATGTATCCCTGGGAAGTAAACAAATCATTTAAACTACCTGAGCTTTTTGACATGTTAGATATTTTCAGTCTTCCAATTATAAGGTCCTGGGAATAGCACAGGTGGATCACGAGGCCAAGGTACCAGATATTCCAAGAAAGTTCAGAGGCATGCTAACATCACTTCGAGTCTCAAGTATTCAACATGGACCCATTGGTGACAATCCAAAGGGCACCAAATCACTTCTAGCAGCAGTAAAAATATCTAGACTGGAACTTATGTTCTGATCCTGACTTCTAATTGTTGTGGAGTTCAGTGTGGGCTACCAAAGTTAATAGAACACACTCTTGCTGTCAAGGAACTCAGCAAGGACTTGAAGAGACACCTATCATTCTAATGAGTCTTATTTGTAGGATTGCCCAGTTCCAAATTTTACACTCAATAAAGTTTGCTTCTTCTTTCCCACTTTTCAAATCCTTTTTTCTTTCTGCCCAAATGTTTACCTGCCATCCATGTCTCTGCCTTCCTTTTCTCTTAGAGAGGCACCAATCACCAATATGCTCTGAAAGGAGAATCAGAGCCAAACTGAGTGTTTGCACATAAAGCTAACCCTCTCTCAATCTCAGCTTCTGAATTCATAAAATGTTATCACACTACCTTCTATGTAGGGCTCTTGGAAGATTAAAAATAGTACAGTACCTGCATCGACCACACACCTGGTGTAGGCAAAGTGCTGGGTCCCTAGCCCATGCTTATGTTGCCAATTACTTGATTTCTCCCTTCAGACTCAGATACTATAGTAATCTCAACATGTCCTTTAACGTTCATTTCTATTGAGAACATGGGTTCTGAGTCAGACTGCTAGTACCCATGTCCCAGCCCTGTCACCTACTAACGTGATCCTAGGCAAGAAGCAACTTCTCTGTTTTCAGTTTTCTTTGTAAGGCGGGAGGTGTTGTGAAGATGAAATGAGAAGTGCTGATCAGGTGTCCATCAGAGAATAAATGCCCAATCAGTGCTACTATTTTGATTGGTGTTACTATTTTGTTATTGTTTATAGAACCAATACAAATTAAAATGTTCTCCAGTAACACAGCTTTCAAACTGAGACAGTAAACAAAGTTTTGTGGATTCCATCACTCAGTATGCTTTTCTAATCCACGTGTGCTCTTCTGTTCCCTAGCACTGGGCACCCCGTGGCTTAGTCTGAATCTTGCCATAGTTGCCTACCTGCTCTCCCTGCTACCACCCTGTTCTCTCCAAATCACTCTCCACATGGCAGCCTGAGGGGGATCTTTCTCAAGGATTAATCTGATCATCTCCCTCTCCTCTCTCTCCCCCTCTCTCCCTCTCTCTCTCTCTCTCTCTCTCTCTCTCTCTCTCTCTCTGTCTCTCTCTCTCTCTCTCTGTCTCTCTCTCTCTGTGTGTGTGTGTGTGTGTGTGTGTGTGTGTGTGCATGTGTGTATAGGGGATGACTGAATCAGGGCCTTGTGCACAGAAGTGCTCTATCACTTGAGCCATCCCTCAGCCCTTGTGTTAGTATTTCGTTTTTGAGACAAGGTCTCACTAACTTTTGCCAGCTGACCTCCAATCTGTGATTCTCCTGCCTCAACCTGCTGACTAGCCAGGATAAGGAAATGCACCACCACCCTTGCTTCTTCCTCTATATACTTTATCTACATTTCATTACTCTTAAGATAAAATTCCTTTGTTTTTTGTTGGAGTTTGAACTCAGGGCTTCATGCTTGCAAAGCAGTCACTCTATTACTTGAGCCATGTCTCCAGTCCATTTTATTTTTGGAGATGTGTTCTCATGAACTATTTGCCTTGGCTAGCCTTGAATTGTAATTCTCCCAATCTCAGCCACCAGCACCAGCCTAAAATTCCTTCTTTAACAACAGTCCACAGGCCTGTGCTATCTGGACCTTATATGTGCATCTAGCCTCCCCACTAAACATCACATCCTTTCTTTTGTGATCTAACTACACAGATCTACTTTCACTTCCTTCAAACAATGCAGCTGCTCTTGCTTGCCTTCTGGACTGTGCCTCTGCTGCTCAACTTGCCTTACCTTTCTCTGCATTTGGTACAACCCTCCTGGCAGTTTGTAGAACATTTTTTCTGAGAATGTTCCCATTACCTGTGCTGCATACTTTAGATGTGATTTCACAGCTTTATTTATTTCTTTGGATATACCACTTCTCACATGGTTTACCATTTTTCTGTTGAATGCTGAAGACTCATTCCATGGATGGTTAAAGGGAAAAACAGTCTTTTGTTCATCATTGCATGCTGGCTGCTTTTTTCTTCTGGGAAAGATAAGGGGCAGAGATCATCTAGACTGAGGTGTGAACCACTAATACTGATGGAATATGTGCTGTTCCTTAAGAATGTCACTGAACAATGGGGAGGAATTCTGCACCCATCCAGTTCTCATGATGGCGACACATAGTACTCAGCAAACATCTGTTGAATTAATGATGAAACAAATGATTATAGTTCACCTGCCCTGCTGGCTTGTAATTTCTGACTGCAAAGAATTAGTGCAATGCCTCTCCCTCCTATAGACTTTACAATTCCAGCTTGACCAGGCAGGTTAATCTTGCTTTACCAATGAGATTTATGTGCAATATGTTAAATACATGAAAAGCAGATTATTCTTAAAAATCAAGTGACAGTGTTTTTAATAGAAGGCATTCCTTCAATATTAAAATATGATAAATATCTGACTTAAATGTTGATACTTCAAACTATGAATTTTTATTTGAAAATGAAACCAATTAAAATATCTTATGACTTGAATGATCATAAAGGTTACTATAGTAATGATCTCATAATTAGCATATCAATAAAATGATAGATTTGTAAAAACTACAATCTGATCCAGGCCTAAGAAAAATTAGAAAGATACTTATAGACTAAAATATTCTAGTGAAACCTTGAAGTGAAGCTTTAAGATAATTGATTTTATTACAATAAGGGATTGTATTTTTCTCAAAGACTTTTTCATGATTTTCCTCAATATATACTGTATTCTTCATGTGAGAATATTATCATTGTTACAGTTCTTTGTTAAGAAATCTATTTTACTATAATTCTATTCTCTGTAATTTCCTTAGTAACAAGCTGCTCTCTTTTTCTTTTAAAAACTATTAAAATGTCATAGCTAGATGTGAATCCAGCTATTCCCAATAGCTATTGAAAACACATAATCACCATAATTACTGTTGACATCTAATTAACATTCAGTTTCCTTTCTACAGCATCTACAGCTGGACAAACCATCTATTCCAGGATAAAAACTAATGCTCTGTTGCCTTTTCCTCAAAAAATAAAACAAACCAGGATCTTAAACACCTGGACTCTGTTTTTGTTCTCTCTAAATGGTGGTTGGAGGTAAGACAGCTACCATGAACACCTTTCTAAATATTATCAACTGATAAATCGAATCTGGTCATAAGAAAATGAATCCATCCTATGGATCACAGGAGTGCTGATATTTATATCCAGTGTGTGATCAGGCATTACTCCCAGAGTTTGCCAGTGCATAATCTTTAAACTGGTCCTTCCTTGAAAGGATCAGGATCCTTTCTAGCTGGCTTACTTATTTGTTCTCTCTGCATAATACCTCTTGCACTCCTTTAACCTTTTGAACATCGTATTGTCTCTTACCTCTGGGGCTTTGGCTGTGCTACTTCTCTGTCTTCTTCCATTACTGTAATGGTTAGGGTTATAGCTTCTGATACTAGAACCTCCAATTTCATGTGTCAGCTTTGGATAGCATCAACAATATGACCCTGAGCATATTATCTTAGCCTATGGGTACATTTGTTATGACTATGTTAAATGCACCATGTTTTATTTGTACAAGTATTTCTTGATCTTCCACTCTATGCCAGGCATTGGGGATATAGCAGTGAATAAAAAAATAAGATCCTTGCTGTAGTTGGATTCATGCTTTAGTGAGTGCCTTTTGTGTGGAGACATAAAATAAGTATGTATTCAAAGAAGAAACCCAATCAGAGATTAAAGATCATGAAGAAAATACACCAGGATAATCAAATAAGAAGTGTTTCAGGGGATGCACTATCTTGGATTGGGTGATTTTCAAACTAAGCCCTGTTTGGCTACAAGTAACTAGATCTGAAGGAAGTGAGCTCCAGGTACAGGGAATGGCTAAGGCAAAGGCTTGAAGGTGGTACTGCCCAAGCCTGTGGTTCTTCCAGAAGGCTTCTCTCTCCCTCAGTGAGTGGTACAATCCACAGTCCCACCTGCTCTCTCTCCTCCCTTGTAATGGGAAGGAACCTCCCCAGCTATGCTCAGTTACAAATAGTCTGACTTTTTTCTTATTAAGATTTTAGCATAAAGAGGAATCAATAGATACAATGGCAAGAGTACAGTTTCCAGAATCCTTCATTGTTCATTTTTTAAATGGGAAGTGGAATTCATGTTGGATTTCTATCTTCTGGATTTTATCATCAAGGGAGGAGATTTTGCTTTTGGGAAGGGAGTGCTCCTGGTGTTAGCAGGTAGCATGCTGTTAAACATCCCACAGTGCACAGGACAACCTCCATCACAAAGAATTCTCTAGCCCAAATGTTACTATTGCCCTATCTGGAGAGTAATCTTTTTCAAACTTCTGCATCTGATTCCCTCTTTAAGACAGACAGGCTAACTCAGTCTTTTATTCTGTCTTTAACCTGGTCCCACAGTGTTTTCTGCTGTGGTCTAGATACATGGATCTCTAAAAAGTTCAGTTAATACCATTCAAAACTCTGCACAGACCACCTGGGTAGGTCAGTGTGCAGATAATGATGCTTTATTGTGTTCTCTACCTCCTTGTTCTTTGTCTTTAGGCTGGTTCACCAATCACAGCATGGAGCCTGAGCACTGATGGCCTGTGATTAGAGAGGTACTTTTTAGCTTCAACTTGATATTGTTCTAGTTGGCAGTAAACATGATGAACAGCCCCATCCTTTTCTTCTTACTTCTAATTGACCATGGTCATTGCTGCTCTTAACTGAGTGGCTCTCATCAAGTATTTATTTGATTCCTGGCCAGTCTGTTGAGTGCACGCACACCTGCAGGCCACTCATCAGCAAATCCAATTATCTCTTCCAGTGTTTGCTTTGCCATTTTACTTGTACCTCTTCTCACAGATTTCTTTATAATACCTTTGTGAGTGCACAAATTCCATCAGTTTCTCGCTCTTCTTTAATCTACCTACACTGTAGGCTTCAAAGCACTGTAGGTTTTATAAACCATCTGCCTTCTGAGGCCTCTTCTTTGTCAGCCTCATAATTAAATCATTTTTATGTATCATGACTGGTTCCTGTACCCCCTGCCTTGCCTCTGACAATTTTTCTTCTTCTTGTCAGTCTCACAGTATCTTCCATTCTATATATCAAACCATTCTGTCTTGATATAGCCCTTGTACATACCAACCCTAGGTCCATTTAATTAATTATTAATTAATTAAGGTGGGGCTGTAGTTCAGTGGTAGAGTGCTTGCTTAACTTGTGCAAGACCCATGGTTTGGTACTCAGCAATGAGTAGAATGGCACTGCAGTGATGGATGTGACTCCCCAAATTATCTCAAAGAAGGCATTGAGATTTCCTTGGCTTCTCTCAGAAAATCACTTGCTATGGGGAATGCCAGCTGCCATATAAGTAGCCCTTTACAGAAGGCCAAGAAGTCAGGAAATAAGCATTCTGCCATCTAATAGCCCCAACTTGTGATTCATGTGAGGAATCCATCTGGGAAGTAGATTGCCCATCCTTCAGGTGATAGCCCTAGCTAACACCTTGAATGTGGTTTCATGAAAAAACTCATGTTAGACCCTCCTTGCCATGCTGCTTTTGGACTCCTGACCTGCAGAAACAGTGCAGGATAGTAAATGATTGCCATTTGTTTTAAATCTTTAAGTTGTGGGGTAATTTGTTATACTGCAATAGATTGCTGATACATTGTATCAGCCCTAATGGACTAAGTCATCTCAATGTAGGAAGTACTGTGACTTACGCTGCTCTAATGAGAGATGGTCTTTTCCAGGAATCTGAATCTTACATGGTGCAAAGTCCAACTTTTTATGTTTATTGTATCCATAAGTCCTGATGAAGCTTTTCCTATCAGGAGAGCAGTGGTGTGTTCTTGCTTCCTAGTCCAAGAAGTATCTTAGTGTCTAAGCCTGTTTCACCATCCTTCCTGTCAATGCTGTGGGCTGTCCTTCTAAATCTGTTGGAGTGTTTTCTAGCTTGCACTTAGAGACTCCTAACCGATGTAACTTCTCTTCAGATATCTGAAGCCAGTGATGAGCCAGGCTTGCCCTCTTCCTAGTTCAACATCTGCAGTCCCCTCAAGCATTCTTTGTGGCAGATGGTCTAATTCCCTTATCATTTAGTTACTATCACCGGAATATATTCCTAAGAAGTCAACTCGAAAGTGGCAGATCCAAATATAGTTCTCCATGTGTTTGAAGTAGCAGAGAGTGAACAGAACACATCTATTTTCTACATACGGTGCATTTGTTATTGGAGCCTAAGGTTCCACTTGCTTTGCACTACCAATGTATAATTCTAAACTTGAACTTTTAAAAAGACTCTGCTGCTGCTAATACACTTCTCTCATGACCTACTTATGCAGCCAATTGTCATCTTTTGATTTGGAGAGTTCTTCTTAATTTGGGAGTTGATTTCATTTACAGAGGCCAATAAAAACAATCAAACTTGGGGTAAAGCAAGTTCCCAAAAGCAAGGCTGTATCCCAGCTTTTTCTGTAAAAAACTTTCACCCTTCCTCTTCTGCACACCCACCTTAGAATAGTGACCATTTTATCCCTCCTCTATCCATTTCCAAGAATAATTGGAGATTCCATTTTGACATGAATATATTTTATACCTCCAAAATGATTTCTTTGATGAATCCATTTCAATGCCTGTCTCAACATCACCTTTTATTTTCATCAAAGACAGTTCTTGGGACACAGAAGAAAAAGAAGAGTAATATCTCTTGAATGTTCTCTTAGGGGCTGTTATCACAGGTTTTTTTTGAGGAAGCTATCATTTTCCCCATTTTTCAGATGAAAAGAGAGTGTTTACAGAGATGGTAACTGACTTGTTCAAAATTATATCGCTAGTCAGAGAATAGATTGAAACCCAAGTCTGCCTAATTCCAAAGTCTAACCCCATGCTAGATGTCCTAATATTAACCTGGTTTGTGATACCACAAGACTGAAGATATAGTAGCATCTTATGAATTGCTTAATAACTGTGAGTCTCTGAGTCTAAAATTTCCTTAAAGGTGCCTCAGAAGCTTCCAGAAAGAGGAAGATGGAAGAGGGATTGGGGAGGGAGAAGGAATCAAAGGAATAAGTGATAATAGGCAGAACTCTGGATGCCTCGGCTTTGGTGTAACCAAAGTAGCTCAAATTCTGTTTTATTTACCAGAGTTTATGTAGCAGTTTTTATCTGTTTTATATACCAGAACTCTTTATAGCAGAGTTCTAAGATTTTTTAATAGTTCCATTTCCTTTAAAAGTTACTGATTTAAATCAAGTCTCACATTTTCTAGATACATGACTCAGGAGAAAAGTTAGGTGGTTGACTCCAGGTCTCAGTAAATAGTAATGTCAAGATAACTACCAGATACCTTGGTCCCCAGTGGGTTCTTTCTCATCTCTCCCTCCCTAAAGCCTTCTAAGAACTATTTCTCCACCACCATCACCATATTTTTAATGTCAATATCCTTCAGGTTGTTCCCCTTTTTCTATCTAATATGCAAGAAGCCTGTACTTATAGGAAGAGGGTTCTCACAGGAAATAAAACAAGATACAACACAGGTATGGAATATTTAAATGTCACTGTTTTCCTCTTTGTCAGATCTTTGAGTACTGATGGCCCCTGAGTTGGAGAGAGAACTAGACCCTCCATCACATATCTTTTCAAACTAAAGACCTGGCAGCCCAGAGACATGCCCAGGAGTATTTTGACATGTTAAAAAAACAAAACAAAACAAAAGAATGTTGTCAAACTGAGAACTAAAGATGTTGTTCTAAAAAGGAGGCAATAACTGAGCTAATGTTTTTGAAAGTGATACTGATTTATGATGTCCTGGGAAGGAGTGATTGAAAACTTTTCGCCTCCTTTCTCCCCCTAGATACAGGGTATTGGCTTGCTCATGAGTTGATTTTGTAATTTTCTTCCTGGGGTTTCACTTCCCTATAACTTGTTTCATAGAAAGGGAGCTCTTGAAGTTTCATTTTTCTAAGAACTAAGATCTAGAGGAGCCTTGTGAGATGGATGATAATTTGAGTCTTTTTCAGAGAGAAGACTCACCAACTCCAGAATTAATTAACCATGGAACTGATCATACAAAGGACTACTCAATATACAGATAAAATTACCACAAGAAGGCAAAAATACAAGTGATTCTGCTCTCCTGTCTGCTGTAGAGTGCAACCATAGGCTTGTGTGGGGAGGGTCTGGTTATTAGGAAGTAACAGCTAATGTGATTAGGCAGCTTACCATGAGGCCAGGAGCCACTGTAGATGCCTAATATGTTCTCACTTACCCAATCCTCACCAGACAGGAGGAAACTGAGCAAAAGGAGATTAAGTAAAATGGAGAGATGAACTCTAGATAGATCCATTGCACTTCTAGAATTTTAATAATTGAAGCTTTAAAGTAGAAGAAAAAGTTTAAAATACCAATGGATGAGTTTGTACTCATTACATAACAAAAAAAGAAGATAGAAAATTTAAAGTCCAACACTCAGTGCAGAAAAAGGCATAATGCTAAAGCTATGTACATGGAAAGAAATAAGTATATATGATGTATATGTGTACAACTCTTGGACTATATTTAACATGAAATGCTGGTTGGCTATTATTTCTAGTTATCACTATTACTTTATAGGTAATGAGGAGACAGTACTAGGACACCTGAGCTGTGTAACCTGATATAACTTGACTAGTCTCTCTGATTCTCTTAATTTCATCATCTCCATCTGAAAACAGGCATATTCACAATACCTACCTCATGAGGTTGTTGTGAAAATCAATAATATGTATAAAGTATTTAGCACTCCTGGCACACAACAACCACTGAATAAACAGAAGCTAGCATTTTTGTTACTGTTGTTATTTCTGCATATATTTTGCCAGCAGCACTGAAAATATATGTGACTTTCTGAAAAAAAAATGCTGGGAAAATTCACATTATCCCAAAAAGAGGCCTAGAAGGAGACCTATTTGCACTTGCTGGCATTTGTCATAAGGAAATAATTTTTGGAAGGCAAGAAGCAATGGGTAAATGGGATTTAGTGGCATTCTCTCCAATATCTTTGATGTTTAGGTAAAGAAGGATAGACATCCAATAACTCTCAGAATAACATGGCAACTGGGACCAGAAACTAGCAACTGGTAAGTTTTGTCTTCTCAAATATCAGAGTTGTCTGGTGATCAGCAGTCAGATCCTGAAGCAAGTCTATTTTAGGGCTCATAAACCTACTAATACAAACCATGTGTGGTATATAAGATACATTGCTTTTCATATGTTGGTAGAGATTACTAGTTGCTTAGTAAACATGTCTTCCTTGGATGTATATATACTGAACTCTTTTAGTAGATAAAATGTGCTCAATAAATATGAAATAATTGCAAACTTAATCTGATGCCAATGCTCAGAATTACTTTAGTGGTTAGTATTTGTTATTAGTAAAAAAAATTAAAGCACAATTCTTAAGGCATTCTGGCTTCTTTGAACATACTTGTATTCTGTACAAGCTAAAATTCTGGAGAGATGATTTGGAAGAGAATGGGACTCAGTGTTTCAACTTTATTTGGTTATATCTTGACAGTGTGACCTATAACAACTTTGCATACTAAATGCCTAGGGAAATCCAGGAAACAGTTTTCTTTAGAAGGAAGCTGAATGCTTCCCTGATCCAGAAAGGGTAAAAGTTATTTGCTGAAACAGTAAGAGATTTTGCCATCTTAAAGAAAAATACAGATGCAACTGCTCACTTTTTGAGAAAGCAAGCAGTTAATTACATTTAGAGTTTTATTTAATGTTATCCTTAGGGACCAAACCAGGAGATTTTCGTGTGAGTGAAACTTTCTGGTTTTCTAAAGACATGCCATTGGACAGAATCAAAACAAAATTTAATTTCATCAAATTCTGGGTCAGAACGAGTAAAACTAAAGCTAGATTCCAATATCAAATTTTTTAAAGAGAGTGAGCAGAAAGTAAAATTACAAAATATTTTAAAGGCATGGAGACTTAGCCTGAGAGAGGTTAAAAGACTTGTTCAAGGTCACCTAAACAGCTAAACTTTGAATGTAGGTCTGTCTTATTCCAACACTCATTTGATCACTGAGCATATGTTTATTTTGTATAGACTATGTCTTAGTGCTATGATCTGGGGAAAATGTATTAGCTAAAATCAACACAATTCTGGCCCTGGGGAGATTCTATTCTTATAGGGAAAATAAATATAAAATATAACTTCTTGGAAAGTATTGATAATCTGTATATGCAGTAGACAAAAATGGATAGGTATAGTATGTAAAGAACTCCTACAAATCAATAAGAAAAAGAAAATATTCAGCAGACAAAAGAACAAAGGTTATGAACAGAAAAGTCTGTAACCATGAGATAACAATAGAATACCAATTATAATATATTAGCTGGGGGAGGGAGGAAATGAATTTTGGTGTATTTGATCCTTTGTGGTATCATGTGACTTTTCCAATGAGTGGGTTAGGTCTACAAGTAACAAGTAAACAAATATTCAGTACATATATTTCAGTAATTCAGGGTTGAGTTCAAGTTGCAGAACAATGCATATGAAATTATATTGTTTATTTTCAAGGCTCCCAACCATCCCATTATTTTTCCAGGATCACATACATATATGGAAAAGAATAAAAAGTGTATAGGAGAATCACAATATAGTAACCCACTACTTGTGTCTGAGGGAAGTAGGCAGGTGGGAGATTGGGCAGGAGTCAAGAAAAACTGCAGAGTAACCATGATATTTTAGTCCATTTTTTCTAGGAATAATTAATTCATAAATTACTTGTATAAATAAAGGTTAAAAAAATAAAATGATACTTCTAGCATAACCCAGTGAGAAAATAGAGGCCTAGTTTATGACCACCTTCCAGAAAAGACTACTGCTTCCTCTGGGGCTGCATTTGGTGGCTGAACTGATAGACAGCTCAGGAATAAACTGAATTCCAGGGATAATAAAGGTAATGCAGTTTTCTATTTGTGAGCACTGTGCAGTTTTCAAAGTACTTTTCCCCATACATTATCTCCTAGATCCTCACATCAGCCTTTGAAGATAAAGCTCAGTTCCCCAGATGTTGCTCAAGTGGACAGGAAAGATGACAGATTTCCAAAACTCCATAATCAGACATACTCATACACATGATGCTATTTTTTCATGGGTTATGGACAACTTTATTTTAGGGTCTTTTCTATATTTGATCATTTCTCAAATAGGGTTAATGTGAGATGGGAAATGACAGTTGGGAGAAACTTGTGAACAATGGCATAACCTGAGAATTTATTTGCTTTTTGCCTCTGAAACCACAGAGGTAAACCTGACTCCTAGTGTCTGAAATCAGGCAATCTAATATTCCACTTGGAAGATACTAATGCAAGACCTTGAAGAAGGAGGGATGTGTGGGGTCATTGCAGAGACTGACTCTCATGTCTTCTCTTCCCTATAATAAATTTACCATTATGCAACTATTAACGATTGATAATGCATTAAAGTTAGGCAGTAGAATTTCTGGTCTTAATGGAATTGGAGATTATTCATAATAAGAGCTCATTATAGAAGGCTCTAGGAAGAGGCAGCAAAGTTTAGGACAGAGCAATGCACATAGCCATCAAGAATCAAAGCATGAGCATCAGGCACACCTGAGTTATTATTTTGCCTCTGCTATTCACTAGTCATGAAAGTTTGGTTACATGTGATTACGTCCATAAGCTCTAGCTTCTTTTTCTGTTAAATGAGATTAGCATAGGACTTAAGAAAGCAGAATTTGACTCCAGTCATCTGCGTTCACATCTAAGCTTTACCACTAACGTCCTATGTGATTGTGGACAAGCTACTTAATTTTTCTTTGCCTCAGTTTTCTGTGAGAGGCATACATTGTTCCTACTGTACAGGGTTGTTGTGAGAAATAAATGAGTTAATATGTATGTATTATATGTATAAATATGCATATTCACATTTAAATAGATGTTATATATTTATACATAAAATGTGTGGAGGGCACATAAATTCTTAACAGATGTTAGCAATTAAAGTCCTTAACAGGGTGTTTAGCATATAGCAAATGCACAGTATATAGTAGTGGGTATTAATTAATATAAGTGACTTTCAGAAAGATGTTTTTTCAGATTCAGACAAAAGTAAGGCAGATTCTTCCTCCAGAGAGATGCAAAGCTGATTCTTGATGGATGCTCATTACTTGATTCAAATGTCCTCAAGAAGCCAAAATAAATACCTAAATTAGTCTTAGTGTTACAAAGACACATTGGTGCAAGTTTAATGGACTTCCTATGCTACAGTGAAGCAGATGCTGCAGTGGCCTAGGGAGAATGGATCCCAGGAAGTGACAGGAAGGACAGGTGAGAGACAGGAGTTCCATTACACTATTCTCTACCCTGGCTAGACTTTGCATAAAGATAGAATTCTAGAAAGAGCTATTCCAAAGTGTCTTCCTCTATAAATAGGACAAAAACTTATTATTAGGAAAGAGTTTGGTTGTGATAAAAATCCAATATATCTCATTTTAATGATAATTTATGAAATAATTTTAAAAACTTTGAGGACTTACTATGTCCTTGCACTGTTTTTGGAACTGGATTTGCTACTTGTATGATTCTCAGCCTTATGGTGTTACAGATTAAGGAGAGGCACACAAAAGAAGAGCAGAGGTCTCTGGAGTAGTACCATGGGCTATAGGACCATAAAGAGAATCCCAGGAGAGTGGAGACAGTTCCAAGGAGGAGAAGGACTTAGCAGAGTAGCTGTGAAGAGTTAGAGATGAACATCTGTGCCAGGGAGCACTGTGGTAGAAGACCCTGGAGATGGCTACATTTTTAAGACTTAAAAAAAAATCAGGATGGAGCCAGTGCCTGGCTGGAAACTGGTGAAGGAATAAGGAACCTGGAGTCTGAGCACTGGCACATTTTGCCCAAGTTCACACAACAGAGTACAGACTCAAGTCTGTCTGATCATAAAACTAAGAACAGGCCATGTTTCCACTCACAGGGTACTGTTGACACTGTGTTTCCACAATAGCAAATGAGACAGGAGTCCTCAGGAAGCAATCAACAATGATACCATATCCTCTTCCAGAGGTCAGCTCTGATTCCTTTCTTTTAGGTACAGGGTCTCATTTATCCCTAACCTTTTAGTTTACTCACATCAAAAGCCATCACACTTGAATTTCACAGCCATACA
The DNA here is from genome assembly GCF_047511655.1 of Castor canadensis. Classification (NCBI taxonomy): domain Eukaryota; kingdom Metazoa; phylum Chordata; class Mammalia; order Rodentia; family Castoridae; genus Castor; species Castor canadensis. The sequence goes on along the minus strand of NC_133395.1, from coordinate 121,469,982 downwards.
TCCTTTCCTTGGTTTCCTGCCTTTGATGTATTTAACAGCCACCTGGGTACCATTTGGAGATTGTATTCTTGCCACTCTGATTTGTGAAATGTACCCTCAAGAGAAAGATCCGATTGGAATTCTATGTGCTTCTGTTCAATCTTTTAAGATTCACAATTAGACTGCAAAGCACATTTGTTTGTCATGCTCTTTAAAGAGGCAGAGATTTTCTGTTCCACATTTGTATACAGGGTTGAAAATGCTGAGTTATCATGTGGTTTTCTCTTCATGGTGCTAGGAAAATGTTATAAACATCCTGTAAAAAGATGGAAGGCATTAGTGCTTGGTCTAATTTAAAGGCTTTGATAGGTTCCTAATTGGAGCGAGACAATACTTGTGGAAAAGCCAGCATAGAGCCTGGAATGTGATTGATATTAACTATATGGATAGTTCTTAATTAGTTAGCCTCCCATGTGATCCAAAGAACTTTTATGTACACATTAACAACTATATTCAATAACAGTCCCACAAGGGCAGACTGACCAGCCCATTATGTATATGAGAACCATGAAGGAGAGGGAATGGAAGTAACTTGCCAAACTAAAGTGACAGAGGCAGAATTTTTACTTTGGTCTGAAAGGATAATAAATGTCAGGAGTTTTTGTCTGAGATTCACTTTTCTGTTTGAGGTTGCAGCATGATGCTTTTCCTTTGGAAAGTCACCCCTACTGATTCTCAACCCACAGGCATCCAGGAGGGCTAAAGTGGCATCTTCCTTCAGGATGAGCACATAACACTCAGTTAGCCAATGAGGATAACCTATTGTCAACCACAGTGATGGTTCAGGGATGGGCACATGACCCAAATAAACTAATCAGGACCAAAGAGTATCACTCTCACAGAGTTGGCTATAGCTGTTGGTAGGAGAGACATTCTTTCAGCTCAGCATTTCAACTGGGATGATCAAAGACCACAGCTACCAAGTGCTATCTGTGGGAAAGCCTGCCTGGAAAGAAGCCTGATGTATAACATCATTTGGACTATGACCCTGTCATGTTGAACCTAAAAATTCTCTCTTCCCTCTCTTTTTAACACATAAAGACTATTTTTCATACTTAATGTAAATGGAGCCCAAACTCACATTCTATCAATTTAATCTACTATTTCGTAATGCATTATGCACAACAGGAACTCCATAAAGCATGTTCTTATATTCTTAATTTAACAGAAATTCAAAAAAAGACCACCACTCTTACTTTTTCTGATTACAAGTTGATAAACGTAAAAGCCCAGATGTAACCAAAATTCTAAATCTCTTCATGCAAAGACCAAAAAGATCTAATTTTGGAGGTCAGCATGACTGTTTTATTAAAACATAATAAAACCCACATTTTCCTACCTCCTTTTTTCCTACTTATGAGAAATGATATTCTGTGAGCAGGTATCAATTAATGGCTTGGAGAGTCTAACTCTGTTAATACCTGGGACTACATGTGATTTGTCTATGCACAGTCACACTTTAAATGTACCACTTAAAATTATAATTTGAAAAGTAACTCCAAACTTTACTTAAGCTTATGAAGAACATTAAATGAGGTTCATTTCATAACCTACAAGATGATGCATGCTATAAGGACATGTTCTCCTAACTGCTGGCCTTAGATGTCAAATCCAACCAGGATCAACTAGGTGAAGACGGTAAAGTTGTTCCTCTTCTTGGAACAACTCATACTCAATGACTGGACTCAGGTTCCAAAGTCCATGTCCCTTGCTCCAACTGATGGCAGTTCTGAAGGTCAACCTGTCTGCAGAACTCCCTACAGGGCTAGTTGAGTCTCTGTTGTGACTGCACTGTAGCTGCTCCTCTTCTTCTGGCAGACCTGGTTTCTTTCCCCAGTTACTGATCCGATGATCCAGGTTCTTTCTGGTAAATTTCCTGAATCTAATCTCTGATTTAGGGGTATGCTTCCTGGAAAGCCCAACCTGTAGCACACAATAGTATGTCCAAAGAACTTCACCCACCCTTCTCAATAGTTCCACAACCCACAGTTGCAGAACCTCATATTTTAACCTCAGTAGCTCCCACTCCATTCAGACTTTGGTCCCATTTTTCTTACTCCTCCTTCTGGCCTAGATCTTTATTAAGTGGTTTAGGTCAATCTCTTTGGTTATGACTGTGTTCCTATCATCTTTCCTACTCTTGCTCTACACATTCTTCAAATTCTGGAAAAGGATTTTTTGGATGGCTAAAAGGACAAGAAGACTTTAGGAAGATACTTTCAAAATTGTCCCAACCACATTGTATCAAAGTGACACTGACATTTTCTTTAGATAGAAGGAAGGAATTGCAAGAGGTGGGGGCTACAGTAGCTAGTAGCGTTTACAGTTCATTAATTTGGATACGCCAGTGGAAAAGTCTGAAGATTAAGAGATGTGAAATCCATTTACAATAGAAAACAGATTATTACCCTCCTTTCTAAACATAGTAGAATTCTTACAACTATATAGTAAAACTTTACATTTATCTAAACAAGATACTGTGATTAAAAATACAACATTGAATATGGTGAAAATTGCAAAAGTGGTACAGAAATAACTAAATTATAGGAAACCCTTTCTGTAAGAGTTGTGGGATCAAGTCAGATCATCTTGGAAGCCTAACTGCCATATGTAAGTGAAAGACATTTGCTTTGCTCTTTGAAAGATTGCCTCATTTATTAAAGGATTGTCCTGCTTTAAAGAGTTGACAGTTTTCATAAGAGGACTCCTGAGGCAAACATAATCAGACCTCAGAGAAATGGGATTCTTGAGGGACCATTGCCATTTGTTTTGAAAAACTCTAATTATGCAGAAAGAAGAGCAGAAGCCACTTAGCAGGGACCCTGCTATCTTGTCAAGGTTCTCCTCTGACTTGAGACATGCCATTGTCTACTGAGGGAAACAGTGCATTTTGCAGACCAGCCTTATGTGCTGACCTACAGCATCAGCACCATGCTTTGGTCCCCTCCATGAGGTCCTACCACCAGCTGCCACCAGGTTGACCTGAGTTGGTGGCATAGCTAAAGCCTGAAGGCTGATCCAAGGTCATTCACTCAGAACTGAGTCTGATCAGAACACAGTGAGTCATAGTCAGATTTGCATGTTAAGGGGGAAAAAAAAAGAAGAAAGGAAGTAAATATAATCCAACTCTGCTTTTACTCTCATGGAAGATAATTACAACCAAACAAGAAAATTAAATGTCAAAGTGCCAGACTATATTATAATTAAACAAACACAAAGCATGTTTTAGGAACACTAAGGATGCCATCTAAATGACTTAAACAAAGCTTGTTAACAAGGAAGGCAGACACCTTGTCATTACCCCAGAACTAGGCACTGCCCTATGCCTTCTAAGATGGCAGGCAACAATGGAACACATGGACTCCTACAGAGCAGGAGACATTTATTTCTTTATCTTGGGGGTAAGACAATAAGGCTCAGTGGTTATAGCATAGGATGTGAGGTCAACTGGAATAGCTGGTTCAAATCCCACCTGACTCTTTAGCATATGCACTCTCTATGCTTTCATTTCCTACCTATAAAGTAAGGATTATGAACATGATTGCAGGTAGTGTGTAAAACTGCCCACCATGGAGCTCCATTTGTAGTACAAACCCTGTATATTAACTGTGTGTCATCAAATAATTAGTACTGATGGTAGAACCTGATGTATTACTGAGGCCCAGTATATGTTGGACAAGATGAAATAGAAGCAAACGAGTTCACATAGTTTCTAAAATATAACTCAATACTCTTCTAATAAGGTCTTACATGTGGCTTTGAAGCTTTGCAAGATGTTAGCTCCGTGACAATAGGATCCACATTTTCTTCTTCTCTATAGTATGTGGTATGTGTTGCATTAAGAGCTGTTTACTGCTTCCATCTCTAAAAGAGTAAACAGCATGTCATTTGCTTTCCCAAAGGAGTAATAGAGGACTTTTGCTCTACTTGTTCTCACATGAAGTCTAATCATGTACCCTTAATCCCTGGCTACTACATCACTTGAAAACATTTTTTAGATGATGTTTGGAAAAATTTAAATTAGTGGTAGCAGGGTATGGTTAGCTGGTGGTACTGTTAATGTTATAGGTAACTTATGAGTTTGTTTATGTTTCTTTAGTCCAAAGGAGAGAGTTATAAAAGAAATTTCCAGTTTACTGAATAACTTCATGTACATTCTTCCATTATATTTTCACAAAAACATGCAGAGTTCAAGCCAGTGATTCTCAAATTGGGGGGCACACAGAATGAGAGGTGTTATTAGATGATAAATAATATTTAATAACATTGGATATTGCTTTCTTCATCATATTTACTTTCAATGGTATCTATTTAAGAAAAGAACATCAAGTAATAATAGTATAAGAGGCATCAATATAATGTAAAAATTGAGGAAGTGACTTTAGATAACTGAAGTTTATATTCATAGTTTTGGTTAGGTTATAAAACTTTAAGTAGGAGAATTGAAGCCAAGAGGTCCTTTCAAATCCAACTCTTGTCCTCTTTGTATCTCAAGAATACCTCTAACTTGTTAAATAATTTCAGAGATGGGTTTGAGTAGAGGTTAAGCATGCTCCTTTCTAGTTAGGAAGCTCTGAAATGGAACCCAGCTTCAGCACACCTAGGTATGCTTCTTTAGATGAGTTATTTAACATCTCTAATTTTAAAAAAGGGGAGGAGGGTTAATATCACCATATTCATAGGGTCATGATGGTGATTCAATAAGCAAAATCAACATAGAGGGGCTCTATAAATGTCTTCTTAAAATATTGATTGAAAGACTTCAAATAAGAACTTTGTCAAATGCTTACACATTCCTGTGTTTTAATGAGTGAAGTTCATTTCAGTCACCATGAACTAGTCTATCTTAGTGAGGATATACTGTGCATTTCCCTTCTGAGACAAACCATAACCATGGCTAGAGAATTTTAAGGCTTGTTCCTGAGGCTGACTGTTTTAGATATAGGAAGCCTGAAATTATAAATTTGGTCAAGTGAAGATAATGTCATAAATAACTAAATATTGTGGAAGGGAAAGAGCTGAGAAATTGGTCTTCTTGAATTCCATTAAAGGATGCTCTGTTTAGATGTAAAAGAAAATGGCATTTATGCAGAGTGTATGTGTTAGTATACAACAAATTTCTGGGAATGTTTATTGAGCACTTACCCTATTATATATACTCTCTATAAGCACTGGGTATAGACCTATAAATAGGAGAGACCCAAGCTCTGCCTTCAGAGTGCTGCAATAAAATGTTCTAGAACTCTAACCAGAGATATATAGTCTTCTCTCTACTTATTTAGGAAAAAGCACAGCTACAAAGGAGCAAATGAGTAGGCATTAGGTAGCAAATTTGAGATCTAATGCTTCTTGTTCTCACACTTCAAAGAAGACATTTTTCTCTGAGTGTCCACAATGTCAACAGATGTTTGGTCAAACTTTCCCAAATACCAAGCACTTATATAACAATTGTTACTTTATCTATATTTTACCATACTATTTGTGTTTTTATTTCAATACATTCAATTTTTTCAAAGAAATCCTATATTACCAACATAATTAAAAACTAGTCCCTTATTGCATAATACAAGTCATCTATAAGAAACATTTTATTAAAGTTTAGTAAAATACTATGGCCAGCTTTACTGAAGTATAATTGACAAATAAAAATTGTATTCAAGGTCATACAATGAGAAGTTTTGATATAGGTAGACATTGTTTAGTGATTACCACAATCAAATTAATCAACATATCCATCATCACATTTATTAGTGTGTGGATGCTAATACTTATGATCTAGTCTTTTAGAAAATTTCAAGTAAACAACACAGTATTATCAATTGTAATCAGAATTGCCAGATATCTATTAAACTAGTATGGAGGAGATATACATATATGAAACCAAGGCATGTTTCTAAATATCACTGTAGAGATGAGTACTCTTTACCACTTCTGATATTTGCTGGAAACATCATTGAACATAGACAAAATACATCCCAACAAAACCCTGCTTTCTCTAAACAAAAGCCAGAAAAAGAACAACCTCGCTTTTCCCTCTCTTCTGCTCCTCCATCAAGCAGAAATAAAGCACCAACCAGAATCAAACCTTTGACACCCTGAACCACTAGACTGGGGAAAGCTTTCCCACAACACTTTACACTGAGAAAACTTGAGGGCTTCCAACACTGCCACCAGCTCCAAACCTGCCTGCAAGACATTTGACAGACCAAACAGATGAGTGCCACCCATCGAGCAGAATTCCCCTAGCCACCCCTGGGATAAACCAACACAGCCCCTGGGCAGACTGCTCCCCTCCAAAAAAAACCAACCTGAACAACAAACAGCAAACTGTAATCTAGCACAACAGCAGAGGGGGTGGGAATGCTGTAAGCGTATCAGAAAAAGGGGGAGGAGCAAGGAGCTAATTTCAGCATGAACTATCAGTGAACAAATACTGGAAAGGCAGGAAGGCCAAGAGTGGGTGGGCAGTAGCCACTCTCCAAAGCAGGGCAGGTAGTGAACCACAGAGCTCATCTCCTGAGCCAGTGAGCAGCACCCAAAGTCAAATTGCCCCGCAAAACTGAAAAAACAAACAGTAAACCGTCATAACACACTAACAGAAGAGGGGGCTGATGGAACACTGAACCTGCCCCAGAGAAAGGGTTGGGCAAAGAAATAAGCCCCCAGTGTGGAAATCCCAGTAAACAAGCATAGCAAAAAGCCACCCCCCAAACAGGGCAACTAGTGGACTACAGGACTGATCTCCTGAACCCGAGGACAGCATTCAAACTTAAACTGCCCCACCTCTCTGGGGGAGGAGCTGACAAAGCAGCTGCAGCTGAAGAGTAACATAGCAATAAGGTGAGGAAATCAATATCTCTGACCACCCTGCATGATCTGGCAAAGCTACCTCACCTCACAATTTCAATTTATCTGGTAGACAAAGGAACAAAATACTACTCACAAGCCAATCACCTGACAAGACCAGGTCAGAACTTCTGCTTATATGCTAATACCAGAACTGGATGCCAGAGGAGGATCTCCAGAACTTAAACTAAGACTGAAATTCTATTGTTCCTGAACCTGGTATTTTTCTCTTTAAAAAAATTTTTTTTCTTTTTTTAATTTTCTTTTGTTTGTTTGGTATTTCTGTTTGTTTCTTCATTTTTTTCCCATTGATTCCTTTGGTTTTTTTGTTTGTTTTGTTATTGTGGGTTTCCTATTTTTATTTCTATTATCTTTTTTCTTACTATACTGTCAACTTTACCATCATCATCTTCTCATCCCCACTCTCACCCTTTGCACTCTCCCTCATTCTCCTGTGCTAAAATCCATTGCTCCCCTCCCCAACAACTCATTTTGCCCCTTCTCATCCACTCTCTCCCCTGCCTACACCTTTCCCTCCCATTCTCCCCCAACCTGTCAGCAGACTACCCCTCCTTCCTACATACTCACAACCTGCTGAGCAACCTACCACACCAATTTTACACAACCCCAAACCCCTATGGTCGCTAACAAAAGCACCCTCTACTACTACATTAGAAATATACCCAAACACACACAAAGACCACAAAACCCAGAGGCCCCCACACTGCTTCCCCCACTCACCCACCCCACTTCCTACCTCCCCCTTTAGTGCCACCCTATCCATCTCCCCATATTTCTATAGCTAGGCTTACAAACGTTAACCCCCCAACTCCCACTGCTTATAGATATTACCACCAAGGGGTCTTCTATATAGCATATAGCATTAAACCCATGAATTAGTTATTACAAAACTACACCCAGACAAGGGTGTAATTATACCAACCTAGCTAAAAACCCAAGACAGCTATAAAACAAAAATTAAATTAAGGGAAAGAAAACAGGTAACTAAAACCACTAACTAGCCTGTCAAGAACATAGTTGCACAGTACCAAGTGGAGCAATGGGAAGAAAAAAAAGTGATGGAAACCACTCTCCCCCCACCCAAAATAATTTAATTCAGGATTTGGAGGGAAATGAAGAAAATGGATACCCAGTTCCGGACTCCAACAAAACAAAAATAAATGACACCAAGGAACCCAGCAATGCCCACAAAAACACCCTCAAAGAAGAATCCTGCAACTAATCACTGAGAATTTCATGGAGATGATACTAGATGCAGTTAACCAAAATGTACAAGATGCACTCAAGAAATTTCAAGACACCAAAAATAATGAATATGAGAAGAGACAGAAACAAATAAATGAACTCATAGGAGCCCTAAATACACACCAAAGTGAAACAGAGAACACTATAAATAGAGAGATAAATGAATTAAAGATTAAAATAGAAAATATTAAAGAGGAGGTGACCCATGATATGGAAAATGTCAGAAAAAAAGAAACAAACAAACACAAAACACAGTGGAAGGCCACTCCAGCAGACTAGAACAGAAGACAGAATCTCAGAACTTGAAGACAAAATAGAAATTAAAGGAAAAACTGAAGAACTGTTAGTTAAACAACACAAGATCTGTGAAAGGAATATGCAAGAACTCATCAACTCCATTAAAAGACCAAACCTGAGAATCATGGGCATTAAAAAAGGAGAAGAGGTCCAAGCAAAAAGGATTCATAATATATTCAATAAAACAATAACAGAAAATTTCCCAAATCTAAAGAAAACTATGCCCATACAGGTATAGGAGGCCTCCAAAACACCAGACAGACATGACCAAAATAGAACTACCCCACAACATATTATCATTAAAACAACAAGTACAGAGACTAGAGAAAGAATATTGAAGGCTGTAAGAGAGAAAAAACAAATAACATATAAAGTTAAACCCACCAAAATCATAGTAGATTTCTCAACAGAAATTTTAAAAGCAAGAAGGGCATGGAGTGAGGAATTTTAGGCACTGAATGAAAATAACTTCAACCTTAGGATACTCTATCCAGCAAAATTATCATTCAAAATAGATAGAACAATAAAAATCTTCCTTGATAAGCAGAAACTAAAACAATATATGACCACCAACTACCACTACAAAAGATTCTCCAAGGAATTCTGTGCACAGAAAATGAAAGCAAACAAAACCATGAGAGGACAGGTAGTATGAAACCACAGGAGAAGAAAAGACAAGGAATTGAGAGAATAACACTGATTCAGCTTCACACAATCAAACCCTTAAACAACAAAAACAACTAAATGGCAGGAATCACCACACACCTATCGATATTAACACTGAATGTCAACAGACTCAAATCCCCCATCAAAAGACCCTGTTTAGCAAACTTGTTTAAAAAGGAAGCTCCAACAATCTTTTGTTTACAGTAGACCCATCTCATTGAAAGAAACAAACACTGGCTTAGGGTGAAAGGCTGGAAGGAGAGTTACCAAGCCAATAGCCCATGAAAACAGGAAGGAGTAGCAAAACTTACACAAAGTAGACTTAAAACTTACATTGATTAAATGAGATAAAGAAGGACACTACTAATAAAAGAGGAAATAGACCAAAAGGAAGTAACAATTATCAACCGATATACACCCAATCTCAATGTACCCAATTTCATCAAACATACTTTAAAGGGCTTAAAAGCACATATAGACTCCAATATAGTGGTAGTGGGAGACTTTAATAACTCCCCTATCACCAATAGATAGGTCATCCAAAAGAAAAATCAATAAAGAAATTCTAGAACTAAATCACACCATAGATCAAATGGACTTAGCTGATGTCTAAAGAATATTTCATCCAACATACACACAATATACATTCTTCTCAGAAGCCCATGGCACTTTCACCAAAATTGATCATATCTTAGAGCACAAAACAAGCCTCAACAAATATAAGAAAATAGAAATAATCCCCTGCATTCTATCTGATCACAATGCGTTAAAACTAGAACTCAACAACAAAAATAATAGCAGAAAATATGCAAACAATTGGAAGCTGAACAACACATTGATCAATAGGTCATTGATGAAATGAAAGAGGAAATTAAAAGGTTCCTGGAAGTTAATGAAAATGAAAAGATGACCTACCAGAACCTATAGGATGCAGCAAAGGCAGTTCTAAGAGGAAAGTTTGTAGCCATGAGTGCATATATTAAAAGGACAGAAAGATCTCAAATAAATGACCTAATGTTACATCTCAAACTCCTAGAAAAATAAGGACAAGGAAATCCCAAAACAAGCAGAAGGAGAGAAATAATAAAAATAAGTGCCGAAATTAATGAAGTGGAGACCAAAAAAACCATACAAAGAATCAATGAAATAAAAAGCTGGTTCTTTGAAAAAATAAACAAGATTGACAGACCCCTGGAAAATCTGACTAAAATGAGGAGGGATAAAAACCCAAATCAGTAAAATCAGAAACACAAAAGGGCAGATAACAACAAAAACCACAGAAATCCAGGTAATCACCTGAGACTACTTTAAAACTTATATTCCAATAAATTTGAACATCTTGAAGAAATGGACAAATTTCTAGATACTTATGACCATCCAAAATTGAACCAAGAGGATACACCTTGGTCTATTTACACCTAAATAGATCTATAACACAAATTGAAATTGAAGCAGCAATAAAGAGTCTCCCAAAAAAGAAAAGTCCAGGACCTGATGGATTCTCTGATGAATTATATAAGACATTTAAAGAAGAACTAATACCAACTTTCCTTAAACTTTTCCATGAAATAGAAAGGGAAGGAATACTGCCTAACTCATTCTATGAAGCCAGTATTACAATCATCCAAAAACCACACAAAGACACATCAAAAAAGGAGAACTATAGACCAATCTCCTCAATGAACATTGACACAAAAATCCTCAATAATATAATGGCAAACTGAATCCAACAACATATCAGAAAGATCATTCACCACAACCAAGTTGGTTCATCCCAGGGATGCAGGGGTGGTTCAACATATGCAAATCAATAAATGTAATACAGCACATTAATAGAAGCAAAGACAAAAACCACTTGATCGTCTCAATAAATGTAGAAAAAGCCTTTGATAAGATTCCACTCCACTTCAGGATAAAAGCTCTAAGAAAACTATGAAGAAAAGGAATGTACCTTAACATTATAAACGCTATATGTGACAAAACTATAGCCAACATCATAGTTAATGGTGAAAAACTGAAACAATTTCCCCTAAAATCAGGAATGAGACAACGGTGCCCACTATCCCCACTCCTATTCAACATAGTCCTGGAATTCCTAGCCAGAGCAATAAGGCAAGAAGAAGAAATAAAAGGAATACAAATAGATAAAGAAACTTTAAAAATATCTCTATATGCAGATGACATGATCCTATACCTCAAGGACCCAAAAACCTCTACCCCAAAACTCCTAGACACCATAAACAGCTTCAACAATGTGGCAGGATACAAAATCAACTTACAAAAATCATTAGCTTTTCTATACACCAAAAATGAACAAATTGGTAAAGAATATATGAAAACGATTCCATTTATAATACCCTCAAAAAAACCAAATCAAATATCTAGGAGTAAACTTAACAAAGGATATGAATGACCTCTACAAGGAAAACTACAAAACTCTGAAGAAAGAGTTTGAGGAAGACTACAGAAGGTGGAAAGATCTTCCATGCTAAGGATTGGTAGAATAAACATAGCAAAAATGGCTATACCATCAAAAGCAATCTACATGTTTAATGCAATTCCTTTCAAAACCCCAATGACCTTCATCACAGATTGAAAAATCTACCCCAAAATTAATTTGGAAACACAAAAGACCACAAATAGCTAGGCAATACTGAGCAAAAAGAGCAATGCTGGAGGTATCACAATAGCTGACTTCAAACTGTATTACAAAGCAATAGCAATAAAAACAGCATGGTACTGTCACAAAAACAGATATGAAGACAAGTGGAACAGAGTAGAAGACCCGGATATGAATCTATACAGCTATGCCCACCTTATTTTTGACAAAGGTGCCAAAAACATACAATGGAAAATAGACAGCCTCTTCAACAAATGTTGCTGGGAAGAGTGATTATCCACCTGCAAGAAACTGAAACTAGATCCATGTTTATCACCCTGTACTAGTATCAATTCAAAACGGATCAAGGGCCTTAATATCAGACCTAAAACTCTGAAGCTAGTACAGAAAAGAGCAGGGAATACTCTGGAAGTAATTGGTATAGGCAAGGACTTCCTCAATAGAACCCCAGCAGCTTAGCAACTAAGAGAAAGGATGGACAAATGGGACTACATGAAATTAAAAAGTTTCTGCACAACAAAAGAAATGGTCTGTAAATTGAAGAGACCACCCACAGAGTGGGAGAAAATATTTTCTGGCTATGCATCAGACAAAGTCCTGATAACCTGAATATACAGGGAGCTCAAAAAATACCCCCAAATCAATGAACCAATAAAGAAATGGGCAACTGAACTAAACAGAACTTTTTCAAAAGAAATCCAAATGGCCAAAAACACATGAAAAAATGTTTACTATCTCTGGTCATAAAGGAAATGCAAATCAAAACCACACTAAGATTCCACCTCACCCCTGTTAGAACAGCTATCATCAAAACACCAACCACCAACAACTACAAATGGTAAGGATGTGGAGAAAAAAGGAACCCTCATACACTGCTGGTGGGAATACAAGCTAGTACAACCACTCTGGAAAACAATATGGAGGCTTCTTTAAAAACTAAACGGGATTCCAAGATGGCAGCTAGAGGGAGGAAGCAGAAAGCGTGTCTTCTAAAGTGAAATCTTGGAGAGATGCTGGAGACACATCTTGCAGGCAAGGCCACCGAGAAGAGGCAAAACTTTGACCCCTCCACACCTCCAACCTGTGCAGAGAATCTCCACTTCACGTTAAACGGAGAAACCAGGAGGGCCCCCAGGCTGCCAGATGCCCATGCCCAGATGGCCTGGGAAAACACAGACCACAAGGTAAACTAAGTGGTACATGGTACTCCCACAGACAACCCTGGGCCAGATCAGCATAGCCCCCTGGACAGACTGACCCCCACCCAGGGAAAAAAGAGAAAGTGAGTAATAAGCAATAAGAACAATAAAGACACGTGGCAAAGAGGGTGGGGAACCCTAAGTACTGAAGGTGGGGGAGGGGAATCCCTCCCGGAACTATAAATAAACAAGCCGGGCCTGGCCAGAGAGAGTGGGAGTGGTGGCACATGCCCAGCAATCAGGAGCGGGAAAGCTTGTGAGAGTGGCAGAGGGAGGAAAACTCCACAGGAGAGGGGGAAGACCAACCTCCCACATTAGCTGTAAATAAACAAGCCAGCCAGCAGGAGCACCAGAACACACCCAGCAATCAGGAGTGGGAAAGCTTATAAAAGCAGTGGTGGAAGGAACACTCCACAGGAGGCGGGGGAAGACCCACTTCCTACATGAACTGTAAATAAACACGCAGGCCTGAGAAAGCAGGTGCAGTGTTACCTCCCCCAGTGTGCTTGGAAAGAGGAAAGCTTGTAGCAAAGGCTCATGCACAAGAGAACTCTGAGTAAACAAAACCTGCTGGGACCAGATGAGTGCTAAGCTCACCCCTGAGATCTGCATAAATAACACCACCAGCAACAGTAGGCTGACAGCAGTGGGCAGGTGAGCCACAAACTCCGAGAGCCATTTGCAGAACTGTCTCCAGACTCTTTTTTTTCTCTTCCTACCTTTGATGAGAAAACAACTGAACTACACCTGCATGCTGAAAAACTTACTGAAACTGTATTGCATTTAACTTGGGACACTTTGTGGGTTTGTTTTGTTTTGTTTTGTTTTGTCTATTTTATTTTCCCCTTTGATGAGACAACTACAGAACAACATCTGAGGCACCATCTCAGGATTGGAGGCTGAGGGACAAACACCAAAATTATTAAGACTGAAACTTCATTGCATTTGAACTTGGAGATTTTTTAATTTTTATTTTATTTATTTTTTATTTTTAATTTTATTTAATTTTATTTTTTATATATATGTTTTTTCATTAAAAACCACTTGATCATCTCAATACATGCAGAAAAAGCTTTTGATAAGATCCCACACAATTTCATGATAAAAGCTCTAAGAAAACTAGGAATAGAAGGAAACTACCTCAACATTATAAAAGCTATATATGACAAGCCTACAGCCAGCATTATACTTAACAGAGAAAAACTGAAACCATTCCCTCTAAAATCAGGAACTAGACAAGGATGCCCACTATCTCCACTCCTATTCAACATAGTACTGGAATTCCTAGTCAGAGCAAATAGGCAAGAAGAAGGAATAAAAGGAATACAAATAGGTAAAGAAACTGTCAAAATATCCCTATTTGCAGATGACATGATCCTATACCTTAAAGACCCAAAAACTATTCAGAAGCTCCTACACACCATCAATAACTACAGCAAGGTAGCAGGATATAAAATCAACATAGAAAAATCATTAGCATTTCTACACACTAACAATGAGCAAACTGAAAAAGAATGTATGAAAACAATTCCATTTACAATAGCCTCAAAAAAACCCAAATACCTAGGTGTAAACCTAACAAAAGATGTGAATGACCTCTACAAGGAAAATTATAAACTTCTGAATAAAGAGATTGGGGAAGACTATAGTAAGTGGAGAGATCTCCCATGCGCAAGGATTGGTAGAATCAACATAGTAAAAATGTCTATACTCCCAAAAGTAACGTACATGTTTAATGCAATTCCTATCAAAATTCCAATGAGATTCATTAAAGAGATTGAAAATCTATCATGAAATTTATATGGAAACACAAGAGGCCACGAATAGCCAAGGCAATACTCAGTCAAAAGAACATGCTGGAGGTATCACAATACCTGACTTCAAACTATATTACAAAGCAATAACGATAAAAACAGCATGGTACTGGCACAAAAACAGACATGAAGACCAGTGGAACAGAATAGAGGATCCAGATATGAAGCCACACAACTATAAGCAACTTATCTTTGACAAAGGAGCTAAAAATATACGATGGAGAAAAATAGCAGCCTCTTCAAGAAAAACTGCTGGGAAAACTGGTTAGCAGTCTGCAAAAAACTGAAACTAGATCCATGTATATCACCCTATACCAAGATTAACTCAAAATGGATCAAGGATCTTAATATCAGACCACAAACTCTAAAGTTGATACAGGAAAGAGTAGGAAATACTCTGGAGTTAGTAGGTATAGGTAAGAACTTTCTCAATGAAACCCCAGCAGCACAGCAACTAAGAGATAGCAGTGATAGATGGGACTTCATAAAACTAAAAAGCTTCTTCTCATCAAAAGAAATGGTCCCTAGACTGAAGAGAACACCCACAGAGTGGGAGAAAATATCTGCCAGCTACACGTCAGACAAAGGACTGATAACCAGAATATATAGGAAACTTAAAAAACTAAATTCTCCCAAAACTAATGAACCAATAAAGAAATGGGCAAGTGAACTAAACAGAACTTTCTCAAAAGAAGAAATTTAAATGGCTGAAAAACACATGAAAAAATGCTCACCATCTCTAGCAATAAAGGAAATGCAAATTAAAACCACACTAAGATTCCACCTCACCCCTGTTAGAATAGCCATCATCAGCAACACCAACAACAACAGGTGTTGGCGAAGATGCAGGGAAAAAGGAACCCTTTTACACTGCTGGTGGGAATGCAAACTAGTACAACCACTCTGGAAAAAAATTTGGAGGCTACTTAAAAAGCTAAACATTGATCTACCATTTGATCCAGCAATACCACTTTTGGGGACATACCCAAAAGACTGTGACACAGGTTACTCCAGAGGCACCTGCACACCCATGTTTATTGCGGCACTATTCACAATAGCCAAGTTATGGAAACAGCCAAGATGCCCCACCACTAACGAATGGATTAAGAAAATGTGGTATCTATACACAATGGAATTTTATGCAGCCATGAAGAAGAACGAAATGTTATCATTCACTGGTAAAAGGATGGAATTGAAGAACATCATACTGACTGAGGTTAGCCTGGCCCAAAAGACCAAAAATCCTATGTTCTCCCTCATATGCAGACATTAGATTAAGGGCAAACACAAGGGGATTGAACTTTGATCACAAGATAAAAGCAAGAGCAACAAGGGAGATATGAGGATAGGTAGGATACCTAAAAAATTAGCTAGCATTTGTTGCCCTTAATGCAGAGAAACTAAAGCAGATACCCTAAAAGCAACTGAGGCCAATAGGAGAAGGGGACCAGGAACTAGAGAACAGGTTAGATCAAAAAGAATTAACCTAGAAAGTAACATACACGCACAGGAAATTAATGTGAGTCAACTCCCTGTATAGCTATCCTTATCTCAACTAGCAAAAGGATACAGCAAAAACTCTTGTTCCTTCCTATTATTGTTTATACTCTCTCTTCAACGAAATTAGAGATAAGGGCAAAATAGTTTCTCCCAGGTATCATGGGGGTGAGGGGGAGAAGGAGGTGATGGGGCGAGTGGTAAGGGAGGGGGTGAGGGCAGGGGGGAGAAATGACCCAAGCATTGTATGCACATATGAATAATAAAAAATAAAAAAATTTAAAAAAATTAAAAAATAAACATAGACCTGCTATATGATCCAGGAATACTACTGGTAAGGAATGCAACTCAGGTTACTCCATAGGCATCTACATACCCATGTTTATTGCTGCACTATTCACAATAGCCAAGTTATGGAAACATCCAAGATGCCCCACAACTGATGACTGAATTATAAAAATGTGGTATTTATACACAATGGAATTTTACTCAGCCATGATGAAGAATGAAATCTTGTCATTTGCAAGTAAATGGATGGAACTGGAGAACATCATCCTAAGTAAAGTTAGTCAGACTCAAAGGCAAAAAATCATACGTTCTCCCTCATATGCAGACTTTAAGCCTAAAACAAATGCAGTAATATTATTGGACATGGGTCACACACTAAGGGGCGAGCACATACAGGAGGAATAGGGAAAGGTAGGAAACCCAACTTGAAAGTGTTTGATGTGCCCACTGTAGAGGAGCTAAATATAGTAACTTTAAAATGACAGAGATCACTATGGGAAGGTGACTGGGAAGTAGTGAAGAGGTCTGAGAGATGAATCAATTTGGGTTTTAATACGCATGTGCTAGGAAATCTCTCTGTATAGCTATCCTTATCTCAAACTAGCAAAAACGCTATGTGTTTCTTATTATTGCCTATGTCTTCTCTTCAACAAAATTGGAGAAAATGGCAGAACAGGTGCTGCCTGGAAGTGAGAGGGTGGAAGGAGAGGAAGGGGGTGAGGGGGAGTGGGGAGAAATGGCCCAAACAATGTATGCACATATGAACAAATGAATAAATAAACCAACAACAACAACAAAAGAACAACCTTGAAAGAAAGAAAAAGTTTAGCCTATACCAGTCAAACACCACTGAGAATAACTGTGGCTCTATTTCCATCTGTACCAGAAAATGTCAGTTGGAATGCCTAGATTTTCCAAATTCAAATGAAGAGAAGAACCCTAACTAGTCACCAGCCACTGTCTGAGTTAGGATCCAGGATTTTAGTGCCTTCTGTACAGTATCAAAGCTCCTGGAAAAGCCAGAGAAAACCATGTATGGAGTCTGAATTCCCATCCCCATCCTGCAGTAATAAGGCTCCCATCCTTCTAGAGTGGTGCAGAAGAGGCCGAGGAGAATCAAGATGTTGACCATCGTTTAGCAGTGATGAGTCCATCTCCTACTCCCATAACGTCAGTGAAGAAAGCAATAACAAGACGCTCCTACCCCTCCATACCAGCGAGGCATCGTCAGAGACCTACTGAGAAGTTGAATTTCCCACCCTCATTCCTATAGCCATACACCTTTCTCTCCTCTGGGGTCACTGGAGGTAGGTGGGGAACATGTGCTTCTCCTTCCACATGGCAATAATGTAGAGGAAGCCAGTTAGAGATCATGCAGGTTCTCTTAGCATGATACCCAAAATGTGCAGCTTCAATAGAAAATCACTCATCATGCCAAGAATGAAGAAAATTTCAAACTGAACTTAGGAAAAGACAATCATTAGACTTCAAGAGTGAACTGAGAGATGGTAGAATTATTTGACAAGTACTTTATAAGAATCATAATGAAGATTCCAAGACGGCAGCTAGAGGGAGGAAGCAGAAAGCGAGCCTCCTATAGTGAAATCTTGGAGAGACGCTGGAGACACACCTTGCAGGCAAAACCACCGAGAAGAGACAAAATTTTGAGCCCTCCACACCTCCAGATGGCGCAGAGCATCTCCACGTCATGTTAAATGGAGAAACCAGGAGGGCCCCCGGGCGGCCAGTTGCCCACGCCCAAACAGCTTGGAAAGACACAGACAAGGTGAGCTTAGTGGTACCGCGGTACTCCCACAGACAACCCTGGGCCAGATCAGCATAGCCCCCTGGACAGACCAACCTTCACCCAGGGAAAAAACAGAAACTGAGTAATGAGCAATAAGAACAATAAAGACACGTGGGAAAGAGGGTGGGGGGGGCACTGAGCACCAAAGATTGGGGGAAGGGAATCCTTCCCGGAACTGTAAATAAACAAGCCAGGCCAGCGGGAGCAGGGACATGTGCCAAGCAACCAGGAGCGGGAAAGCTTGTGAGAGTGGCGGAGGGAGGAAAACTCCAGAGGGGAGGGGGGGAAGACCAACCTCCCACGTGAACTGTAAACAATCACAGTGGCCGGCAGGGGCAGCAGCACCACCCAGTAATCAGGAGCAGAAAAACTTGTAAATGTGGCAGTGGGAGGAAAACTCCACAGGAGACGGGGGAAGACCCACTTCCCACATGAGCTGTAAACAAACACAAAGGCCTGAGAAAGCAGGTGCAGTGTCACCTCCCCCAGTGTGCTTGGAAAGGGGAAAGCTTGTAGCAGAGGCTCGTGCCCAGGAGAACTCTGAGTAAACAAAGCCTGCAGGACCAGGTGAGTGTTAAGCTCACCCCTGAGATCTGCATAAGTAATGCCTCCAGCAACAGCAGGCTGACAGCAGTGGGCAGGCAAGCCAGAGCCGCAGATACCATTCACAGAACTGTCTCCAGACTCTTTTATTTTTTCTCTCTCTCACTACCTTTGATGAGAAAACAACTGAACTACACCTGCATGCTGAAAAACTTACTGAAACTGTATTGCATTTGAACTTGGGACACTTTGTAGGTTTTTATTTCTTGTGCAGTTTTGTTCTACTTTATGCATCCCCTTTGATGAGACAACTACAGAAGAACATCTGAGGCACCATCTCCAGGATTAGAGACTGAGACAGACACCAAAATTATTAAGACTGAAACTTCATTGCATTTGAACTTGGAGGTTTCTTTTTTCTATTTTTCATTTTGTTTTATTTTATTTATATATATATATTTCCTTCATTTACTTATTTTTTATTTTTATTCTTGTCTGTATTCTTTTTATTTTTTATTTTCAATCCTCTCTCTGTCTCTCTAATGCCTGTTCAGCTTACTGTCGATTAGTACACTAACGCTCCCTGTTTATACCTTTGAAACTTTCTTGTTTGATTCCTTGTTTTGTTTTCTCCTACTTGTCTGTTTATTTGTTATTCCCTTTTCTTTAACTTCTTGCTTTCCATATCCTCTTACCTTTCCATTCTAAATATTACCATTGTTATTATTACAAGCTAGAAAATACTTAATTGCACACAGTACAGGGACAGTAACAACACCAAAGACAATGACGGGAAGACAGAAAAAACAGGGAAACCAGTTTCCCCACAGCAAAAAATTAGTACAGGAACCAGAGGGGAATGAAGAAAACAGATACTCAGATCCAGACTCCAACAAAATGAAGATAAACTATGCCAAAGAACCCAATGAAGCCCACAAGAATAATTTAAAAGAAGACATACTACAGGTACTCAATGAGAATTTTATAGAGATGATACTGGATATGGTCAACCAAAATGTACAGGAGACACTCAAGAAATTCCAAGACAACAAAAATAGAGAATTTGAAAAAGCAAAAGAAGAAATAAAGGAAACCATAGAAGCACTGTATAAAAACCAAAGTGAAACAGAGAACACGATAAATAAATAGATAAATGAACTCAGGACAAAAATAGACAATATTAAAGAGGAAACCATCCAGGAAATGGAAAACCTCAGAAAAAAGAATGAAACAGAACTGCAAAACAAAACGGAAGGCCAATCCAGCAGAATAGAACAAACAGAAGACAGAATCTCAGAACTTGAAGATGAAATGATAATTAAAGGAAAAACCAAAGAACTATTAATTAAACAACTCAAGACCTGTGAAAAGAAAATGCAAGAACTCACCGACTCCATCAAAAGACCAAACTTGAGAATCATGGGCATCGAAGAAGGAGAAGAGTTGCAAGCGAAGGGAATGTGTAACATATTCAACAAAATAATAACGGAAAATTTCCCAAATCGAGAGAAAGATATTCCCATACAGATGCAAGAGGCCTCCAGGACACCAAACAGACCAGATCAAAATAGAACTACCCCATGACATATCATCATTAAAACAAGAAGTTCAGAAACTAGGGAAAGAATATTGAAGGCTGTAAGAGAGAAAAAACAAGAAACATACAAAGGTAAACCCATCAAAATCACAGCAGACTTCTCAACAGAAACGCTAAAAGCAAGAAGAGCGTGGGGTGACATCTTCCGGGCACTGAATAAAAATAACTTCAACCCCAGGATACTCTACCCAGCAAAACTATCATTCAAAAAAATGGAGCAATAAAAGTCTTCCATGATAAGCAGAAACTAAAACAATATGTGACCACAAAGCCACCACTACAAAAGATTCTTCAAGGGATTCTGCACACAGAAAGTGAAACCCAACTTAACCATGAAAAGACAGGCAGCACCAAATCACAGGAAAAGAAAAAGCAAGAAAGTAGAGAGTAACCTCAACTTAGGTACACACAATGAAACCTTAAAACAACTAAGACAACTAAATGACAAGAATCACCACATACCTATCAGTACTAACACTTAATGTTAAAGGACTTAATTCACCCATCAAAAGGCACCGCTTGATGAAATGGATTAAAAAGGAAGATCCAACAATTTGTTGCTTACAGGAGACCCATCTCACAAACAGAAATAAGCATAGGCTTAGGATGAAAGGCTGGAAGAAGATTTACCAAGCCAATGGCCCCCAAAAACAGGCAGAAGTAACAATATTTATCTCTGATAAAATAGACTTCAAACCTACATTGATCAAAGGAGATAAAGAAGGACATTCCATACTAATAAAAGGGCAATAGACCAAAAGGAAATAATAATCATCAACCTGTATGCACCCAATGTCAACGCACCCAATTTCATCAAACATACCGTGAAAGACCTAAAGGCATATATTAATGCCAATACAGTGGTTGTGGGAGACTTTAACACCCCATTATCATCAATAGAGGGGTCATCCAAACAAAAAATCAATAAAGAAATCCTAGATCTAAAATATACAGTAGATCAAATGGACCTACTTGATGTCTAAAGAATATTTCATCCAACTTCTATACAATATACATTCTTCTCAGCAGCCCATGGAACCTTTTCCAAAATAGATCATATCCTAGGGCACAAAGCAAGCCTCAGCAAATATAAGAAAATAGAAATTATACCATGCATACTATCTGATCACAATGCAGTAAAACTAGACTCAACAACAAAAGTAAAGACAAAAAACATGCAAACAGCTGGAAACTAAATAACTCATTACTTAATGAACAATGGATTATCGATGAAATAAAAGAGGAAATTAAAATGTTCCTGGAAGTCAATGAAATGAAAACACAACCTACTGGAACCTACAGGACACACCAAAGGCAGTCCTGAGAGGAAAGTTTATAGCCATGAGTGCAAATATTAAAAAGACTGAAAGATCCCAAATCAATGACCTAATGATACATCTCAAACTCCTAGAAAAACAAGAACAAGCAAATCCCAAAATAAATAGAAGGAGAGAAATAATAAAAATAAGAGCTGAAATCAATGAAATAGAAACCAAAAAAACCATACAAAGAATTAATGAAACAAAAAGTTGGTTATTTGAAAAAATAAACAAGATCGATAGACCCCTGGCAAACCTGACTAAAATGAGGATAGAAAAAACCCAAATTAGTAGAATCAGGAATGCAAAAGGGGAGATAACAACAAACACCATGGAAGTCCAGGAAATCATCAGAGACTACTTTGAGAACCTATATTCAAATAAATTTGAAAATCTTAAAGAAATGGACAGATTTCTAGATACATATGATCATCCAAACTGAACCAAGAGGAAATTAATCACCTGAATAGATCTATAACACAAAATGAAATTGAAGCAACAATCAAGTTTCCCCAAAAAGAAAAGTCCAGGACCTGATGGATTCTCTGCTGAATTTTATCAGACCTTTAAAGAAGAACTGATACCAACCCTCCTTAAACTGTTCCACGAAATAGAAAGGGAAGGAAAACCACCAAACACATTTTATGAAGCCAGTATACACTTATCCCAAAACCAGGCAAAGACACCTCCAAAATAGCAGAATGGAAGGACTAAAAGAAAAACATTAGTGAACATAAAAACAATAATAGAAATTATTCAATGGGAACACAGTCAGAAAATAGACTAAAGAATATGTGGGGCCAGAGCAAAAGAAAAATATAGATGTTAGTGTAGTCCATGAGAGAGAAGAGAAAGACACAGCTGAAAAATATTTTTAAAAACCATGGCTGGATTTTCCCCAAATGTTGGAAGAAACACCAAAAGCAGAGAAATGGAAATAATACTTTACCTACTGAAAAATAATTCGACCTTTTGTAGACTTTTCACTATAAACTATGGAAGCTGAAAGGAAGTGGAAGAACATTTCTCAAGTGCTAAAGAAGACAAATGAAGACCAGAATTTTACATCTAATGAACATGTACCTCAGGAATGTAAAGGGAAATTTATAAAACTTAGAAGCATTTATTGTTAGGAGAACTAAGAGAATGAACATAAAAAGGAACATCAGAAAGAAAGGAAGAAGAAATGGTGGAAAGCATGAACTTATGGGTAAATCGATACATTTTCTTTCTCTTGAGTTTTCTAAATTATGTTTCACAGCTCTTCATAATCATAGAGTCTAACACTGCATTGAGGGAGATATCAGAAAAACACTGATGCAGTTCTAAAAATATTTTGAGGAAATATGTAAGTTTGTCATATCATAAACTGACAAGTGAAAAAGGCAAATGTTGATAAGTTTTCTACACTTTACTTGAAGTGGTAAAATAGTGATACTAGTAGACTCTGATGAGTTTTATGAATATAAGATATATATAAATACACAGACACACACACACACACACACACACACACACACACACACACACATATATAATATATAATACCAGGAGGAATCTATAAGAAAGCTCTACAAAGACATATACTCTCAAAAACATTGGAGATAAGCCAAAATGGAATTTGAAAAAGATGTTTAAGTAATCCATTAGTAGGTAGTAGAAAGAAAACAGAAAAGCAATAAACAAAATGAACAGAAAATAAAAAATAAAATGATAGACTTTAACATATCAATAGTGACATTAAATGTAAATTATCTAAAGACACAATTAAAACATAGAGGTTTGAAGAATAGTTAAAAACATTATCTAACTGTTCTATCTATAACAAATTCATTTTGGCCATAAATCATAGACATATAGGAAGTAAAAGGATGGAAAAAGATAATATCATACAGACATCAATCACATGAAAGCAGGAGCATAAATATTAATATTAAATAAAGATTTCAGAGCATAGAAAAAAGTGGAATAAATGATAAAAGGGTCAATCCAAAAGAAGACATTGTTGTTCTAAATGTATTTGCACCAAAAAACAGAGCTACAAACTTCTTGAAGCACAACCTAGTAGGACTGATAAAAGAAAGTCAAATCCACAATTATGATTAGAACTAGGAAGAAAATGTCCAAGGATATAGACTAATTAAACATCACCAACAAACTGGAGTTAATCAACATTGAAGAACTCTTCATCAAGCAATGCAGAATACACGTACCACTGAAGTACGGGTGGAGCATGTCCCAAGACAGGCCACATTCTGAATCATAAAACAAAAGTAAATATATTTAAAAGAAGTAAAAATCATATAGAATATATTTTTGAACTCAAAGAAACCAAACTAGAAATAAAAAACAGGAAAATTCCTCCAAAACAAGGAAACCACACACACACACACAGTATGTGGATGAGAAGGGAAATGTCAAGCCATAAAAAGGAATGAAACTATGTCCTTTGTGGGAAAATGGATGGACCTGTAAATCACCATTTTAAGCGAAATAAACAGACTGAGAAAGACAAAGCCTACATGTTCTCTCTCATTTATAGCATGTAGAGCTTAAAAAAAGAATGCTGGGCACTGACGGCTCATGCCTGTAATCCTTGCTACTCAGGAGGCAGAGATCAGGAAGGTCATGGATTGATGCCAGTCTGAGCAAGTAGTTTGTGAGACCCTATCTCAAGAAAACCTTCTCAAAAAAGGGCTGGTGGAGTGGCTCAAGGTGAAGGCCCTGAGTTCAAACCCCAGTACTGAGCAAGAAAAAAAAAAAAAAAAAAGAATGACATGAGTATAAAATGGTGAGACTGGGACTAAGAATCATTGTGAAGTGGTAAAAAGAGAGGTGAAAGGGGGACCTGAATGTGATCAAAGCATTTCACATGTATGCATGTATGAAAATAGAATGATGAAACCCCTTAAAATTGTTTAAGGTAAAGGGGGATAAGAAAGAGTACTAGAGGGGGTGAATTTGGTCAAAGTAAATTATATGCATGTATGGAAATACCACAGTGAAACCCCTTTGTACAATTAACATACACTGATAAAAAGAGAGAAAATACACTGAATTGAATATAAATGAAAATACATATCAAAGTATGCAATGCACGGCAAAAGTAGTGATGAGACAAAATTTTAGAGCATTAAAATGCTTAAATTAGAAAATTTTTTAAAAATCTAAAATCTGTAAGCTAACCATTTATACCTCAACAACGTAGAAAAAGAGCAAAATATGCCTAAAGCAAGCAAAAAGGAAGAAAATAAATAAGAGTAGAAATCAACGAAAAAAAAACCTTATGAAATAAAAGAACTTTGAACAAGTAAGTAGAATGGACAAACATACAAAGGCTGACAAGAGAAAAAAGGAAAGAAGGTGTGTGCCTTCTTGGAAATACTATTTATCAATTAGATATTCAGTATTTCAGATCACTCAATTTCATCAAGAGAATCTGCCACATTAACAGGTTATAAAAGAATCATCGCATGATAATATAAATTGATGCATTAAAATATGTGACAAATTTTAATACCCACTCACTCATTATAAAACTGTCAGAGAAACAGGAAGAGGGATTACTTCCTCAACTTGACAAAGATCAACTTTAAAAAAACCCCTACGACTAGCATTATGCTTAATGATGGAAGACTGAATGACTTCCTCCTAATACTGAGAACAAAGCAAAGACATTCACTCTCCATTTTTATTCAACATAGATGGGAAGTTGCAGCCTTAGCATAAAAAGAAAGGAAAAATAGATGAAAGATTTTTTTAAAGGAAGAAATATAATCATCTCTACAAATATATGACATGATTTCCTATGTAGGAAATCCCAAGGAATCTACAAAAACACACAAATAAATAACCTCCAAGAAACAGTAAGTTCAGCAAGGTCAAGCATACAAAATAAGTATACAAAAATCAATTTTATCTTCCTACACTGGTTATGAATTCATGAAAATAAAACTAAATATGCAATACTATTTTCCATTGCTGAGAAAAATGATGGATTTAGATTTTTATAAATCATATGTGTAGCACTTGTAAACTGAAAACTACAACAAACTGAGAAGAGAAATCTAAAAACATGTAAATTAATGGCAAAATACAATGTACTTGTAGATTGGATGATACAAAATAGTAAAGATATCATTATCTCTAAATCGACCTGTAGGTTTAATGCAATTCATGTAAAAATTCCCAGCAAGATTTTATGTGGAGAGGCAAAGGAACTAGAAAAACAAACAATTTTGAAAAGAAGAACAAAGAGGATGAGGAATAGAAGAAGAGAGGATAAATCAGTTTACCTGATTTTAATACTTTTTATTTATTGTCACTAAGACTGTAATATTGACAGTGGAGTTGACACATATAGATAAATGGAATTGAGCAAAGAAACCAGAAATAGACTCAAATAAATATGTTTACTGATTTTTAGTAAAGTTACAAAAGAATCCAACAAAGAAAGGATAACCCTTTTTTGACAAATGGTGCTGGAGTAATTGGCCTTCCATAAACAAACAAACAAACAAACGAACTTCGATCTCAACCTAAATTGGATGACTGCTACATGGTGATTTATAATGCTATTCCCTACTGTGTGCTTGCAAAGTCCTATAATTAAGACTTTCAAAGAGAAGGAATCTGAAAGTAAATATGATTATATAGCATTATGTTATTTCATGCCATGGCTTGGACACTTAAAACCACATTATCAAATATTCCACTAAAATGCTAAGAATCCATCCCTTTAAACACTAATACACTAAGCCACTATGATTTATATACAAAAATGCACAGGAAGCTATTTTTTATGGGAAACATCCTACTATTTTATTTTATACCATCTTCCTTCTTTAAAATGTTTGATTTTGTGCTCTTGCAGTAACTGATCTGTGGATCCATAGATCAACTCTAAAAAATAATAATTGTACTTTTTATTCTTTACTTTATAATTCAATACAAGTTCTTAGTGAAGCAGATCTGCTTAATGCTGAATGTCCTGGTGATTTAAAAAATAAATGTGACCATTTATTCTTATACTCCAAGATTCGTATAGTCCTCTAATTTCCATTATAGTTGTTTTATTAGAGATTCAACTTGGCAGTAAGGGGGAAAATCATGAAACATAGAACGTTCTGTATAATAACTCTACATTGTCCTGCTAAGTATAAAAAACTCATAATTAATGTTTTTGATTAGTAACATAAATTCCAAATTTCTGACGCACTGTCTGTTTGTGAAGTGTTTTTTTTTTTAACATCTAAAATGTGTCTCATCTGGTTTACTTTATCCTTGCTGATTGATTCTTTCCAAAAGTCTTTTCACCTTTTGTTTTATAGTATACTAAAACAAAAACTTTAGCTCAAAGTACATTATTTCATTTAAGATGATGGCTTGCCACTACCTTACTGAAATCTGCTATTGTCCTGAAACTATTTTATTGTACCTTTCCAGGCTGTCAGTTTCACTTAAATCTGATAATTATATCCATAAAATAAGGCTTCTTTTCTTACCTTAAAGTGACTTCTAACATAGAAGTGAATTGCCTTTTAAACCTAAAATTGTAAACTTCATCTGTTTAAGCCTCAGGAGATCAGAGAACCACTGGCTGATAAGCTGCTAATAAAATGCATCTTGTTGACACATTTATGAAGAAAACATTTTTCCTGCTGCTATTAAGTAAGGTGAGCATTTATTTCTCATAAATAAAGGCTTTTCTTTGTAATCCTAGCTACTTGGGGGGCTGAGATCAGAAAGATCTCTGTTCAAGGCCAACCTAGGCAAAAAAGTTCACGAGATCCCATCTCAACACAAAAAAGCTGGGTGAGGTGGCATGTGCCTGACAACTCAGCTATTGTGGGAAGTATAAAATAGGAGGATGGTGGTTCAGAATGACCTGGGCAAAAAGCAAGACTCTATGTCCAAATAGCCTGTGGGAAAAGGCATGGCTCAAGTGTTAGAGTGCCTGCCTAGCAGTTGGTTGCCAAGTGATAAGTTGGCATATGAGCTAAAGCCTGAATGAGGAGAAAGACCTCATCATAATATCATCTGCAGGAGCAGGGCTGAGGGCTTGGCAAGTGCAAAGACAATGGGGTGGGAAATTTTGCTCCCTTAGAATCTCAAGGTGGAGCAAGAATAGCGAGCAAGGGAGAGAAGAGTCCATATGATGTAGAGAGATGGGTGAGTGAACATATCATATAGTGCTTTTGTAGACCATAATAAAGACTGTATTTTACTCCAAGTGTAAGGGGAAGTTATTATAGGAATTGACAGGAAAGTGATGTAACATTAAAATCATGTCAAGTTTACTCATGTAATTGTGTGGAGAATAAATTTTAGAGAAGCAAACTTAAAAGAAGGTCCAAATTAAAAAACCATTGGAAGAGCTATCTTGACAGAGGTGGTGATGGCCTAGACTAGGGTCAAGATGGAAACAAAAAGATGGATTTGAGATGTTTCCAAAATGTGCCATTGACAATAATTGCTGATGAATTGGAAAGGGAAAGAGAAGAACAAAAAAGGAATAAGGTTGACTCCTGGGTTTGGGACTTAGTTGAGTGGTTGGTGGTGCTATTTGCTGGCAGGAGAAGGATACCAGAGGAGCAGGTTTTAAGATAAAGATTAAGAGCTCCTATGCAGAGGTTATCATGTCTATATAGTTCCCAGATGACTTGAGACACACCATGTGGAAATGTCTGGTCGATCACTGCATACTTAAGCATGGAGTTTAAAGGACAAGTCGGGGTTGAAGGTCAGAATTTTGGACACCCTGGCAACTAACAGTATTTATTAAGTAGGACTGATTTAAACCCCTGTCCTGATGTTAACTATTATTTCAGAGAGATCGTGTAGAAAAGAATTTAACTATAAATCCAAGGCCTTAACAAAACTGGTGTTAGGTTCTTCCATTTACAGTCAAAATATATCATTGTAACTGGAAACCCTAAAGTACTTGAACATTCAGAGTCTAAAGGTGCTTTTATCATATAATCAAATTGGGATTACTTAAATTCTAATTCAGCAGTGAGAGTTACATAATATTTTTGAGCCTCTGAGTTCACAATATTAACATAGGAGTCTTCCTTTCAATATTCTAAATTTTTGCAGATTCTTACTCAAAACTCAACCTGAGGGCAGAAAAAATATAAAATTACTTTCCTTAGTGGTCCCTAATAATAGTTAAACAGTCTCAAAATTTCTAGAGATTAGAAGATATTATGCTTAAATTTGTAATAAACAAAGTGCTAAGAAGTCCACACTGAAGTTTTTCCCCAGCCAGGAAATTTCCAGCTATGCCCATAAATTATTGGAGGAAGCATATGGTATCTGTCCTTTTAAAACGCTACAGTGTGCAATTGCCACAGCTAAATTCCAGAGTAATTTTTTGGATAAGCACAGATCCTATTCTTCAGAACTCTACAGAGGGTAGATTATGAAGTTCTATTAAAAGAAAGTATCCAGTAGATTCTTTGTTGGTACACTGGACAGCTTGTCAATATGTTTTTTTTTTTAAATTCACCTAAAGTACGATCAAAGGATTAAAGAAATCTCAGACTGAGGCAGAGTCAATCCTTTCAGAATGCTCTCAGGGGCCTGGTTTTCTAAATGAAATCTTGCCAAGTATTTTAAAATATCATTGTTCCCATCTTGGATTAGATTTGGAGTAAGCTTCTTCCACAGGGCAGAGAATTGACTTCCCTGGGGAAGCTACTAGGGGACATAGGAGGATTAACACACCCACTTCATGTAGATATCTACAAATTTATCACTTCTTTACACTTCTCCCTCCTCTGTCCAGTCACTTGCTCATTATTAGGACTTTCCCAAATCAGAAAGAATATAGATAATCCACAAGGACAGAGCCACTCACACAACTTTAAATTTTATTCTCTGCTTTAGATGGTAAGATTCAAATGAGCTAACTCAATGGGTCCCTCTTTGCAAAATAGTCATGGAATAAGAAAAGGAGTGGAAGCTTTAGGTTTCTGAATCTTTGAATTCCATAGATGAGGGAAAAATTCTTTTTAGTTTTTGCTGGCTCAAATAAAGTTCAGAATTCTATAATACCAATAAAGAGACAAGAAAGGAGCCTAAACATGCTTTGAAAACATAAGTACCCTATGGAATTAGATGCCTCATGATTATCCCAATTACGATAAAATTTAAAAAAGCAACATGGACAACTTTGACAGAATATCCTCGCTCTGCTTCACCTTCACACCACATATTAAACAACAACCAAAAGGCAGTGGGATGGAAAAGACATGAGATCTTAGGGAGTTTGAACACCAGGTTCCAAATTTCAAAAGACTGATTTGGTTTTTCACTGGAAAAAAATGACAAATATTGAAATGGTTTTTGTAAGTATAACACAAATATCACAAAGGTTGTCTGGCAATAATTATTTAATTGTTTTAATCTCTTGATTTTTAATCTCTTTATGCTGGTGTTGCATGTGTATATATTTTCTGAGGTCTGTTTCCCTACACTGGCTATTCTTTCCGGCTTCAACAACAGAAATTCACATTCTGGAAGCTGGATGTTCAGTGATTCAGTTCTTCCTGAATTCTCTCACCTGCCCCCTCACCTGGTCATCTTCATGCAAGCACCTTGGTGTCTCTTTCTCTTCTTAGGACTACACCAGTCATATTGAGGTAGGTCCCCACTCCAAGGACCTCATTTAAAATTAACCACCGCTTTATAGAATTTGCTTTCTTCAGAATTTACATTGTTAGGTACTGGGGTTAGGATGTCAACATGTGAATGGGGAAAGCAGGAATAATTAAGCTTATAACAGAGAACATAAACATGCATGATTTGTTTTTCCTTGTCTTAAAAATAGCAGAAACCTAGGTGTTCAAAAAGGGACGAGTGAATAAAGAATGTTTGGTGTATATACATGTAAACATATATGCACAAGGAATACTATTTAGCCTTAAAAAGAAGGAAATCTTGTCATTTCTGACAAATGGGATGAGACTGGAGAACATTATGCTAAGTGAAATAAGCTGGAAAAAAACAAGAAAAAAAACAAATACTGTACAATCTCAGAGTGTAGAATCTTTAAAAAGTTGAAGTTATAGTAGATAGTTGACTTGTGGCTACTAAGGCTGGCAGAAGAGTGGGGAGGAAGGGATTAGGGAGTTGTTCAAAGGATACAGGAGGAATAAGTTTGAGATCTTTTGCACAGTAGGGTGACACCCTACTATGATGAATTTCTAGCCTCATGGACTATTAGGAGGTGGAGCCTGGTTAGACAAAGTTGGTCACTGGGGGAGTGGCTTTGAAGGGTATATCTTGTCCCTAGACCCTACCTTTATCCTTCTTTTCCTCCTCCTTCTCTCTCTCTCTCCCCCTCCCTCCCTTTTGTCCCTCCCCTGCTTTGCTGGCCACCATAAAGTCATCAGCTTTGATCCACCACACCCTCTCTGTCATGATGTTTGGCCTTGTCTTTGATCCACAGTGATTTGGTCAAGGAAACATGGACTGAAACATTTGAAACTGAGCCAAAATAAGCCTTTCCCCCTTTTAGTTAGCTTTCTTGGATATTTTGTTACAGTCACGGAAAGCTGACTAACCCATCAGCATTTGCAAGTCACATTTCTTTTTCCTCAAGCTAACTTTTCCTATGTTTTTTTTTGTTGTTGTTGTTTAGTGCAGGTAATGCCTGGCATTACCTCTGGTCACTCATTAATATATTGTGCAGGTGTGTGTTGAGCCACTGGTGGGAAGCAGGTACAGCTAAGCAAGGCAGATACTAGTGAATGAAAAAGACATGGTTCTTAGCTTTGCAGTTGTTCTTGGTCCAGATGAATCTCTCTTTGCTATCCTCACATGCCTTTTCACTAACTCTTTAAATCCATAGCTCAGGCTCATCTCTTCTTTTTAAAAATTCTTGGCTGTCAAAATCAACACCTTGTTTCTCGTTACATCAATTTTATCATACTGGGATTAACATAATAACCTCCAAGCTGATCTATGCTTCTAATCTCCACTTTACTCCACTTTCACCACTGGTGAGTATCAGTATATCATTAGCCTTTAACTATTGTTATTATCACTGTCACTCTGGCAGAAATATCTCTGTGAGTGTCCTGGGCCTCTCACAACTAAATATCAAATTCTAGAGCTGAGGAGACTGGAACAAAAGTGTAGGCTTGAATTCCTATTCTTGATGTCCCCAGGAAATTCACTCACATTTCTCCATTGAAATATTAAGATCACAAGTGGCAACTAGCTTATGGAGTTGTTATTAAATACACTTTTACTGTTGCCACCATCCTGTCTAATCTACCAAAGAGTGTTTTGAAGAACTTAATGTGCCACGCTCTGGGATTATTGCTCACCATTCAGTAAATCATTTAATCTTCCCTCTAGGTACTATCTGTGTGTCCCTAGAGCAAGTTTCCTAAGCACTCTATGGCCTGGGTGTTTTGTTTTTGTTTTTTCCAAAATGGGATGATATAGGCTGAAGGTATGGCTCAAGTGGTAGAGCACCTGCCTAGCAAGTATGTGGCCCTGAGTTGAAAACCCCATACTGCCCAAATGGAGAGACATAAGGAGTGAATATTGTAATACAAGAATACATCACTCCTAAGCACAGAGTAGCTTCTCAACAATTGTGCTGTGACTCTTAACCCGTCTCATGCATTGTAATTCTTTCACAGAGATTATAAAACCAAGTGTGTACAAGTGGATCCTTCTTCTGTTTCCTAAGCTAGATGGTGAGCTGCCAGAAGCAGGAATTCTGTTTTATATTTGCTTTGTTTTCCTCACAGGAGCAAACTGCACTTAGAAAACTCCTACTCAATGAATGACATTATTTGAATTACCAAGTAAACTATTGTGCACAAAGGTGATTGTCTTCACTTGGAATTGTGATCCAGAAAGTTCTGAGAGTGGCCTTTCTTCTTTGGTTTATACCATATGTGGCCTTATTCATTTCAATGATATAATGAATTATTATTCATTTCTAGCCCTGTAATTATAGTGATAAAGAACTCTAAATTTATGTAAGATCATAAATATTCCTTTTCTCCCCTCCTCTGAAGAAAAATTAACATTTTAGGGGAAAAAAACTATATAGGAAAAAAACCCTTTGGTTTTGTATCAAAGTCTTGAAAAGATTTAGATTCTACTTGAACTCAATACATAATCAGAGATTACATATGGGTTAATGAGTACCAGAAGTAAAGCTAATTAGGATTCTGCCTCTTTTGCAGAAAATAAAATGGATTTAGCATAATTCAGTCTTCCAGGTCTTTTATTGATATAATTACCACATGTAAATATTTGTGAATTGTACAATGTTCAGGATCACTTAAGTTAACAAAGAACTATGGCTGCAACAAAGGAAATCAAGAAATAGAACATTGAAAGCTTCCCACACACCATTTGCTCACCTTGTTTGTGAGAAATAGTCAGATTATGAGGGTGTGTCCCTATTAATAAACTCATCATCTATTAATGGTCATGTGGTACCACAGGTCAAAATATTGACATTGCTTTTCAGTTGAATAGAAAATGTAATAAAACATGTTTCTTTGTATTCAGTTACATACACATACATGCATACAGGCATTTATATCCTTTGACTATATATGTATATGTGTGTAAATATGTACACATATAGGTACACACACATCCTTTCAATAAACACATGCCCTCTTTGCCCTTGGATAATGGTGTTACTCATGAAAATAGCACTGAATATGTTCCTTTTGTTTTTCAATATCTTTTTGAGGAAATATATCCTGGTGATATTTTTGACAGCAAATTGTAAGACTGACATTCTTGTCAGTAACTCTTCAGCTTTATTTCCCCATGTTAAAATTTAATCAACCAAATTTAAAATTACATTTCTCATATGAGCCTCTATATGGACACCTAAATATAAAACATATCATAGCAAGCTGCTGGAGTTGAAACTTCCTATGGGTAGGGTGGGGAGATGGATTCCCTGCTACTTCCCAGCAGGGCCCTTCTCTCACCCCAGCGAGAAGACCCCCCGTGGAACTCTGGGAGTCACAGAACCCTGTTTAAATAGCTCTAGTCTCCAATCCCTTATGGACTGCTCCAAATTCAAATTCTGTTTTTTTATAACATTCTGATGGTTGAACAAAACCTTCAAAGCCACAATGTCAGGTAAATTATCATTTATACAGTAGAACTCCTGCCTCTTTGCTATTCTGTGCTTTTGCTCATATTAACTCTGCTGAAAGCCACAGCCCTCTGCTGGCAGATGTTTACTTTGCAGTTAGCTAATCCCTAAATATTTTCTGATTTTAAGCAATCACTCCCACTTAATTCTCCAGAATAAATCTTTTCATTTATCCCTATTTTAAAATTGTCATTTCATTAAACATGGTACTTGTTTCAGTTTATCCAGGTCAGTTTAGGTCATCATTGAACCATCTAGTATATTTGTTTATCCTCCACACTCATTTCACTTAGGAGATTAGTGAGGGTAAGATCTTAAATAGAGCACCCAAGGTCCTATCTCATGCACTGATCCACATTTTCCAATGGCAGACTCAGGTAGCTCTAGTCTTTGATGTTTTCCTTCTCCCAGGTAGAACCACCACTGTAGGTCTTAACACAAGTCATCGGTAGAGTCAGGACCAAGGACAGAGCCTGCCAGACTGGATGTTGATTTGAATACACAAACCAGTTAAGAATTCTTTGACTGGAGGCTGAAGGAGTGGTTCGTGGTAGAGCTGCCTGCCTAGCATGTGTGCCACCTCAGTACCGCGCCCCCCCAAAATTATAAAAAATAAAAAGAATTCATGGATTGGATCCTCTTCTAATTTCTATCCATGTTGCAAACAAGAATTTCTCTTAGAGATTTTCCCAGAAACTTTACTTATATCCAGATACATCAGTTTGACATGTTTTGCTGATTTAAGCCTAATTTTTAAAAAAGACTGTGAAACTGGTATTTCTAGTGTGCCTTCTTCCTTCTCTATATGCTCATAGATCATCTATTTTGTTATTCTAGATTTTGGCACTAAATGTCAATTTGAATTGACATGAAGCTCCTGATAAGTCATACTGTTTACTTATCCCTGCTTCCTTTATAAAGCATAACCAATATTCAAAAATTTTAAAGCTTTCTTTAAACACAATAACACAATCCAGAATAGGGCAAAATGATTCTTTTCGATTTCTCCCACCTCACCTTTGTAAAGCTTCCATATCCTTACCAGTGGTGTGTTTTAAATTTGTAAATCAATGATCATTCTTTGACAGGATAACCGGGGAAGAGAACATGAGCTTAGGGTGGGGAAACTTCTGTAGATGGCAACTCCAACATTATTGTTATTCAATATTATTTATCAACATTCTCTCATCTTTCCAAATCAGGAGACTTGCATCCTCAGGGATAGTATTAATAATAGAATTCTTATAACCGATGAAGTCAATGAGTCCATGTAGAAGGTAATAAAAAGGGTTTGCATAGAAGGAAATGGTATTATATGAGACTTTTTAACACTTTCCCTGACTTTTGCTAATCCGGACCTTCCATAAAGGCAATGTCTGTCTTATGGAGTGATGTGTTCTCAGTGCAGACAGTATCTGGCACTGAGTGGGGTTCAAATAATAGTAAGTGGATAACTAAATAAATAGTCACATGAATTCTGAGTAGACCACCTCACTTAATTCCTACTATAGCCCCATGATTAGGTATCATTATTTCTTAAGTATGAGGATAATAAGAGTAAATTGCCTAAGATTACAGAAAAAGTCACTCTCAGAGTAACAACCCAGATCTACATATCTGAAAGACTACATCATGAATGTACTTCATCTATCTCTGAACCCCGGTATCAAGAGAACTGAGCTTGTTTCTGTATTCAGCTACCAACTGGTTGTAGACCTTAAGAAAGTCTTAGAAGCTCCCTGAAACACAATTTATAATTGAAAAGGAATAAATATATATTGTTGGACTTGTGTGCCTTGGAAGCTTGCTTTAACCCTCACAGGAGAAATACATAGAATGTGCAGTGCAGCCAAATATGAGGAAATATTATTCTCCAACAGAAAATAGTTAAAAGCATTAAAGGGCTGATAATTGATATTAAAACACAGATGCTGTGCAAAGCAAAACATTTTAAATTGCAGCACCAGATAACAACAAGGCAAGTAATAATTATGAGGAAAGATACTGGCTTCCAATAATTAAGTACCCAAGAGTGTTACTTAATTGGAATGATATAAAAAAGTTGTATTTGCAGATTATTTCCATTGACTATTATGGAAACGCTTGTGTTGTACTCACTATTATTCAGTCTCTATATTTAGAGAATTGCTTACTGAATTCTATTAGTATTGGCAGTCTCTTTCCTTGGAATCATTCAGATAATGGCTTTTGTTCACCTCAAAGTTTTGTCTGATTATTTGTCTACTATAAGAGGCTGAAGTTATCAAGCAATTTTAGAATATGGGGACTGAAACAGAGTTGAAGAAGTAGTATCATTATATTGGCATCTCTAGTTAAAGTCTGAGACATCTCTGCTTATTTGTTGGACCTCAGCATGAAAGTCACCATCTCACAGAAACCTTCCCTGATTCTCCACACCTTCCCCCTTGACAAGGCTAGGTTTGCCTCCTCTCAACATCCACTAATTTCTTTCTAGAACATGTATCACAACTGTGTTTACGGAGTAATTTTTGCTTATTTTCCAGTCTCACCAGACTGTAAGGTCCTTAATGACAGTGTCAGGCTTGGTAGTCCCCTAATTTGTTTGAATGAACCCATCCATAAACTAGAATAAAGAAAAAAACATATCATGTATCCTGGGAAACTTGCTTCCTAATATGATGTTTACCATTTTAATGGTTGCTCTGCCAATATTGAGCAAAAGAAAATTAAAGTCAAGATGGGTTTGATTATATCACAGCAGCAAAGAGGTGGCAAATCTGATTGGCTTTAAGATGATGAAGGTTTATTTCTCACCCTCCCTATGTCTGTCACATGCTATGGGGTTCTTCACACATTCACTCAGGGACATGGTCTGATTGTGGTTCCACCACTTGAAACATCTCTAGTGGTGGCAGGAGAAGGATGGCAGGGAGATCACAAACCAGTCCTTAAATGCATCTGTCTGAATGGCACTTGTTACTCTCACTGACATAATGGAAGACAGCATCCAATATGAAAGAGTTACATTTTGGTGAGAACTAATAATGCCTAACCTACCCCAAAGCAATTATTAAAAACATTCTAATCATATTAGAATTCTTGAGTTGTCCCATAAAACTACCAGTTTCTTATTTTGCAAAAAATATGTGTGTATGCACACATTAGAGATACCTAAAGTTGCAAGTGAATTAGCATTCCCTAAAATCCATAGCTGCCATCCATAAGTACTAAGTGGTATTGTTGCATACAGTATCTCACATCATGGTCACACTAAATCTTACAGGTAGCAATATGAACATCATACCTGCTTGTCTGGCCTGGTATCTTTCCTTCTCCTCCTGGTAAGGTCATTCTAAGCTTCCTTCAGAGATCATAATTCCTCACTGCACACAGCCTTGCAAAGTGACTATAATTGATACTCATTTTTTCCTGACCAAGGGGTAAGCATATGATCCAGAAAAGACCATTGAGTCTCTTGGAGATATGAAAACATCCAAGAGATGGAATGGAAAAAAGGGTATCTGTATAACCTAGTACTGGCCCTCTAACAGATTCATTAATTTGTTCCAATATTTATTGATTGCTCATTATGTATCTGGAGGCCTGATGGTATTTCAGCAGCATATGAAATACATGGACCTCCTCCATTGATGGAGTTTACATTCTAGTGATAAAGGGATAATAAACACACACAGACAAATATACACACACCTCCCCCAAGTATGATCTTATATAATAGTAAGTGCTATGAGCAAAAATATAAGGGGATAGAAAACATAATGGAAGCAGGATCTGTGTCAAATATGGTAAACACTAATGCTTCTTGGGAGGGTGGTGGTGGGTGTGACTGAAGTGAGGGAGTCAACCATATGAATATCAGGTGAACAGTGTTCTGGGCCAAGGAGAAAAAGCAAGTATCAAGAACCTAAGAGATAGATAAATTTTGTGCAAGGAACATCAAGGAGGTCAATGTGCCAAGCAAGGAGTGTGTCATGCTGCATAGTGAGTTTGGAGATGTAGCCAGTGAACAGATAATGCTGAGTCTTATAAGCTGAGATCAAGACATTGGATTTTATTTTCAGTGTAACAGAAAGTCATTAGAGGGCTCAAGGAGGATGTATATATGTGTTGATGGTGTTTTTCAAATAATTTACCTAGTTGCCAAGTGTAGAGTAGTACTGAAGTAAGGGTAAGAATTCAAATTGAAAGACAAATTCATTGCCATGGACCAGGTAAGCTAGGAGGGCTTCTTGGCCTGTGGACCACATGTGAGAGGTAAAAAGTAGTCAGAGCCAAGATAGAGATTGATGGGATAATGGAAAGAACCTTCTGGCAGATGTCATGTGAGGAGTAAAATAAAGACAGCAAAGATGCTGCCAAGATTTTTGGCTTGAGTAACTGGGGTGAGGAGATACATTTACAAAAATAGGGATTGCTGGAGTTTAGAGGGATAATTAAGAATTACATTTTATAGATATTAATTTGGCGATGCCTACTATACATTCTGGAGGAGATAGCACATGGCATTAAGATTTACAAATCAGAGGAGTAGAGGCTGTGATGCACATTTGAAAAATTCTAGAGACTGGTTATTACTTGCTGCTCCACAGTCCCGAGGGCTGCTCGACTGACTGTTTTTTAGCCTGCTGCTTTACATTTTTGTGGGATCTATGCATTAACTCAGAAACCTCAAAGAGGTTCTTCACCTTGCACCCCCTTACCTTTATTAAGGTAAGTTTCTATGATGTGCAACCAAAGACACTAACGAATATTATTATTCTCAACCTACAAGTATGGAGATTAAGGTTCAGAAATGACTAAGGTCATAAGAATAATAAAGGGCACAGCTGGGATTTGAAGCCAGATATGTTTGTAAGATACACTCCCTCCCAAAAAGTCAGAATATTAAAGAGCTGCTGCTTGCTTTGCCTCCTTAGCCAGATACCTTCAAAAGCCTGTGGCCACGGGGTGCTGTGCTAAGTGACCTCACAGTGACAAAGAAAGGTAAGAGAGGGATGCAGACTTGAAATTTAAAAAGTCCCTCTTTCTGGGAGAGCCAGCAGTTGCCAACTTGAAATTTTAGGAGGTGAGGCACAGCAACGCTAGTTTGCTTTTCTTTTTTGGTAGTACACTGTGATTTCACACAGAGC
The DNA here is from genome assembly GCF_047511655.1 of Castor canadensis. Classification (NCBI taxonomy): domain Eukaryota; kingdom Metazoa; phylum Chordata; class Mammalia; order Rodentia; family Castoridae; genus Castor; species Castor canadensis. The sequence continues at coordinate 121,430,901 of NC_133395.1, read as the reverse complement.
CTCTGTTGCAGCATGCAGACAACTCAACTCTGAATTGGGGTCTCCTGACAGGAGAGTGGTTGGTGGACAAGGAGAGGTAAGCTGTTGCTCTGTGACCAGGCATAGACATTTAATTCACATCCAAATTCTCAGAGGTTGTTAAACTGTCAATTTGGAGAATCTGATCAGATCTATTGACTTGGTGCAAAAAACCATGGCCCTGCGTGTTTAAGGTCAATCTCCCATTAGGTCATTACCTAGAAGGAGCAATCTGCTTCTCTTGCTTACTTGTATGCTAGAGCCTAGCACAGTGCTTGGTACTCAATGGAATTTTAATATATATATAGGCATATCATATAAAAATAATATATATTATGTTATATATAATACATGGAAATTAATTGAATTTCTTAGAAAAATTGAAAGTTTAAAAATTTTAGTATAAAAAATTAATTGAAGAATACAGCATTATGGAAATTTTACTTTGAAGACACAGGGAATGTGAGCTAGATTGCAAAGTGCTGTGTTCAATGGTTCTGATATCACACTGCCTAGTTTATTGTCCTGGCTCAGCCACAGACTGTCGATGCCAGTTTACCTTAACCAGAATTCTGTTTCCTTACCTGTAAAAAGGATACTAATAGAATTCACCCTTGAGTTCTGTTTAAAGGATTAAATGAGATAATCATATAAAAAGTCTAGAATGATGCATAGCACATAATAAGTACTTAATAAATTTTAGTTTTAATTAACTTCATGATCCATTAATGTGCATGAAATATGTCTTCCTTCCTAGGGTTACTTTCTCAGTTATCATAATAAGTAGACAGAATAGTGGCTCCCTAAACATGCCCACTTTCTAATCCTTGAAACCTGTGAACATGTTGCCTTACTTGGCAAAATGAGTTTGCAGATGTGATTAAGTAAAAGATCTTGAGATGGGAGTTGATACTGGCTTACACAGATGGGCCATGTGTTACCACAAGAGGCCTTGTAAGAGGGAGGCAGGAGGTCAGAGCTAGAGAAGGAGCTGTGATTTCAAAAGCAGAGATTGCAGCGATGCAAGGAAGAGGCCATGGATCAAGGAATGTGTGCAGCCTCTAGAAACTGAAAAAGGCAATATAGTGGATTCTTCAGAAAAGCCTCCAGAGAGAGGATGCCAGGCCTGCCATGACTTTGGTTTTAGGACTTAGTCTCTCTCCCTGTATAATAGTAAATTTATGTTGTTTTAAGCCACTGAGTGTGTAGTAATTTGTTACAGCAGCAGTAGGCAATGAATGCATTATTTAGTAATCATTTGTTGGTTGTTTCCGAGGTATACTGAATAACAACCAATGCCCAATCTCAAGGATCTCTATGCTCTACTCTCTACCCCAGTGGAAGTGAAACAGCATGGTTTTGTGTAAATGAATCACTCCTCAACCCTTAATTCTGCATACTCTATAAGATTTTCCTGTACCTTACGTGAAACTTTACCTTTTCTTATAAGAGTGCAATTGAATGCTATTTATTGAAGTGAACAAGTTAGGTCAAAAAGTGAGTGGAGATGTTAGGATGCCAATAAATTGAGTCATATCTGAACCTTGGGGATGTGTTGATTAATTTAATTCCCTTAGATGCTAATTAAAATTCAAATTCCCAGGGTCCAAGGGTGAATCTGAATCTTAAGAATGAGACACAGGAATCCGCATTTTAAAAAATTCCCAGGTGATTAATTCACACATTCAATAGTTAAATCACCTCAGTGTTGACTCTTATACATCTACACACCCCACCATTGCAGACCCATGCTGTACAAATGAGAGGCCAGTGGACAGACAGTATGGATTAAAAGGGATCATGACTTTTGAAATGGGATGTTGCTTAGTTGGGAAATGCATTATCTAATTGTCTAGAAGATCTGATAGGATGGAAAATAGCTACATAGAAAGGTGATATCTCTAGCCAAAAAGAGAAAATAAAGAATCATGGCTGACTGAGATGGAAGAAAACAGTATGGTCAAAGGCAGTGCCAGGACACTGGGCACTCTTCACAAGAGCAAATGATTCAGAGAGAAAGAGGCCAAACTTCTGGGCACAAGATGGGGTTCCTGTGAGGTTGGTAAGAGAACTTCTAAAGTGAGAGGGATTGTGGATCTTAGGCAGGGATGGTGTGAGAGCATTAGTGGATGCAGTAAGGGACAGAGCTAGGACACAGGCCTGGATCCGCCAAAGCCAGGAGAGCCAACTCCAGTTGTAGAGATCTGAGAAACTAGGGCACTGATGTTTTTCACATTTGGGCCAGGTCACAAAGACTTGTAACAATGATAGTTACCATTTGAAGAGCATTCCCCAGTTCTTATGTATAAAGCACTATTCTAATCATTTTTTCATGCATTACTTCATTTTAATATCACCACAACTCTAAAAGGGTATAAAATTATTACTCCCATTTTTTAGATGGGGATCCCAAGGCTCACAGCAGCTTAATATCTTGGCAATTCCTTAGGAGGAAGAGGCAAAATCCAAACTCAGATATTTTGGTTCTAGAACCACCATTGCCTCACTTCTACAGTATACCACTTGAACTTCACATTGCTCACATCTTCTGATTTCATTGTTTATTTGTCTTTACCTTAATTTATAAGGAAAACCATTTTGACATTTCTAAAGCTGATTATGGGTCTATGTCAGGATAAATATGTTTCATATTCAACAAATAATAGAGTACCTAATATGTGCCAGGAACACAAACATAGGAACCAAAAAGGTGAGTGAACATTTGGCTCTCCTAGTATCATGGGAAAGGAGCAATAATGACAGTAGAGATTATGATGAGTCCTTTGGGAACACAGAACCTGAAGAGGGCACTGATCTCACTTTGGGATTCAGGGAAGATGCCTCCCAACTGCCCTTGAGCAAACTGTTTAATCTGTCTATCCGTTTTATCCCTCCTCAGTAGTTCCAGAGAACATCATGGAGTTATTCAACCAGGTTGGTTAACACACTATCAATACTTGTGATCCTAGTATTTTTTGGCTAAACAATCACTGTGCTAGGTACTGGGAGTCATTGCTGCATCCACAGAGCTTATATACTTTCACAAAAGACAGGCAGTGAAGAACCATTACAAGTGTTACAGTGTCTAAAGTACTATAGTGGAGAAGGACATGGCATCATGGGACTAATAACATGATGTCCTCTTCTCTGAGGAGATGGGATAGACCCGAGACCAAGGATGAGTAGGAGGGAATATACAGTCCCAGAGGCTGAGTAGTGGTTGAAAAGATGACAGGTAGAGAAGCTATGTCACACTCTACTAAGACAGTGAACAGAAGACTTTAGTTTCCAAGACACTCGAACGCATACAGAGCCAACATAGTTAGGGTCACAGTCATGACAAATGCTCCTAAGGCAAGTGAGCTGCACTAAGAGAACATGTGCAATGAGGAAGTATCCTTCAGGAGTCAGACAGCCTTCTCTGAGGAAGCAGTTTCCAACTTAGGCACACTGAGTCAGTTAACTAGGCACAGAAGTAGGGAAAGGGGGAGAGAGGCCCAAGTTCAAATAAAAGCACTTGCAAAAGCCCCAGTGGAGAAGAGAGATGAGCAATGGCTGGGTAGGCCAGAGCCTTTGGAGAAGGGAGAGGGTGAGAGAGGATGGGGAATCAAAGGAAAGCAGGTCTGGTGCATTAAAAGTGTGAAGTTTAGGTTCAGACCCTTAAGATTTCTGAAGTAGTGGGTAATCATTCATGGTTTTATGTACCTGAGTAGTGTGTCAAAATTGCATTTTTAAAGGATGACACTAGTTGATGAGTGGAGTGGAAAATAAGACCAGTGAGGATATGGTGTAAACAGTGAGGAAATTGTTACCAACTTTGTCCTAACTGGAAATCCGAACCACCTAGGAGGCAGGGTCCAGAGTCTACAGGAGATGCTGGTCCTGGTCTTGCCGCAGCAGGCTTTGATCCAGACAGACTGACTTCAGAATCTGTGTTCTTACCTTGCATACACTTGGCCCCTTAAAGAAGCCAAATCTTTCCCATTTAAAGTACCAGTTGTTTTTTCTAAAAGTAACACAGATAAATGAACAGCAAATAAATGAAAAACAAGTATCAGACAACACTATACTTTTGCATACTAACATTCACAAAAATTAGATATTGTGATTATTAATCTTGATTGTCAACTTACAAACATGTAGGAGATTAATAAGGCACACCTCTGGGTGTGTCTATGAGGGTATTTCCAGAGGTGAGTTATAAGGAGAAAGATCCACCCTGAATGTGGATGGCACCATCTTATAGGCTGGGGGCCTGGATGGAATAAAGGGACAAGAGAGAACACCAGAGTGCAGACACAATCCCTCTCTCTCTCTCTCTCTCTTTCTCTCTCTCTCTGCTTCCTGGCCACCATGATGGACTGAAGTCTCAGAAACTGTGAGCCAAAATAAATCTTTTCTCCTTTTAAGTTGTTTTGTCAAGTGTTTTCTCATAGGAATGAAAAGTCTAAAACGGATGTCTTCATGCTAAGTAAATGCTGGTGCATAGAATTCTCTCATACCCCCTTATATCAAAAAGCCTGTCTCACTCACCTGGCCAGGTATGCTAACAGCTCAGAGTGGAGTAAAACTTAAGTTTATAAAGTGGAGTTCAGATGAGGAGGATGGGAGCCATCAGTGAGTCAGGCAAGAGTGTGACTGTCATGGATCTGAATCATCCAGTTACTCTGTCAACATTGTTATCCAACCACTGGCCAATCCCCAAATTTCTGCTTGGGGCTGTATGGGAAAATCGTTTGTAATCCATCATGAATGTTGAAGAAGTCCAGAGTGTGCCGCTTAAAGCACAGTGGGTGTTTTAGGAGCAAAGCCAACGTTGGGGGCTCCAATTTAGGAAATGGTGCATGGCACCCTTAATTCTAGGCAGCCTCACTAGGTCTCAGTCTTTATGCAAGATGAATAAGGATGATCTATCCCCTTCCTAGAAGACACTTCAATTCCTACGGGTTGAAAGCAGCCTCTTACTCTTCTGGATTCTCATTATGCTGAATTTTTTATACTTTTCTAAACTGATTATAAGTGTCCTAAAGGTGAAGATTATTTTGTGACTCTGTTTCATCCACATCATTTTGTATAGGTACTTAATAAGTTTTTGCTCAATAAACAAATTCAGAGAAAGGAGGCCACACGGTAAGGCAGAGACAGTGAGACAGGCCTCTCTGGTTCGTGATCGGGTCACCAGTGCCTAGCACACTGCCTGACATTTGACACGTTTAATAACTGTAAGGTCGTGAGCAAGTAATTAGCCCGCACTGAGAAGCAGAGAACCTGGGCTGGACTTGACCACTAAACTGCAATGCCTTGAAGAGACTGTCCATCAAAAATATATCCAGTAATTATTCATCATTAATGGTAAAGTTAAAAGAGAGAAGAGTCTCCAGTGTCTGCAAGCCTGGATGCCAGGACACCTTTGGGTCTTACTGTTACTGTTTGCTTTGCTCCTTTAGCTCCCAAATAATGAATTCCCTGCTGGTGTTACCTTGAGCTTAATTCTGTGGCTTGCAGCCACACAGCCCTAACAAATTTATCAGCATTTTCGCAAAATGTGGCCAAGGACGACTGGCGTCGGAATCATCAAGCTTACAGACGTGAATCCACACCTCATCCTTGGCCTTCTAACCAGATTCCTCAGGAGATTCTTTCACATTTCTTGAGAGTAACTGAAGGAGGGATTTCCAAAATCTGTTCCAACACTACAATTCTCGAGTCACATGGGACAAGAGAAGTACCAGCTCCTCGCCAAAGCATACGAGCCTGATGATCAGACTCTGTTCGTTTCTTTGAACACATTTTCTGTCCTTCTGCCGGCAGTGCTCATCAAACTCCAGCTTCACTGGCATGCTTTCTGTTTCTGCCCCAGGACCTTTGGACTTGCTGCCCCTCATCCTGGGACTCCCTGCAAGGTCTTCACATGGCTTTCTGCTTCTTCATTCTTTCAGGTTGACTTCAGCAGAGAGTATGTTTCATATTCCTGCCCCACAATGCCCATTCTGCCTGTACTAGCATTTTAGCAGGCAACACTACCTGAGTCACCTGCATTGGTTGGCTGCTTGTTAAATGTCTTCCCTACCACGTAGGAGATAAGTGCATGACTGCACAGGTGGGCTTTGTCTTGTTCCTTCCCTGTTCACGGCTTCTAGAACTTTACCTTCCATATAGCAGGTTCTTAGCAAATGTTACTGAATAAGTGGAATTCATGAATATCAGATATTCTTTAAACATTATTCTACACATGCTGTTACTCAGAAAACAGTCTGAAATTCATGAAGCCACATGTCACATTTACCATTAGGAATTTGTCATCTTAGATAATATTCCTCAACGTCATCACCCCACTATCCTCAAAGTTGATCTATATTGTCTGAAAGAGTAAAAAGAACTGCTATTTCAACTTTAAATTCTGCCTGTAAGGAAAACCTGGCCTAAATTCCTCAACAAAGAACCAAACATTTTCTTGTTTCTTGGAAACAGAAGAAAGAGAAGCAAGCTAAAAGAATTCCTCCCACACAGCCATGCTTAATTTGAAAAGCACTCCTGTCCTCTATTGGGAATATGCAGTATTGCAACTTGAACTCAAACTGTCAAACCCATTAGGCACATAAAGTAAGAAGATGAAAAGAGCAAGAGACACAACAAATAAATGAGCAGAGGGCTAAATACACCAAAATCCACTGGGCAGATCACTCCAAATTCTGGCCTTTGACAAACTGAGCATTTTTTTTTCTTGGAAGACCAACACTGATCAGGGATAACGGAGTCCTTCAGAATAGTCTAAGAAACGAATAGGATTAAGTAGAGGAAATAATGAACAAGAAGGAAGAGCGACATCTTGTAAGGGGCACACAGTCAACAGATAGAGGATATGTCCTGTATGGAACCCAAGTAGAGTCAAGTTCTTCACTGGGAAACAAGGGAGGGACTTAGAATAATTGATTGCAAAGTAGATGTACCTTAACCAGAGGTCACAAGGTTACTAGCTGATAACCCACACATTGCTGTTTAAACATTCATCTGAGGGAAAGGGCTCTCCAGTTTGCCACAGCCTGCCTGTCTGTCTGTCTTTCACACACATGCATGCACTCTTTGCATTGTGGTCTCAGTTCTGACTACAAGTGTCATTTCCATTTAGCACACTGCTGATTCTCCAACAGGCAGCCTGCTCCATGCTTTCATTTTGCTGGCTTGGTGCCTGCAGGCATTAACTTTAGATTCTTGCTTAGTCCCTTCTGGATGATTTTATGTAATCATGCATCATCTCTCTCCTCTTCTCCTCAACACACACACAGAGCTTTAGCACTGGAGCTTTTCTTTTTCCCTCCATCATGATATGCCCTGAAGTCTTTATTTACCAAAAAACATGAACAAGACAGGGTTCTACTGTTCCTTAACTCCCATCCCTGTCACAGCACTTGTAGGGGGACAATTGAATGTGACATGCTGGGCTGTGGTACTGCTAGGGTCTCTGTGAGTCATCTTTTTCTACATATGCTGCATATGTAATAAAAAGACTCCCCCTTTACTCAGATGTTAATCATTGGGGGGGGGTGTGTGCAAGTGTGTGTACATGTGTGTGCATGTGTGTGTATAGAAAAGGAGTGATCTATGTATTTCCCTCAATATTTGTAAGTACTAAGTAAAATTATAAATGCAAAGATTTTTGTCCTGTAGCTAAGATTTTCTTCCTAAAATGCAGTAGACAGAACACTAAAATGTAAAATTGTGATATGTTCACTGTTCTTAGCAGTTTCAGTATAAAGCGGCCAGAAATGGCCTGTGTTTTACAAATATAATGCCACAGTATTAAGAACAGTTTATTTTTAAGCTTTTTAACTTAAATGAATTTGGACAAACTTGATGGATTATCTTAACTTTTTGTATTTGGCCTTTATGAGAAAGACAAAAAGAAAGCAAAATGAAGCCAAAAGTCAAAAAATCAAAATAAATCAGAACATCAGTCTAATTAATGCTCAGGACAGGTACAGAGAAAATTCTGTGCTTTTTGCCACCTACTGGGCTAAAATGAGGCAGCAGCTCCTGCAGTTCTCCAGCTACCAAAAGATGAAAGATTTTAGCAATAGTGCACTTAAAGGAAAAGGGGGTAGGGAGAAGGCTTTAGGCAAAGGATAAACAGGACTTCAAAAACCATATGGAAGTACCTGCCTCCTACCAAATTCACAAAGGAAGTAGTTATCCATGCACGGGCTTTTCAACTACACTTGCATTTCATTACTGCCAAATCGCACCATTAATGTATTACCTCTGAGTTGGAATAAGAAAAGAGTGGTCATCATTAAGAAGATAAGTAAGTGGATTATTTATGGCCATTTAGAAACCTTATAATTGCTTCTCTGCCTTTTGGCTAAGATCAAGTATAAAAACCTTGTAAGTGATCAACACATAATGGGTGTGCAGTGGCCACATTTGTATTCCCAGCTCTTCAGGAACCGAGGCAGGAGGACTGTTTAAGCCCATGAGTTTAAGGACAGCCTTGAAACAAGTGAGACCCTGCCTTAAAAACACCACCACAAACTAAATGAAGTTGAGCACTGCTACGTCCTTAGCATCCATGATATTCTCTCAATTTTTCTTAGTTCTGTGAGGCAAGCACTAGTATTATTAATATTCCATGGTTACAGAAACCGAAGCCTAAATAGTTTTAGCATAGCATCTCACTATCCAAAATAATGTTTTCCTTCACAAAATTATTCCTGAAATAAAAAGGAATATTATTATATTCATATCATTAGAACTCTCAAATCATAGAGCACTCCATCACCATTTGGGAGGACATAACATATCTGAAGTGATCTCAATTAGTCTTATTTTAGATGCTTAGGTAAGCTGAGAGAGTTGGTAAAAAGAGGCCCAAAGAAATTTAGACTGCATTTCATTCATGACCTCTCAATAGTAAGGGACAATTATAAATAACCTTTCAAAATCATTTTTGGAAAGTGAAACAATAGTTTTAAGTGTGCATAAAAACAAAAAGAGCAAAAATGTCATAATATATGAGTATTTGTGACTTGGGCAAAAAGCTCCAGCAACAGCATTACAGCTGTAGAAGTTTTGTACATGTATTTTGTTAAAGTGAAAAACACAAACTGTGAGATGACTCAAAAGTGGCTGTAGTGGTGAAGACAAAATTGATGTATAAAGAGTTTAAATAAAATAGTTTCAGAAAATGCTAATGGCAGACAAAGACAACATTCAAAGTTAGCATATTATTTTAGGATATGCATCTTTAAATATATCTTTCAATTTGTCCCTTCAGATTCACTTTCCATCTTTCATTCCTCTACCTCTGATCTCCTGGGGAAATAAGAGGCCACTTGGATGGACCACACCAACGGTTTCCCTTGGGCTCTGACTTTGATTCAGATGAAGAACAGAGTCGGGTGAGGGCAGTACTCCCCAGGTTCTTTCCCTACAAAGTCATTTCAACCAAGCTACGTCCCTCAATGGAAGTCACCACTCTTCTCACGACAGTTCCCTTCCCTTCACTCCTTCCCTCCCGTAAGGACTCCTCCCGGCATACCTATGGGCCCAAAGGGAAGAACAGCTCTGTTAACACCAACCCCAGTTACTGCACTACCCCTTCAAGTTTCCCTTTACCCAAGCTAGGCTTTTATTAATACTCCCTGTATAAGAAACCATATTGTCTAGCATACATTTACTCCAATTGGGATCCTAACACAGTAAATAAGGAACTAAGCATTTTAAGTACACAATTAACTATTTTCTCTATATATTTCAGTAGACCAAAACCATTTATTCACTTATTTATATTTTGGATCTCACAAAGGAAAGAAAGCAGTTCTTCTGAAACTGTATCCAGAGCTCTTCTGACTTTTCTGAGTTTAAGTCCTTGTCCCCTTATTAATCACAAGATAGGTAAGGAGAGAGGAAGTGCTGTGGACAATTGGGTCAAATGGAGAGTGCATTCTGTTCGCAAAGAGGACTGGTGATACTTTAGACCTTTTGTCTCTCTCTCTCTCTCTCTCTCTCTCCTCTCTCTCTCTTTTTAATGCCAGGCTTGTTATTATAGGCACATTCTGTTGAACACAAGAGGTTTGGTTATCACCTGTTATCAAAGTGTCAGGAGGGCAGATTTTAGAATGAGGTAGACTATGAAAGAACGTTCTTCCCATCTACAAAGGCCTTGAAATTGATTGCAAATGAATCGCCTCTGAGGCGGAGAGGATCCTAATGATGTACATCTGTGTGGCTTCACTGGGCTTGCTGCATTTACATCACTATAAACTCTGCAATTACAGCTCGAGCTGTTTCCGGCGTAGATACAGCGAATACGAATTGCAACAGCAGGTTTCCTGTGTTGGACTGCTGCCAGGAGTCTGAGTCACTGTCCTAGACATCTGTAGCACATTAAACTGTACCGTTGTTGTCTCTCCACACCCTGAACAATGGCCTAAATCTCTGACAAAACAAATGGCCAGAGCCTTCTAAAGAAACCTAAAGTTAGGCAACGAATCATGGGCCTGCATAGAACAACTTCTAGGGTAATTTACACTGTGGAAGAAAAGCCAAAGTATAGCTGAGATGGATTTTGGTAGTCTGTACTGCAGTTAAACTTTTTGGACTAAGGCGGCCCATAAACAAAGAACCGTGCTGAAAGCTCAACAGAGAAGGATGGTTGTTTTTAGTCTTAACCATTTAGTCCAGCAGGGCAAACAGGCATAGGAGTGATACTTCCAATCCAAGTCCCTACTCTCTCCTGTCCATCAGTGTTGCAGCGATGAGATACAAGCTGCCATCTTCTTGCAGGGAGGACTACAAAGCTTCATAGCTTCTCTGCCTGATTCTTGGCTCTTCCACAGTGATGTTTCATAAGTATAAATCCAAGAATGATTTTTTTCCTGCTTTACACCATCAAAGGATGTACCACCTTCTCTACAGTCATATCCAAGCACTTTCCAGTGACCCAAAGGCACAGAACTCTGTGGCCTCTGCCCTCCTGAACAGAACAGAAAGCAGGTTCCCACCCCAAATGTACAGTTTTCCCTGTTAACAGCTTCCCTTAGTGTAGTATGTTTGTTACAACTTATAACCGATATCAATACATAGTTACTGACTAAAGTGCTTTGTCTCCATTAGGATTAACACTCTTTGTGTTACGCAGTGGTACTGGTTTTTAAAAAATGCATAATGCCCTGAATCCATTATACTATCATACGGAATACTTTGAGCAATAATGAATAAAGCTGCTGTAAATATTGGTAAAAAGTTTGTAGACAACTCTTTTGGATAAATATGTATGCTTATAATTGCTGGATCCTATATAGACCAGGTTTAGTTTTGTAGGAAATTGACAGACTTGTCTTCCATTTTGCATTCCCACCATCGATGGAATGAGAGTTCCTGTTTCTCACATTCTCACCAGCATTCAGCATTGTCAGTGTTTTTGCATTTTAATCATTCTAATGGGTACGTAATTCATATTGTTTTAATTGGGCGATTCTCTAATGATGTGCTGTTAAGCATCTTGTGATATGCTCATTTACCATCTGCCATAGCTTATGTGTATGTGGGGTGTGTGTGTGTGTGTGTGTGTGTGTGTGTGTGTGGTGTGTGTGTGGGGGTTGTCTACTGTATATTTGTGATCCTATAATGCATGAGTACCCTCCTTTCAGTACTACCCTGGTATAATTTCTGGTTTCATCCTAAAGCATAAATTCATACTTGTGGCATCTGGGAAATGTTATCCAAACTTTTTTATAATCTGTTTTTGCTCAACCAAACATTATAAACACTTTCCAAGTAATTTTTTATTTCATCTTTTTTCTCTCTACATATTATAGTATGATATATTTAGCTAAATTTAAGTGATCAGACATTTAGCTTGTTTCTAATATTTCTATATGTTGCTAAATGGGATATAGTGGATAAAGCTACTGTGGACTTGTGTGGGTCAGAAAAGTGGTCTTTAAAGAAGACTAGACAACAGGCAAGCAAAAGGGAGATTATGGGCAGAGAACAATGGCTCAGACAGAGCTACAGGGTCAGAAGCAGTAAGGAAGTTTTGTGTATTTAGAGAGCACCTTGGTTCAGGCTATTGAGGTCAGAGAAAGCCCTCAGATTAACAGTTTCTCAAAGGGATGGCCATTCTTAGGACACTGCTTACACCAAGCTCAAGGAAAATGGAAATCTCCTGGCCTTCTAAGCAGTGTGGGTTCTCTTGTCCCTCCCCTTCTTCATTCTCCCTTGCAAATTGTGCTCTGTGTCCATAGTACCAGCCCCAACAATTACAGAACCACTGTCTCTCCCCTGGACTTTGTGCTACAGAGAACAGGGTTTTGTATTGTGTATAGAGTCACCGTTGTACCCAAGAGGTTAGGCAGTGCAGCATGCAGAACAGAGCTCATTCCCCACTCTGGACTGATACCGTCTTTCAGTAGCAGGTTTTACAAGCATCTGCTAGTGGAACTAATGTCAGCTGCTGCAAGATATCAAAGGAAGTGCTCATCAGAAAAAGGCCAGGTCAGGAGTGACTGCAGGGAAATATCAATTGTCAATCTGCCCAAGATTCAAAATGCATTGTGATGGGTTTATAAATGTAAGAAAAGCTTCTCCCTTCGAGGTGGCCAGCTTGCATTCTGGCCCTGTGTCTAGTGAAGTGGTCTCTTCTCACTTTCATCTGCCTGTACACACACACACACACACACACACACGGACACACATACTCCATTAAGACAACTTTCTGGAAATCTCAAGTTGAATTTCAGCAGAGGGGCTAATAGAAGGTAGCTTTGACAAGGCTATTATTACGTGTATCTGATCTCTCTTGATAGAACCCTTCTACACCAGGTAAGTAACACTTACCTCCCACCTCACTGGACTCCCTCGTAACACCCACACCCGAGCCACATCCTCTTTAGATGTGTCAGATTCTATAACCACCCCAGGTTATCTTTCTGATGGGAATCTTAAAAACAAATGGATTTGCCTCTGTTCCCTGTTCCTGCTTACATGAGACTTTTATGTACTGGAAAAAAAATGTATTCACTATTCTGAATTCTAGGACTAAACCATTTGTAATTACATATTCCTGCCCTGCTCATTAAAACAGCTGTGAGCCAAAAATAGTTTATGGTACTTGGCCAAAATAGCACAGATTATTCTAAAATAATAATAACCTTGTTTTAAATCTAAATACCATTACTTGGTCCTCCACCAGGTGTCACTAATTTCTCTGTTACTAGAGACCACATTCTTCAGTTTATAAAATCTCTTAGTAAAATATTTCAGCTTTTAATAAATTCTGCTTGCATTGAATGAGAATAAACATAGAAGTTGCTTCCTATCTTAATGCAAATGGAAAAAAAAACCGAGATCAATAGAAAGGTTAAAAATTTAGTTCCAAATTTAATTTTTTTTGAAGACACTCTCACTGTAGCCCAAACAGGACTCAAATTTGCCATCCTTTTGCCTTAGCCTCCTGAGTGCTGGGATTACAGGTATGAACTACCATGCCCAGCTACAGATTTCATTCTATAACTATCTTCAGACTGGTGACTGCTCTGATGAAAAGCACATGAGAAATTTTTCCTTTCCATCTGAGTCTTTACTTTCATGCTTTTGAAATTGAGGAAGCTCTTCTCTGCTTTTCAGACATAGTTTGAGTGAATGGGTCATCTGGAGATGACACAAAGGAAGGGTGAGAGGTGTGGGTAGGAGAAGGGTATAGAAGGCATTGGGCAGAAAGATATCCCTATTTATCAAGTCCCTGAAAAATCTACCCAGTGATAGAGGGTAACCAATAGAGACTTCACCTGATTTGAAACTTTCTTTGGTTGGAATTCAGCAAGGAAAGCTAAGATAAACTCAAGGATTGGAGGGGTGGGGGGAACCTGGTGTTGAGAAAGTATTTAAGCTTGAGTTTTAATGATATTTTTCTTTTTTGGATGTAGCATATTACTGGAAAGCAGTGATTCTCAGCCAGGCATGAGTTAGTCCCCAAGGGAGCATCTGACAATATCTGGAGACATTTTTGGTTATTACAACTGGAGGGGATCGTGGGTGCAGGGGGAGGTACTACGAGCATCTGTGAGTAAAGGTCTGGAATGATGCTAACACCCAACAATGTGCAGGGCAGCTTCACAACAAAGGATTAGTTGACCCAAAATGTCAATCATGCCAATACAGATAGACTCTGCTGCTGGATAATATGAACTCAAGGAGACCTTGAAATCAGACTGGTTTAGATCCTTGATGTCTAGCCTAATAGCTATGTGATTTGGGCTTTAGTCTCTCATTTATAAAACAGGAATGTTAATAGAGGGGGTGAACATAATGAAAGTATATTATAGGCATGCATGGAGTGTCATGATGAAATCCCAGTATGTACAATTTAATATATGCCAATAAAGATAAATAAATAAAACAGGGATGTTGAAACCTACATCCCAGGGTTGTGGTTAAGACTAAATGAGAGAATTAACCTGGAACATCCTAAAAGTTTAATGAACACCAGTATTATTTTCAAAATTATTGTTAAGTATAAAATCCATTCTATCTCATTGCTCTTCCTTTTTTCCTTCCAATAAAAACATTGAGTGGGTACTCTGAGCAAAGTCCTAAATGAAAGGTTGTGATACAACAAGAGAAAGGACAGGTATATTCTGGCTTTTGGGGAGCTAACATTCCATTGTGAAAGACACTTATTAAGTGGCCCTGTTACTCCAGGAGGGTAATGCAGGTAAGCTATATAAAGTTGTGTAAGCGTCAGAGGACCAAACCTGAGGGCAGGGGCAGGAGAGGACCTGAATGTGAAGGATGAGTCAGATAGTGAAGAAAGAGGGGTGAAGAAGAGAAAGCTAAGCCAGGGAATCATAAGTTGTAAGTCTAAGAAACTTCAGAAAGAAGCAAGAAACTTCATGAAGTCCAATGGGAAAACTCTTGCTTCCTGTCAGGCTCTAGATCCTGTTTTGGAACTGTCTCTTCTAGATATGCTAGGCATGTTTTGAAGGGGATACACCCAAGAAAAGATGGAAGCGTGGCCTTCAAGAGCTACCCACAAGCTGAAGGTAACTTACAGGTTCACAGAGCTGCTGTTTTTGTTTTTTATTTACCAGAAAGTAAGTACCAAGATAGGTACACTGACTTATGCCTCTTCCAAACCTCTAGCTTCTGCTACATATCCTGGAACATAAAAAGATCAGAAGATATTTTTTGATTTGTTGGAAGATGCCTGGGGTTTGACCAATTCTATTACTTCTTAGCTATGTCACTTTAGAAAAGTCTCCCTGACTTCAATTTCCTCAAGAGAGTGGGAGGGTATATTCTTAACACTACTTGGAGCAGGTTCAGATTGTGTAAAGAAATGTTTTCAAGCTTCCCAAGTAAAAATATTTTCATGGGCTTATATTCAAGCCCCAGGGCCCTTCTAGACTGTATTTTACCAGGCTGGTTGATAATAGTTATTATTTTACACTAAGCTACAGAGCTGCTATAGCTGGGATAGCCTCCAGGTTGGATTTGACCTAAGATTATATTTAAATCATTCAAATAACAAATATATTGTGCAGTTACTGAAGAACAGCCTCTTTTCCCCATGCTGGAGGTATGGTAGTAAATTTGAGAAAACAGGTCCTGGCTTCTCATGAATAAGATAATAAATAAAAGACAGAAAAAAATGAAGCCACCATACTGTTCAGTCATATGCTACCCATGTTGAAACAGAAGCCACTAGCAAATGTGGCAAGTTTGTTCAACAACAGTGGATCCAGGCATCAGCTCTGGGGAAGTCAGAGCTGCCCTCCAAACCAAGGCTTAGCTGGCATGACCACAGTACATGGTCTCTCCAGCTTTGCTGCTCAGCCCTGAAGCACTGTGTTCTTCCCAGCATGGCTGGCTACTATTCTTAGTCACCAGCAATTTTGTTTTAATGTTCATTCCCTTGTCCATTTTAAAAACACATGATTGTGAGTCAATGCCAGGGAGAAGAGGCATGTTAGGAGAATTGGAGCCTGGAAGACTCAAACCTGTGATTAAACTCCTAGGTCACGCTGGTACATTATGATTTCTTTCTTTTAAATATAGACCAGTTGCATATGATATGAGATGGGTGACTCAGGCCTGTCATACTGAACAGGTCACCTAATTGCAGTGAAATATGCAGCCTGAATAAAAGATTTTGGAGAGCCCCAAAGAGCGAGATGGGGCTCTGAGCTTCCAGAACTCAGGGATAAAGAAGAACTGAGAAAGAACTCCCACACTGTGAATAGCCCCATTTTCCTGACTGTGTGCAGCATTTTTAAAAAACAGCTCAGTATTAAGTATTTTGAATGATATAACTGGTCCTGTGACAGAGATTTGCAGAATATCTTAAAAGTATCATTAAAACCTAGTGATGGGGCCACAGAAATCTATTTCAGATTCAGCCTACGTGGTACTCCTCATTGGAATGACATTTTACAACTTAAGCACAGTTAATTTGCTAACAATATTTAGTTTGTCCTGCCTTTCCCTTCTGTGCCCTCCTGCCTCTTAAAGTGAATGATGTGGTATATTCAGTCCATGCACACAGCCCAGTGCAATTCCGCAGAGAGAACACAGCTATCTGCTCAGTCCCTAGATCAGGACACAGCATTATCAGGGGCCAGAAGCCTTTTTTCATCTTCTTCCCACGAAAAGCTCCCTACTAAGACCAGGGGTTATTTTTGCAATGTATTTTTTTTAATTAAATTATAGAACTATATGCTCTCTTGTATCTGGTTTATTTTGCTTAATGTGTTTTTGCATGTGGTTTATTTTGCTTAATAACTGTGTGGTACAAACTTATCATGTGTTCATTCTGATTGGTGCAAGTAGTCCACTACATAAACATACCACAATGTATTGGTTCACCAGTCTAATGGGACATTTATGGTTTAAATAGTCTATCATGAATATACTTATTTGTGGGAAGCAAATACTTAAGAGTATTTTTTTTGGAAAACATATACTTAAGAGTAGAACTGCCTGGACAAAATGTACTTATATAGATACACGAGTAGTTACATATTGCATGTATCTCATATAGATAAAACCTATATTTACTACATATAAACACACATATATGCTAACATCAGTAGTTTCTCCAAATTATACCAATTATACTCCCACAAGTACTGTAAGAAAGTTTTAGTTGTTCTACATTCTTGCCATCATTTGGTATTATCTTTTCCTTTTTAGTCATTTTGGTAGAGACACATTTCCTTTATAGTGTATATATATTAATCCTAATTTTTAACTACACTTTCTTCAGTCAGGGGTTATTTTTCCCTAATTTGTATCAATGGTTGCAACTTTAACATAGCAAGCAATTACCTTATATCTAGCTATTGCAAGACAAATCAAAAGATAAAGTGTCAGTGGTTCACTTTATTTCTTTATTTCTATAGTTTTCTAATGGATAGAGAAAATATTACCATTGGTTTTGGAAAAATTGAAAAGCAGGGAAGTGAACCTGGTAGCCATTGAAATCTGAGCTGTTTCTATATTACACCTTGTAAAACTGGCCCAATGTAAACTCATTTAGAAAGAGTACAATTGCCTCCACGAGTTATTGAGTCTGATTCTTACCACAAACTTCACTGCCTTCTGAGGATGTCAAAACTAGTAACAATCTTAAGTCCCTTTCCTGGTGTTATTTAATATAGAGAGGGAACCAACAGATGATGGAGACGACACTGGCTTCAGGATATCACTGTGACAAGGCTGAAGACAAAGGACCAGAATCTAGGCCTCCAGTCTTCTGGACAAGACTAGCCACCTCGTGATCAGGGACAAACAAAGTATAGTTCCAACCAGAAACCCACGGGAGTTCCTTTTAATCCATAAGTAATGGCAAAAACCTTGGACTCCTAGCATAGTCCTATTTGTTACGAGGGAGACCTTCAGAAACTTCAGACATGGGTTGACTATTGTCAGTAATCGCTAGTAATAGAAGACTAAAGTAGACCTATTGTAAGATATTTTGATTCACACACAGCTCCAAATATGTACCCTGAGAGCTGAATTCTAAGTAAGGTCCTCTGAGCTGACTTTAGTCTGTGTAATCTATAGAGTAAGGTGAAGAGCTTGCCCTCTGCAGTCAACACAGATGTGCTAACACTCTTACATGTACACTATTGGTCCCAGTGGACCTTTAAAAATGTTCCTTAACTTTTATAAGACTCATTTTTCTCATTGATAAAGTCAATGTTCCTACCACCAAGAGGTGCTGTGGAGATCAAATGAGAGTGTGTGTGTGTGTGTGTGTGTCTGTTTGTCTGTCTAATTTCTTCTCATTTCTTCATCCCACTCCATCCCTATTCAGGTAGATATATGGGGCCACATTTTGTCCTGGACTCAGATTCCTAGGAAATGAACTAATGATAAAAATAACACTTTTTTTAAGCTTATAGTTCTATCTTGGACATACAGAAGTGTGGAAACAAAACAAAACCCCTTTTATAACCCACAAGTCCCAGAGTGCTATAGGAATGGGTCTTGAGTAAGAAGTGGAAGTTGGCTGAAAAAGAAAGATGTGTGGGCTACCTGGTCTTGTTGTGGGGGCAAAGAACTCAATGTCAGATCACAGCTGTGTGGAATGTTTCCACTGGGAATAATTGACATGACAGACTTCACTTTCCCTGGTTACCTGAACCAGAATCAAATGGGGACAAATCTAAACTAGCAGATTAAACATCCTCCACTTGGAAGTGAGTTGTTTTGACTAACTGAATTTACTCTGATGTATGAGGCTAGTAGGATCTCACCAAGTCCAGACAAAGAAGTGGGGCCAATCTCTACCTTCACCAGGTGGTGCCTGAGTAAGACCACCTGGACCTGGTATCTTGTATGGTGGAAAGGAAAATAAATTGAAGGGGTGAACTTGATTGCATTCTATCCCTGGAGCAGCTAACACATTTCTTCGTCAGACTTGTCCTAGGTGTAGGTATTGTTTGACCACTAGATAGACTGTGGTTCAAATTATTTTAGTAAAGGCACTAATTAAATTTTTGTTTCTTGAGTACCCCAAGTGAATGATGCTGAGAATTCATACCTATTACATGTGGGGAAATGCCTGGTACATGTAAATGGTCATTACTATTATCTGGAAGATCTAATTAACACCCTGTCTCTTGTTACCCAAGAATTAAGTTGTAATGGCAGTGGCTGCTCTGCCATGCTATAAATAATCTATACCAAGACTGTACTAGCAAAGATTTTTCAGCCTCTAACCTGATTTTTTTTTACTATGAGGATATTACATGTAGAACACTCACCAGATGGCCTCATATAAAAATCAAATTTTTATAAGACATTCTTCACTATTGTCAACCTGAGTAAATTAACAGGTAATTTGAGAGGAAAATGCCCTGAGAGAATCAGAAAATCACAAAATTTTCTGATGTGTTCATGGGAAACCATGTGCTTCTTGCTTGTATATTTGTTGTGCTTCCTCCTGAGGTCCATGGAGAACAGCCAGTCACCCATTACCATCTGGTCAGGCTAATTCTGGGTGGCTGCAGCTGCAACCAGTGTCTGATAATCACAGCTCCAGGTTCTCTCCATACTAAATAGCTAGCTCAAGTTGCTGCCAGTTGTAGCATATACCACCACAAGCAGTCTCACTTTCTAGTAAGATCCAGATTTACAATTGCCACAGAGAACCCATATAATTTATAAGCCCAATACATGTGTTTCCTTTCTCTCCTTTTAATATTAGGCTCTCATGACCACTCATCTGGGTCACATCCATCTGGCTACATCTTCTTACATGGACTGTTGCAGTAGTCCCATACTCCATTCTTCTGTTCTGATTTTCTGTCCCATAATCTCCCCAGTGCTGATTCCAAATTAATCTTCAAAAGCCCCAATCAAGCCACCCCTAGCTCACAAACTTTTAATATTTTTGGGTCAGCTGCAAGATATAAGCAAAGTTCCTGGACTTGCTGCAATGAAGGCTCTTGATCATTTGGTCCTAGTCATAGGAAGGAGAATTCAGGTGGAGGCCACTGATACTAGTCCACTACTTCCTTATTTTCCTTCCTTATTTTCTAAGTTTACGCATCCTAAAGTGAGACTAATAAAGCACCCCACAGTAGGAATTAAGTTGGATCAAGACACTTTGTCTAGTACCTTTGCATTGAAAATACTAATTGGAGGCAGGAGATAGCTGCAATAATTACAATTACTTTTTCAGCATTATTTTCCACTATTGGCCAGTATTCCCACTACAATTACCTGTTGAGACAGAATAGTGTAATCAGTTAAACATTAAGATTTTTCAATGAGGCTGGATTTAAATGCCGACTCTGCTACTTTCTGGATGATTTGGGAAGTTACTTAACCTCTCAGGCCATCACTTTTCTCAGTAGTGATGAATTACCTGACTTGTAGGGATGTTGTGAGTATTAAATGAGAAAAACACACAATTCTTGAAAGAAAGAATTCAGGAAAAGCAAGCATTACTTCCTGTCCTATTTTGAACTTGCTTTAATGTATTCTCTTTGAATGCATATTCTTTCTATTTTTGTATGTATAACTTTATTTAATTAGTACATAATAGCTGTGTAGGGAATTTCATTGTGACATTTCCATATATGTGTTTGGCTCATCCCTTCCATTATTCTCCCTCTTGCCCCCCTTCTTAAAATGGCTTTATAGGTTTCAGTGTTCCATGTTCATACATGTGTAGAAAATTCATCAACCATATTTACCCTCCTTGACCCTCCTCATTTACCATCCCTCTTTTACTGGTACTCTTCCCTTACCTTGACCTGTTTTCTGTTCCTGCCCTTCATTGTTTTAGTGTCTGTTCACTGTTTGGTGGGGTTTTACCTTAGTATTTTACCTATAAATATATTGTACTATAATTAGCTAACCCCATCTATTACTCTTTCTTACCCTTTTCCCCTACCCTGTATTGTTCAACAGTTTCAGTACATTTGGTTGTGTCATGCTCCTACACAAATGTGGTATATTTCAATATTATTCTTTGAATGTATTTTCTTTCATCTGAATCTTTTGCTTTCCCCCTTCTGTTCTAGACCCTCCCTACATACCTTACTGTCTTATTTGTAACTCTTCGGCTTCTACAGTTTTAAACTCAGATCAAATACTCAGATGTTTCCTCCTTGGGGAAGCCTTCGTGTGTCACCTGTCAGAGATAAGTCACTTGGGGAACATAAAGGAGTACCTTTCCAATAGAACTAAGACATTCTGGTTTTTTTTTGTTTTATCTCATCAACTACATGATCAAGTTCAAGGATTTAATCTTCATATCATCTCCAGAGTAGGAGTTCAATAAATGCTATGGAATGGACTGGATTCAGTTTCATCTAGTGCCCAGTTCTTTCCTCAAAAGACCCAGAAGTTTAGGAATTGAAGTTATGAAGTGAAGGAAAGTGAGTGTCCACTGGAATGTGAGACTAATTAAGGTACATATCAGTTTACAGCATTACCTTTGAACTTTTCTCATCTCCTCTGGGGCCAGTTTTGAGCATTATACCTTAAAGAGAAAGGATTGTTGATGAGTCAACAATGTGACAAATGCCAGTCACTTAAGAGCTAGAACCCTGATACTCTGACTTCTATTCATGCTCTTAAGCTGGTCCTTCTGCTATGAGCCTTTCTAGGACCTTGGAAAAGAGGCCTCTTAGGGGCTCAAGTTAAGTCTTACCTTCTACTCCTATCTTTCCTTCTTTCTTTATTTTGCAGTACTGAAGTTTGAACTCGGGGAATTGAGCTTGCTAGACAGGTATACTACTATCTTTGTATGCATCCTGGATGGAGCTCTCACTAGACAATCCACCAAAGCCTCCCCTGTCCCTTAAAGGGCTTCTTAGGAAAGAGAAATGCCCTATGGCACTGATAACCTTAGAGGTTGCTTTCTTTGATTTTGTGGTCTCTTCCATAAACATTTATTCTTAATGAACAAGTCTTAGAGATTGATCTATAAATTTCTTTGCATCTGTTTACATTCATGTCAATGATACATTTTTTCAAGCCTGGGGAGTCATGGGGATTGAAAGTAAATGTCTTGGCTGTAGGATCCACCACAAAAAGTGCTTTAACACTTCAGGGCCATGTGTATATGGGAAAGGACTTGTGTTTTGGCACTTTATGTTTTCACTTGTGAAAGACAGAACCGCCTAACTCACAGAATCATTGTGGGCATTAGAAACTTAAAAACCATTTTGTAAAAGTCTCCATACAACCACTAGTACTTTTATATAAGTTTTCATTTGTACAGACAGTATAGATTAGTGTTCAAATGCACAGAGTTTGGGTACCAAGCAGACCTGGATTCAAGCCCTGTCATATACACTTCAAACTGTGACTCAAGAGAAGACTTTGCCTCTCTGAGCCAGTTTCCTGGTCTAGAAAGTGGAAATAACATCGCTCTGTGAAAACCCATGAGAAATTCATGAGTTCAAGAAAGTGAAATGCTAGCACAGAACCCTGTCCATAATTGGCACTCAAAAATGATTGTTCACTTCCTCTGTGTGTTTAAATATCCACCATCTAGTGTTACATCTCTGATAGACATTTCCAGGTGAAACTCCATATTCTTTTAAACATTGACTATGTTCATCACTGCGTCCTTCTCCAATATAGGATCAGGTCTCATCCCCTTTCCTATATTAGGAAACCTTCCCTAACATTCTGGCCAAGTAAAGACATTGCAAGGGGCTGTCTCTCTTCATTGGCTGTTGTAACAGACCTAATTGGGCTGGTAACAACAGTGGACACCCATGGTGACAGGCCAGCTGTAAACACCCAAGGACAGTCAAAATTTCAGTCTTCTCAGAGCTGAGAACTGCTAATTCCCTGCCAGTTAACCTGATAGGGCTGTCTTTTCGCTGACCTCTTAAGGGACTATTCAGAGAGCCTATGGGGAGCTTGTTAATTCAGGAAGCAAAGAAGCCTTAGCTGATTTTATTCAAGGGGAACTTTCTTTGTGTTTACTCTGGTCACCCATGTGTAGGAGTATATGTAAACACATGGAAAACTTCTGTACCTACACATGGTGCTAGAAATTGGCTCTCTTCTGCCTCAAGGAGGATTAGAGTTTTCTCTTTCTCTGTACGATATTGAAGAATAAGCACCTGCAGTTAGCTAAACAGTGAGTTGGGTGTTAAGACTACAAAGAAAATAAGGCACAGTCCTCATTTTTTAAGAACCAGCACACTTGCAGATGATACTGGTACACATACCACTCATCTTTTCTCTGTGTCCACATGCAACTTAATTTTCTTCATTTAAATACCAGTAATCAATTAACATCTTTGAGGAAAATATTTCTATGGATCCTCATAGAAATATATGACCCCAACAATTCTCAGCAGAGTAAGGGTAGGGAGAGAATAAAAAACTTTCCTCCTGGGACTTTTCTCCAGTATCCCTATATTGTACAATAAAGAATTATGTATGCCGGCACTGGTGGCTCATGCCTGTAATCCTAGCTACTCTGGAGGCAGAGAGCAGAAGAATCCTGGTTTGAAGCCAGCCAGGGCAAATAGTTCCACAAGACCCTACCTCGATAAAACCCTTTGCAAAAAAGGGCTGGTGGAGTGGCTCAAGGTGTAGGCCTCGAGTTCAAGCCCCAGTACCACTCACACACACACACACACACACACACACACACACACACACACAAAGAATTATTTACTTTTATACTAAGATGACAAATAAAAAGTGCTATTGTATTTTAAGGGCAGAAATAGACTAAGTCCCTTTAAGTTAGATTCTGACAAAATGAAAATGATAAAATAAAATATTGATATTTTCTAAAAATGAGTTCCAAAACATGTATGGTCTTTTCTATATTTGAAAGAAAGATCTTGAGGGAATAAACTTTAAAATAGCAATTTAAATAACTAGGTTATTCTGTGTTAAGAATCTAACCCACACCTAGCATGACTCCCCAAGCTAACACTCTTTTTCTCCCTGACTTTTCTGGAATATGTATTTCCTAGCACTGTCAATGCTTCTGGCTCTCCATGTTAATAGATTGAGTTAATCAAAGGAAGAGGAAAGGAAAAAATATCATTATTGGATGATAATTTCTTTGAAATTGCAGAAATTTCAGAGAACTGAGCACTGCAGCCTCATTTTACAGAGGAGTCATCTGAGAACAAGGATGTCATGCAGTAAAGCATAAAAGTAAAATTAAAATTCTCTGCCTATCAAGATGGTGCCTGTTCCATGCAAAAGTCAGAAAATTAAATAGGAATTGTTACTGGAATATATAATGGCTATCAGAGTCTACACATTCTGTTATACCAATTAATTAATAATGGCTCCTTCATTCTCTAATTCACAAAATATCCCCTACCTTGTTGCCATGTGCCTGGCAATTCTCTAAGTTTTGTAGACACAAGAGGAGGGGAGCTAGACCCAGGTCCTGCCTTCCTGGTCCAGGAGTACACCACAGAATCAGCTCTTGGATTTCAAAGATCTCTTTCCAGAGTGAGTTTACTTTAATAAGGTATGACTTTAGTAGATGCTCCACTGGGAACGTGGATACAGCTTTCCTCACATTGTCTGCAAATTTCCATTAGAAGGAATAGAAATATTCTCAAGAGACATGGTGGAAATTCTGATTGTTTTCCTCCTATTTTATTGTGACAAAAACCAAGCCTAACAGTGCTGACTTCCCTTTGTCCTCTGAACTCCATTTTAAGAATTGACAATCAGAAAATAATGAAACATGTACAAAGATGAAGACCTAAAGGTGTTTAACATTGCTTTATAAGATGAAAAAAGCAAAAATACTTAGTTTTTTCATAATTAGAAACTGATTAAATAAACTGATACAGATATCACAGAGTACTGTTTAATTAGTAAAAGTGATATTTTAGCTGGGTGTGGTGATAGGATGGTAAGTGGTAGCATCATGCATTCAAGTCTGGGCTACACAGGAAGTCTAAGTCCTTAGCAAGACCCTCCCCTTCCCCCCTCCAAAAAAAATGCCAGCCAAGTGTGGTGGTACCTGTAATCCTAACTACTCAAGAAGCAGAGACTAGAAGTATGGTATTAAAGTCCAGTTCCAGTGAAAGACTAGTAAGACCCCATCTCAACAAGCAATCTTGGCAGTGGTGGTCATACCTGCAACCCTAGATACTCAAGAGGAGTAGGTAGGAGGAGCAACATCTGAGGTCAGCCCTGGGAAAAAAATGTAAAAAATGAAAAACATGAGACCATATCTCAAAAATAATTAAACAAAAAGGACTGGGGGCTATATAAAAAAAGGAAGGCTATTGCACAACATTTACAACATTATTCTAGTTCAACACAATTCTAATTCTGTCTATATAAACTATGTTCTAGAACAAGCATTATTGTTGAACGCTACAATTATGGGTAATGTTTGTTTTATGCTTTTTTCTATATTTTCTAAATTTTAACAAAAATGTATCATTTTGTTGATCATAAAAAATAACACTCATCTAAAGAATTCTGGTTTCTAATAATTTAACTTTTTGTGTTTATGCAACTAAATGATAGCCAACACCCCACAGGAAACTTCCAGATGCATTACAGTGCATGCTAGTGGGAGAGTTGCACAGTGTAAATGACAAGGAAATGTCTTCTTATTTAGTGATCGTGGGCCAGCGTTTATGTGGATATTTGTAGGGAAAAATAGTGTTTTCCAAGTACATTTTTCTTTTCTCACCTCAATAAATTAGAAATAACTCTTACACTAACAGGAAGAACATGGTCTTATCCTTTTATATTCATTTCTTACTAGCATAAATAAGGGAAAGGAGTAACTTCATGAAACCTACTGACATCTCTAGTTATGTGTTAATTTTGTGATTCAGTTGACTGAAGACATGGATTAGGATTATGAAGTCCTTGAGCCCATATCACAAAGTTGAATCTATACATGTTTACTAAGGTGGCCCAGACAAAACATTAGATCAACTTTCCTGCAAGTGAAGTGTCATTCGCTCAATGAATGGTAATTATTGCTACTCTGTGAGGCTCTGAGTATCTATTAGTGATTAAAACAGAATTTCTACCGTATGATATTTCTAAGTTTGTGATGGAAGCAGACAATAAACAAAGGAACAAACTAAGAATCCAATAATTTCTATGTGGTCAGTGCTGTGAAAGAAACACAAGTGTTAGTGATGATATCCATCAAGTTGAAGAGGAACTACTGCGTCTCTCAGATGGCCAAGGAGTGCTTGCCATGGAAGGCTGCCTAAATGGAGATCCAGAAGAACAGAAGCAGCCAGCCCCAGGAAGAGTAGAAGAAAGGACATTCCAGGAACAGAGACAAGAACAAGAGTCCCAATACAGGTAAGAGGTTAGTCTGACTGAATAACCAAGTGGAGGTCAGTGCCCTAGAGTGGGACACACTTGGGGAGCTCAGTACAAAAGAAGAGGATGAGTCCAGGCTATGGAGGAAGAGGCAGGAATCCAAGAATACAGGTGTACAGATCAGTCAGGAGCAGAATAAGGAGTATCTCTTATCATATCAGAAAGGAAGAAATAAAGGACATTTGTGAACACAGGTGATGTAATAGGCTTGGCCATAGAAAGTTGAAGGAAATGAATTCTCTTTTCTCTGGAAGTAGGAAATGAATGTATTGACAAGCAAGAGGGAGATGGATGTAGCCAAAGATTAAAAGAAGAAGATGTGACAAAGTTTGAAATAGCCCCTCTGAAGGTGGGGGAGGGGTGTGTGTGGAAGAAGAGACAGAGAGAACGAAAGAGAGAAAATGAGAATATATTGATAATATAAATCTATTAGCAAGAGAAGGATTGAGAGAGAGAAAGAGAGAGAGAGAGAGACAGAGAGAGAGAGAGAAGAGAGAGAGAGAATTGACTAATGAAGCAGAGATTTCTAGGTAGCACCTAAGTCCCAGCTGGTGGAGGCTGTGAATTTATAGTTTTAATAGTAGTAAATTAAGTCTTTGGCCAGCAGGTTTCAGAACTGCAAGTATGGTCAATCTTATTTATGTAAAATTGAATGCATATGTCTTTGGCATATGGGCAAGAAAAATGTTTAGAAAAAATTTCATCAGTGTGTCAAACAGTACTACTGATGAATTGAATTTTTTTGATTTTATTCTATATTGTTAGAATTATTTATTACAACTCATTTCATGGCTAGCCATATTACATATTTGCACATTAGAACTTACCATGTTGTCAGGTGGGGGGATTTAGAAAATCAAACAATTCTAGCTCTGAAAGGGGACATCTTGTCCTTTCTACCTTTTCCTTTTAAAGACGAGAAACACAGAGCCCAGAAGGAGGCAATTCCTTTTTTGAAAGTCTTTTAAGAAATTAACCACAAAGATAGGTATGTTTTAGGTCTCTTTATTCCTACACAAGGCTCTTTCTTCTGTGTTATGCTTTCTTCTGTTATGTTTAGATAATGACATACTCTGATGACAATGCTTCAAAAGTATTCATCTATACATCTATACTAATGTACAAACATAGGTATACACTTACAACTTTATTTTTTTATATTCATTTATTCACAAGTGCATACATTGTTTGGGTCATTGCTTCCCCTACCTCCCGCCCCCTCCCTCTCCCCCCACCCCCCTCATTTCCAAGCAGAATCTGTTCTGCCCTTATCTCTAATTCTGTTGGAGAGAAAACAAAAGCAATAATAAGAAAGACAAATCATTTTTGCTAGTTGAGGTAAGGATAGCTATATAGAGAGATTCCTAGCTTTGCTTCCATGTACCAATATGTTATATCCCAAGTTAATTCATCTCTTACTGCCCTTTTCACAAGTTCCTACACTTACAACTTTAAATCCCAATTCCACTAGCTACATTACCTACTTTTATAACTAAAAGTAGACTACAAGTTTCTACACACACCACACTGAGAATCTCCAACCAGAAGTCGACCAGTTGATTCTTTTTCACTGTTATCCTCAATATCAGCCAGTGATTGTTAGAGGCACAAATAAAATTTCCCCAACCAACAATTTGAAGTTCATAAAATATAATCACATCTATTTTTATCTTGAAATGTCAAAGGGGAATCTGAAAGCTACTTAAAAGTGCAATGAAAGTAAAGAGATTTTTAAACAAAACAACAACAAAATCCATTGCCTTCTCTTGGCTTGTATTCACTTGCACATCTGATTTTCAGAAGAATGTGGGAAGAGCCTGTATCACACAGTATCTATGTCCATTTGAGATAGCCATAAGTAGCTAGGAGAAATGAGAATGTAGGAAGCAGCTAACTGTATCCTTTCTAATATGCTAGAATAAATGTTTCCACCTAAACATCCAAAGCAAGATGCTCTTCTGCTCAGAGCCTGTGCCTTCTAAAAACCAGTCTCTTGACTTTCACCCCATGTGGTTCAGTCAGGGGCCATTTCTGTTCTAAAGCTGAAAGCCAGCCAGTGCCCCACAGTGGCCTCAGGATTGGCTCCATGTTGGGCATGTGAGTCCATCAGAGACAAAGGGACAGCATTAATCTTTAGCTGAGACCATGGAACAGGGCAGCTCTTAAAGGCAAGACCTGGAGGATGAAACTATTTCAAATTACTAAACTGACTCCCAGAATAAAGCCTAATGATATTTATGGAAACAAAACTGAGCCTGCAACAAGGTAAAATTCACAAAATCTGGTATCTAATCAAAGATGGACACACGTGTAAGCAGACAGGAAAATACAATCCATAATGAGGAGAAAAACAATGAATTGAAACTGAACTGGAAACAACACAGATGTTAGACTGAATGACTAGAACATTAAGACAGCTCTAACTACATTACCAATATTCAAGAAGCTGAGTAGAGGTGTTTGAAAATGAAAACAAACCAACAAACAAAAAATCTAAATTGAACTTGTAGGAATGAAAACTACAATATCTAAAACAACAATATATTTAATAATATTAATGTCAGATTAGAATTGTACAAAAAAATTAATGAACTTGAAGATGAAGCAACAAATACTTTCCAAAGTGAAACACAGATAAAGAATTTAAAAGCATATAGAACAATATAGCATATAGGGACCTGTGAGAAGAATTCAAGAGGTCCTGAGACATTGGCATCTCCAGGGTGGGAAGTGGAAGACAAATAAGAAAACTGAAGACTGATGGTTAAAATTTGATGAAAACTATAAAAAATTTAATTTCCTAAAAATGTATGGTTTGATGAAACTTGTAACATTATAAATGAAAAGATCCAAGAGGTCCCCAAGCACATAAACATGAAGGCACTACACCAAAATACATCATAGTTAAATTGTTCAAAATATCTTATTAAAAATGGTCTTAAATGCAGTCAGAGAAAAAAAGCCACCTTATGTACAGAGGGACAATCCTAAGAACTACAGAAAATTTCTTGTCATCAGCAATGCAAGTATAAAGATAGTGAACAAAAATCTTTAAAACACTGAAAGCAAAAAACTTTCACAACCTAGAATTTCATACCCAGTAAAAAATGTCTTCCAAAAGCAAAGATGGCATTTTTCTGACATAAGAAAGCTGAAAATGCTTACCATCAAAAAAGAAAGACACTACAAACATTTTCGGAATGCCTCATTATACAAGATGCAATGTAAATATAAACACAAGAATGAAATGTACTGAAAATGGCAATTACATAATTTATTATAAGTCAATGACACCTCAATACAGTTGCTTAAAAATAAAATATGTGTAGGTAAATAAAATTTGCTTAAAGAAACATTCACTGAATATCTGCTATATGTTTGACATTTTCTATGCTGAGGATACTAACATTAATTAGAAATATCTTTTGTCCTAGAATGTTTTATGGACCACCTACAATGACTAAAACCACAATGAAAAGTTCCAATAATTATAAAGCAAATGAAAAAAAATAGTCAAGGTTCTCTTAGTTCTCAACTGAAATGCCAAAATGAGCGATTTTAGTATTTCTTGTATTTAATACATATCCAGATACTTTCTTTTTGACTTTCATAATTTTTAATATTATTGAAGATAATCTTCCTTTCCTCTTTGCCCTTCAAAGTCCTTTATTTGGGTAAAAATTCTCATTCATTACTTTCCCATAATGTGAGCAAGATTAAAAGCCATAAACTATGACCTTCTCCAGCCTGCTATCAGATTTCTGTTACAGCCTTAGTACCAACTGTAATTAGACCAGAGTCAATGTTTTCTTTCTCTAAGGTGAACTTGCAAAATAAGCTTCCTCCTAGGAACCTTATCAATGCAGGATTTCTCACTTCATCTCAATGTGTGACCTCTTTTTAGCAAAGCTTAATATATGAGAACGAAATTTGCAGAACTTGTAAATTGAAGGCTGATTATCTGCATTAAAAAAGGTTTTCATGCAGACTTCCTTCAGTTTCAGAGAAAAAAAAAAGAATATTTGACAGAAAGGCAGAGGTGAAGGAAAGAAGAGAAAGGAAGAGACCATAAACCTGTGTGGTAGAGGCCAGAGAAGCTGGCAAAGAGGAGGAGGCTGAAATATTTCTGAACTTCTGATATTAGAGCTAAAATATGGATGCATTAGAACACAGATGCTGGGGAACATATTAAAGAAGAAAGAAATGACAGTAAACTTGCACTTTGATAATGTATTAGTGACCAGTTTTAAAGTGATATTCTAAGAAGAAAATGGGTTTCAATAGATACGTCTTATTTCTGAAGGTGGTAAGGGTGGAAGAGACCCTAAGACAGGAGTGAAGAACCTGGAATTAGAAATCAGATTGATTTGAGTGTTGACCCACCCATGTGTAGAAATCAGATTGATTTGAGTGTTGACCCACCCATGTAATCTGTGTGTAATCCAGATAAATCACTGAATGCCTGGTTCTCTGTTTGCTCACCTGTAAAATGTAGACAGTAGTTATTTCTTCTCCTGTGGATTATTGTGAAAACTAATCTGAACAATGCAATATTTAGCACCAGATAAAAAATAAGATTATTTTCAAATATACTGAAAGGGGGCATATTGAGAAAACTAAGAAGAAATGCATTCCTTTGACATGGCGAAATACTCAATGTATGACAACTACTATTATTATTGTCTCAGGAACTTCTAGTTATTCTTCCTTCACTGGGGGAGAGTATAAATTTTATAATTTAGGAGAAGCACAATAAAAACGATGACAGATGAGGTTGGGTATGGTGGCTCACACCTCTAATCCTAGCTACTTGGGAGGTGAAGATGGGGAGGATCACAGCCAGGACAAAAAAGCGAGAGAAGCCACATCTTAACCAATAAAAGCTGGGCATGGTGGTGTATGCCTGTAATCACAGCTAGGCTGGAGGTGTAAATAAGAGGGTATTTGGTGCAGGCCAGCCCAGGCATAAACGTGAGACCCTATTTGAAAAACAGCTAAAGCAAAAAGGGCTGGGTGTATGACTCAAGTGGTAGAGCTCCTGCCTAGCAATCATAAGGCCATGAGTTAAAAACAAAAATTTCCCTTCCTTTCCTAGATCAAGAATTTGCCTCCCTTAAGTATAAACCAAGTTGATGCCAAAACCATGATTAAAATCACTTGCGTCCCAAGTGCAAAGCCTTTTATTCAAATGGATAATCTAGAATTAGGCAAAGAAAACTTAATCCTTTTCAGGGATGAGGGAGAGCATTGATTGATTTCTTTGTAGTGTAAAGTCATAATTAAGCACATTGAGTTTCCTGCTACTTTGATCTTTTGTCATTATAATGAACTCCTTAGCAAATTTTAATGGGCCATCTAAAAACTAATTATATATTGTTGTTACTGGTAAATCTGACAGACAGAGTAGGGTATGTATCAGTGAAAGTCCCCAGAAACCTGTCAGTGAGCTTTTGTGGTGAAGGACTGTCAGCTGTCAGAAAAGGAGTCACCTGCTTGGGTACAGCCATCTTAGCTCTTTAATCCTTCGGAGTGATCATTGTAAATTCAAACATATTGAAAGGGAGCAAATTGAGAAACCTCACAAAAGAGAGACTTTTTTCCTTTCTGCAAAGGCTTGCTCTTCAGGATTGCACCTGAACTTGAATCAACACCTCAAATCAAAGAGCCTGACATTCATTCATGTGATGAATAAGAGAACAGTCCTTGCCTACAGGGATTTACAAAGGGTAAAGAAGGTACAAATGTTACTCTTACAAAATGCGGTAAAAGAAAAGATGCTTGAAAAATCCAAAGGCTCTTGAGGGTGGCGATGGACACATGGCATCTAAATTGGGCCTTGAATGTTGTGTCAGGTGTTAGCAGGTAGGAGTGCAGAGTTAGAGTGAATGGGGGACTCCAGTTGCCCAGGACTGAGGGATTTCCCAGGACTCAGCCTTCTAGTGTCAGAGCTGGGAAAGATCATGGCAAGCCAGGTGAGCTGTGGTCCCAGGATATACAAGACTGGCTGGAACAGGTTCCGAGAGCATCTAACAGCTCAGCTTGGTAAGGGAAGAGTTTGTAGAGGTGGTGTGTGTATGTGTCGGTCACCTATATCTCAAATGCCCAAGTATTACCCAAGTGCTAAGTAAAAGTTAAGATGCCTGGACCTTACCTCTGATCTGCTACATCAGAGTTTCTGATGGCAGGGCATGAGGGAGTGTGTTTTAGACAAGTTCTCCAGATGACTATTAATCGCTATGAAACACATTTAAAACAAATCTCACACTTACAAGCCTTCAATTATTTAGAGTACAAGGAATAAGATGTTTTTCCCCACCGCATGTTTATTGGTTATCAATGCAGCATAACAAATTAGCCACCAAATTAGTCACTTTAAATAACAAATATTTACTATCATACATGATTTCTGAAGGTCAGAAACTCAGGAATAGGGAGCTGGATGGTTCTGGTGGGATGCAGTCAAGCTAGGGCTGTGGTCAGCCCCAGGCTCATTGTCCAAGCCATTAGTGTGATTGTTTCTAGACCTCATCTCCTCCATAGCTGTTGCTTGGAGTCTTCAGTCCCCTGCCTCCCCCCTGGGCAAGACCAACTTGGTGCAAACCAGTGGTGGGGGGGAGCAAACTACATAAAGATGTGAATAGCAAGAGGTCACCCACTGTAATCATTTTGGAAGCAGGTAGTATATGATGTCATTTCCAAACTATGCCCACTATGCAGATCTGGAAACTGAGGCTCACAGTTAAATAATTTTCTCCATTGAAAGAGGAAGTCTGTCAGATCCTCAACTTGTACAAAATCTTTTAACTATTATACTAGCCTTCTTCACGAAAATTATTTAATTATAATTATTATTAAAATCACATTTCTTTCTAAGATACTGATTTGTCTCATAACTAAATGATAAAATTATGTATTCAATATTAAATTTAACATTAATAAATCAATTAGTAAAATTCAATAACATAAATTTAACTTCTAGAAAGGCTAACCTTCATAACAAATCCTCTCCTTTTCAAAATGTCTTGATACTATACCATGAGTAAGAAAATTTTGAGTGTTTTGTGTGAATGATTCTCACTTGTGATATTTGTAAAACACAGATTCCAATGCAGAGGCTCTGAAAGTAAATCCTTTCACAAGAAATGAAAGTTGTAGTATGTCCTGAAATTTAGAGGATCAGTTGATGGTAGATTTCTCTGGCCTGGTTTTTATTTTGCTCATAGTAATTCAGACATTGTTAAA
Organism: Castor canadensis; assembly: GCF_047511655.1. Taxonomy (NCBI): domain Eukaryota; kingdom Metazoa; phylum Chordata; class Mammalia; order Rodentia; family Castoridae; genus Castor; species Castor canadensis. Next base: position 121,397,322 of record NC_133395.1, on the reverse strand, counting down.
AGATGAAAACTATAACCAAAGACCAGTAATTTAAAATTTTTCTGTTCTCTCTCTTCTCTCCTCTCCTTCCTCCCTCCTTTTCTCTCTCTCCCTATCTCTCTCATACACATACACACACACTCTCTCTCCCTTTCTTTTTTTCCTTCCCTGATTTTCAGGATGACTGAAGCTCTCACTGCTTGGGTAGCTGTACTAGAACCAATGATGTCTTTCTCTCTCCCCTCACTTCTCCAGTGCTTTTTCCAAATGAAGTCTCCTATTTGTGGACAAGCACTCTTGCCTCTAGTTGGGTGGGACTTACACTGACATAGACCAATCAAACTGTGGATGATGGTAAGGAACCCCACTTGCCAGAAGAACCTGCTAGCAGCCATTTACAACACAATATAAAATCAACCCAGCTGTTATTCTTTCCAAGAAAATTCGCTTTTTAAATGTTATCACTAACTGTGGAATAAACAGTTTTTAAAAACAGTCCCAGAGTAAGGAAAGGAGCAATAGAAAGGCAAAAGCACACACTAGAGAATTCATGTGATAGCTCTGAGGTAAAATTGGAGATGTTTTATAATGCACCAGGTTTTTGTTTGTTTGTATTTTGCTGTTGCTTTTTGGTGGTACTAGGGCTACCCTCACACTTCAGTCCTCCTACTTCTGCCTCTTGCATAGCTGGGGTTACATCTGTGGACCACCCTGCCTGGCTTGTTCTTTGAGACAGACTCTCACTACCTTTTCTTGCCTGGGCTGGCCTCAAACTACAACACTACTATCTCTGCCTCCCAAGTACCTGGGATTTCAGATATGAGCCCCTATGTCTGGCTAAAGTGGATATTTCTACATCTTGTGGCAACAGTATGGTTTTAGTCTTCATCTGCCCAGAATTACCCCTTGGTAGGGTTTGCTTAACTACATTTGCTTGGTAAAACTTGAAGGAACCATTCTGCTTTATGGGAGAAGATCAGGTAACTCGAAACAATGAGGTAGCTTTTTAAAAAAAACCTCACTGATATCATAGAAATACTCTATCTATCTATATCTATATCTACATCTATCTATCTATCTATCTATCTATCTATCTGAAACTCGACCAGAACCTGTAACAAGGAGCAGGGAGGAGAGAGAGTAGGTAAGAAAGAATAATGCATGCAATGGAACTCCTTCATACAATTAATTTATGTTTAACAAATATTTTTTTAAATCTCACCAAAAATTGCTGGCAGAGTCCAAAAGATCCTGTTTATAAAGTGATAACAATACTTTTTGAAAGGTGAATAGGAGAAACTGAAGCCCACATACAGTGCTTTTCCTAACTTTTACAATAGCTGTCCTTTGCTAAGTGTTACTGACAGTCTACCTTCTCCTAAGTATTTAATATGCATATTAAAATATCATAGCCACAATTAAACCATGAGGAATCACTTCTGTGCAATTTTACAGATGATGCTAATATAACTTGTCCACACCTGGACGTAGTTGAGCTCAAACGTGGAAGTGAGTCTGATGACCCGACAGGATAAAACACCATCTGTACATAGAATGAGCTATTGTTTTGCAGGAATGCTCACATACTATTTGCCAAACCTGGGCAGGGGGCTGAGCAGATATAATGTATTATTTTCTCAGAGGAGTATGCTGAGTTCAGATGCAGAAGTGAGTTGCCCAGGATCTCAACAGTTAGTAAGTGGCATAGTCAGAATCCACATCAAGGACTTTTGATGAACCAACTCAGGCCCCCTTCCTTCCTCCACTCCACCCTGCTCAAAAGGGAAATTTATAAACAGGGCACTGTGAGAATGGCAGTGATGCTTACAATTGAGAAGGTAACATGGGAGTATTTTATTACCTTTTTTTTAGTTCAGAATTACATAGTAAAATGTTTCCAAAACTAATATGTCTACATGAATGCTTTGTGAATTTTAAGAGGTGAATTAAATTCACCTTTTCAAATACATGGGTCTAACAGAGAATTCTTATTGCTGTAGGCTTACGTCAGTGTAGAGTGCTTGTCTAGCATGTACAGGACCCTGGTTTTAATCCTCAGCACTGAAAAAACAAAAGTGAATTCTTTATTATACTCACTATTAATTTATTCATTATAATTATCATCTATTAAATTTGTATTTAGATTTTAAAAGGTTATTTGAAGAAACAAACATTAAGGAAAATATGATAAATTTTATATATTTATGGTCAATAAATATTATTGGTTCTTATTTTCAATTATGGTAATAAATACATACAAATTCTTAAAATTTACTAAAGAATGAAATACACCATGTCTGGGTAATTTGGAAGTTATTGAAATAAACTGGTAAAGAAGCAAACGTATTGAAGTTAGAGACAGGTCCAATAAGATTTAAATACTGTTTCTATAACTTATTTGCCATGTGGCTTTGGACTTAATGATACTTTCTGATCTATAAAATAATAGCATCTTCACAGGGTGACTAGAAGAAATAAGGCCCTTCATGTATTGCTTGGCATGAATGAAATGCTCTTAAAAGTTTAGTGTTCTTCTTACTTCTCTGGCTTGAGTGATAAGGGCATGGATTCCTGCTGCAAAACCTCATTTGTTAGGAAATACCAGCCCAACTCACTAGGGCAAATGGGAAAATCATGACTTCCAAAACAGAAAGAAATTTATTTTATGAAAGTTCAACTAAGTAGAGAAATTTGGGAATTTAAGATGGTCCTAGAAGGATGGGTAGAAAATGATGAAACAAGAGACATCGACAAGGAATGGCATCCCAAGTGAGAAAACCACTCTCATCTATTCACACATCTGTTCATGTAGGAAGTATTTGGTGGCTACCATGAAGCAGCCATAGTTTTAAGTGGTAGAGTTGCAGAGATGAAGTTAATAGACGAGACTCTTCATCATGCAGCACTTGTTCCAAGGAGACTTGGGGTACCATTTAATAGCAAGAGTGAAATTAATTCTTTAGACAACAGGTGGGACCTTGAATCTTCCTGGGCAGAAGATGACAAGATAGGAACTTCACAAAATACACAGGTGTCGAGAAGTGATACAAACTAGTGGCATAAGCATCCACCTGCTAGTCATTGCCAAGCTTCTACAGAGAATCTTCTAAAAACAGTTTAATTCTGCTCATTAAATCATATGTATTTAAGAACAAGCTTGCTGCAAAAGACTTGGAAGAATTGTATAAATTACAACATGACATTTTCAGAAGATTCATATCACAGCCTTAGGATAGAACATCTTTTACTTTGGTGAAGCAATACTGTAGGAAATTTTAACTGCTCGTACACTCTGGTACAAAATAGATTTCTTAAAATAGTGAATTGTGGTATATGCATCAAACTCAATAAGAGATTATTAACAATGCCTTCCATCCACTCCCTCCATACCAATTCAACTTTACAAAATAATTCAATCTTTGTAATGGAGCCATTTCTAGATTTTGTTCTATGCCTTCAACCATCTCTTGAGCTGGCCAATAGGTACAAATCTTCATCATTTAAAGCATAAATAGTTAAAAAAATAGCTACTCAAAATTTACATTTACTGAGAGCATATCCTATGTTAGGGTATGGTTGTGAAGCACATTTTATCCCCAAAGTCATCCAACACTTTTTCTAATTATCTGGGCTTATTTTTCCAATTTATCTCAGTAATACTACTGAAAATAAAGGTTATTTCTATTAAACATCAGACTAGTAAACAATGATGAAAAATTAGTGTCCCCATTTTCCACAACTGAGATTTGTTAAGTGACTTGTTTAAGGTCACATGACTTAAAAGTCAAAGGATTACAACCTTTTGATTTGAAATTAGTTCTTTTTCACTAAGGCATATTTCACACATTTAATTGAATTACTTTCAGCCCTCCACATCTTCCTTTGCCTATATGCTATGTAGAAAATAGGGTCTATTTTTCAAAAATACAGTAACACTTCTCCTCGATCGGGTTCTCTGGCAGCAGCACCTAAAACAGGAATTCTAGTGCTCTTGATATGTGTTTGGGAAATGACAGACAGGCAAGCAGGATAGAGCAAGGGAAGGAGCTAAGCAAGGATATGGTTTCAGGGCTGGTAGAATGGGTTAGGTGGTAAGACCAACTGCCTAGCAAGTGTGAGGCCCTGAGTTCAAACCATAGTGCCACCAAAAAATGAAACAAAACAACAAAAAAGGAAAGGATATGGTTTCAGCTACAGGCCAGACTCATTGTGACCCATGAGTGCTCTGAAGTACGAATTTACCAGATTTGGTTCCACACTGAGGCCAGGGAGCTAGTCTTTTGTATGCCAGGGTTAGACTGGAACTGGTTTTGGGGTACTCTGGGGTAAGAGGTAAGCTCTGGTGAGATGATGTTCATTCAGCCAAAGGCAATTCTCTAGGGAAGAGGCAACTATGACTTGTTGGCATTTAGCATTCAGACAGCTGGGGGAGGGAGAGAGGGCTATGCACAACCCTGGTAAGAGGACATGAGCAGGGAGGCAGTGTCCACCAGAGTTCCTTTATCCTTAAAGCACACTTAAGCCTGGCATGAAGCTGGTGAATACCAGTGCCATGGCATTTACTCAGTAAATGCCAGTACTTCCGTGCAGGCACTACCTTAGAATGAAGATGATAGACAGATAGATAGACACACAGAAATCACACTCATAACTCAAAACACAAGCAACATTTGAAAAAGGGGCTTTGGATAGCAAATTTATAAATTCTGAATTGCCAAAGTGTAATTTGCAAGGCATCATTTGGAGGTGGGTCATATTCCCTCCTTCTCCCCTTCCTCATCTTCCTACCCCCACCATCTCTTCTGTGAAGAGTCTTTCTGCATCTGGCAAGGAAACATGGAACCATTATCAAAAACATATCTTGAGCATCACAACAGAAAAAACACACCGTTCCTCAATCAAAGACACTCAACATTTGCTGCTAACTTTAATGCCAAGCACCTCTAATGATTAATGAATTAAACAATGCTACATTCAAAACATGTAAGTGATCCATCTTGCTGCACAGGAGATTGTCTGAAGATCAGTATCCCAATCCCTAAATGACTGTCATCACCCACAAAGACCTTATCTGTTAGAGTTTCTCAGTGATTGTGAAACCACTGCCATCACTCTTCTGTGAGTTTGCCATTCAGCACTGATTACCAACCACTTGAGATCCCACTGGTATAAAGTTTTCATTTGTACACACATAAAAACGTTAGTATCAGTAGGTAGAGATAAGCAAGGATGGTTTTCTCCCCACTCATTGCCCATCCTTAAAGTATCTCTCTTCCCCCCAATGTTGACTAGTCTCTGTGTACTATGTCATCCTGCCTCTTTCCCCAAATCCAGCTATGGGCCCACAGGAGGACCATATCTGGCTGCTACTTTCCTCTCTCTTGAGAATCTGAGCCAACAGAAATAATGTTAGCTACTTGACCTGGAGGTCAGAATCATGATTAGGGCAAGTATTGCCTTCCCTGAACGCAAAGAAACAGAGCAAGACAGTTAAACTAAAAATCAGAGAAATGGAACCAAGACACAAAGAAGCAAAGAGATACTGTAATAAGGACCCAGCAAGATGATGCTGAAAACTGATTTTCCAGCTCATAGATTTCCTTTTCCTTTTTCTCCCCCTCATGAAGCCTTTCCACTACACCCTCCCTTTTTTTTTCCTCTGGGACAGTTTGAATGGGTTGCTTTTCCTTGTAAACAAATGACCACTGTTATGCTAAAGGATCAGAAGGGATTTCATTTATTTTTAAATATAAGCTCAGACAAAGCAAAGTGGAGGATGCAGCAACTATTTGAAGATAGCTGTTGTGTGTCTGTATTAGTGATTAATAACTCTCTCCCCAACATCCATTCCCTCCATCTCCCTCAAGTTTTGTTGGAAGTGTCACCATGCTAAGCTAAAAAACTATATTTCTGTGTTTCTTTTGCAGACAGGGGCAGCCAGGTGACATGCTTGCACCCATTATGTGCTCTGTACTGGTCCTGAAGTCTTGCAGTGGGATTAAGCTCCAGCTGCTCATAGTGTAAACATTTTAGAGAACATTCTCACCATGGCTTCATTCCCTGTCCTTCCCACTTCTCCACTCCCAAGTATTTCCTGAGCTTTCCTCCCAAATAGATTGTTTTAAATTTTATTTCAGTCTGCTTTTTGGGGACCCAACTAAAACAAAAGTGAACTCCAACAAGGCCACATGTGAATGGGGAATGGGAATGGAAAGATTTCTCTTTTACCACTTGTCCCCAAGCCAGAGTTCTGAGAGACATTGCCTAAGGCTGCTTAGGAGGTCCCAGAGTTTGGGCACCAGTTCCCCATGGGGATGACAGACTCCATCATGTACCATCATACTGGTTTTGTCTCCTTTCCCCTCGCACTTCTGTGATCCATCATTCATGCTCCATGGGATCACTTCTTAATACATTACCCTCAGAGATTTCTTTGATGTAGGTTTTGCTCTCAGGGGAACCCAGAGTAAAATGACCTATAAGTAGGGCACTTGTCCATCTCTAGAATTCCATGGTGATATGCATGGAATCGCACCATCCCAAGTCTTATTCATACAGACGACACAAAATCATGGTGCACCTGTGTCACTGTATTTCCCTTACTCCTTTTAAATATGCATTTACACACCAATGGTACTACTCATATTGGCCTCTGTTCAAATATTATCCAACTACCTTGCTAATCATAAGTAAATCTGAATGAAAATTTTAATTTATTTATCACATATATTGCATATTCTTGGTAGTCTTTAGCCTGCTTCTCAAATAAAATGCCTGTCATTGGGGTTGGGGATTTAGCTCAGTGGAAGAGCATTTGCCTGGCAAGTGCAAGGCCCTGAGTTCAGTCCCCAGCACCAAAAAAAAAAAAAAAAAAAATGCCTGTCATCATTTAAAAAAAAACAGCTATTTTTATGAAATATTCCTCTGCTAAGAAATGAGTGCAGATTTTGCCAATGGTTATCTTGCTGCATGTTAGGGGCTAGTAGGAAAGGTTATTAGATTGTTTTATGTTTTTATTTCAATATTTAAAATAGATGTATGGTCAGGTGCTTCACAATGGTGTTTCAGTTACTGACAGACTCCCATAAGGCTATAAAAGAGCTGAAAATTCCCCCCATAACCCAGTAGCATCATGGTGTGTCATATTACTCAGTGTGTGTGGAAGTGCTGATGTAAGCAGACTTTCCACCCTCCCAGTTATATAAGGTATAGCAATACAGTTATTATGGTACATAATACCTGATAAAATCATAAATGACTATATTACTGGATTCTGCATTTACTCTTTCCATTTAGAAAAAATGCTTACTGTAAGACAGCATGCCATGTTACAATGGCAGCAGCCTCATATAGCTTATATGCCTTTTGTGTCTCTCAATTGCATCACTTTCCATTTGCTTGATTAATTTCACATTGCTTTGTTCCTCATGGTCCCTAAACACACAAAATTCACTAATAATGTCACCAATAAGAGCCCACACTGAATGACTGACTTGGAAATGAAATTAAAAGTGATTGAGGACCACAAAGCTGAAAAATTAGTAGTGGCTATTGCTTGCCAGTCAAAAATGCCTCATTTGACAATAGCTGCGATTTTCAAGAGCAAGAAGGAAGTGATGGAAACCATGAAAAGATCTGCTTCATTGAAAGCAACAAGACTACAAAAGCTGAAGAAGAGCCCATATTAGACATAGGGGAACTTTCAATGATTTGGATTGAAGACACAGCAGTATATCTTTCTTAGCATCATGATGATCACAGCCAAAAGCAAAAAAGGATTTTGCTAGCTCTGAGTGGTTTAAGTGATTCAAAACGTGTTATTCATTATATAATGTGAAAGTGAGTGGTGAGTCTGTGAGTGCTGATGTGAAGGCAGCTGAAGAATTTTTGGAAACTCTACAGAAGCTGATTGTGGAGGAAAATTACTTGAAAAAGCTTATCTTCAGTACGGATGGAACCTGTTAGTACAATGATGAAATCACCTAATGATGCATTTCTCAGAACACATCCCCAGCATTAAGCAATACATGACTGTATAAATGTATAAAATCCATAAATATATGGAAAAGCACAAAAAGCATATAAACTAAATAACTGGTAAAGTTTGGCAAATTCAGGGTCTAATAAATTTCTAGAAGTTCACTCAAAAACTCACTGGTACCAACACTGCATGATAAACTATAAAGTTTATATAGTTTAACTGAGTGTTAAACTATAAAGGTAAAAATGAATGTTATAAAGAAGAGAACTACTTGGCAATGAGCATTTTCTGCCACACAATGTACTGTAGGGCACGGTGAAGACAGATAATATTTCCTTTATTGCATATGTTCCATTGGACAGCCATATTCTATAGATAAATATCCAGTCATCTAGCATTAGGATCTGTTTATTTGTTGACTCTTTAAACCACAAACAACTGAATGGCACAGAATTATTCTTTGAGACTACATTTCTTGACTGAGAAATTCAATTCTTCCCTACAGTCAGAGTATGAAGAGCTATAGTACTTACTACTCTACATTACTAATAAGAAAAGCTGCTTCCATTCACAAGAAGGTTTGATCTTAAGACATAATCTCTATATTTTTATGGGAAAAGCTTGTATTTTATTTGACAGAGGGCAAAGGAGACCTTTAGACTCACTAATTCCATCATCTCAAAAACCAAGCTAGGGTTAATTTCTGAACACCAGATTTCACAGTCCTCCATCAGACAAATGGCTCCTGAGAACTCTCTGTGAAAGAACTGGGCCAGGTCCTCAGGGAGACAGAGACAATGCCTCCGGGGCCAAGACAGTGTGGTGCTACAGAAATAAGCTGGAGGCTGTGGGCCATGTCCAGAATCCAGCATGGTTTGTTTATTCTGCAAAGGATGGACCTCATGATATTTAAAAAATGGAAAATGTTTCTGATGTTATAACCTTGTGGGGGCTAAGAATATAGCTCAGTGGAAGAGTGCTTGCCTATCATGTGCAAAGCCCTGGGTTTGGTCCCCAGCACTGCAAACAAACAAACAAATAAAAACAAAATGACAAAAAATATATTGTAATATTAGCACTAAAATCTTTATTTTGTTCTCTCAAGAAAAGTGGAGGGCTAGTGGAGTGACTCAGGTGGTAGAATGCCTGCCAAGCAAGCGTGAGACCCTGAGTTCAACTCATGATACTGCCAAAAAGAAAAGAGGAAAAGAAAAAAAAGGACGAGTGGAACTATTTCCATACAGTGGATCTATGTTACTAATAAGCAACAACTGTCTGGAATAGAAGCAACTGCTCCTACAGGCAAAAACCCATGTTCATTGGGCCACACTTCTTATCACCAGTGCTGCCTCAGACAACAGACTGCTTCCTGCTTCTTTACGCATCTTCTGCCTGGTCTCCAGCAGATTTAGTCTGCAGCTTGGCCCCGACATGTACTGGCCAGATGGCCTTTGGCAAATGCAACTCTGGCCTTTCAAAGGCAGACTAACCAACATGGGGAGGAAGCTGAATGTCTCCCCAAATGAATCAATAAAACAGAAGATTTTCAGGCTCCAGGATCCTATATTTTTATAGATAGATGGGGGTAGAGCATGCCAGAGAAATTATTATTAGCACAAAGAAAAGTCAGGAAGCATCTAAACTTTTTCTAAATATTTTTCATTATTTGCCTAGGCAACGGCGGTTCTACTTTATACGAATAAGACCAAGTCAAATAAAATCAAAACTCTCTCTTTGTTGTTTTTATCAAGTATATATTCATAAGGTAAAAAACTTGTGAAAAAAAGTACTTGGAACTGCAAAGAGAAATTAAGAATTTTGCATTGTCTGTCCACAATGGCATTCATCCCTACCTGAGAAGAACACTAAGTATGTTCTGTCAAACCATCATATTGGTTGATTTTTCCCTGACAGATACTGGCCCTTTAAGCAGGGATTGGATCTCCAGGAGAAAAAAAAAAAAATCAAAACTGCTGCTAGATTAAGCACATAAGGTCTTTCTGAAGCCCAGAAGCCTTGGGATTAAATATTAGCTCTGCTATTTTCAACTGTTATATACTTAACCATTGCTTGTTTTTTAAAATCTCCAATTCCTTTCCTAGAAAGGAGGAAAATAATGTCGCATACATTGTAAAAGGTCTCATAGAATCAATCCTACAAAGATAAATAAATAAATCAAGCAGGGAAGATGTAAAGGCAGAGTTCTCATGAGTGACTGCCACCTGATAGTTACTATCACAAAGCAGTCTGCCAGAGGAAGGAATATGGTTGATGGGCTTCATATACTTACATGAAGTAGGGTGATGAAACCTCTTTCAATTGCTTTAACTGAAGTGAGGGGGGTGATGTGAGGGGGAAATGGTGGGGACAATGCAACCAATGTACAATGTAAGGCTATTGGTAATCATAATCCCCCTACACAATGAATATATGCTAATAAAAATGAAAAAGATGGAAAAACAAAACACAAAGCCCTCTGCCAGAACCACAAGTTTGCACAAAAGCCACCTCGGTCTTACACAGAAAAATACTTCTTCAAAGACATCTGCCTAGTAACTGTCTGTTCAACTTTAGACTAGCACTACCCACCACCCTTATTATTAATCCTTGCAACCAAGGTTGTTATTTCAGAAGGCCTAATGTAATCCTCCTAATTTTGCCTTAAAAAACTTCCCTTTGCCTCAGCCTCCTTGAAGTGGTCACAATTGGCTATGGCCTATGCATTCCCTTTGCAGTGTTCTGCACTTCCCAAATAAACATCACTAATTTGGAGAGTCTCTCTCTGATTGTTATTTTGGTTGACATATTTTAATTGAATTGTTAAAATTAAATGGCATAACATGTAGAAAATAGTTAGCACAGGACCAGGAGCACAATAAGTATACAAAAAATGTTAACAACTCTTATTTTAACTCAGAGAGGTCAACGTGGCCCAAAATAGCAGTTCTGAGTTAGAGGCAGGGTACATCCATAGTTTTATCTCATTCAATTGCAGGTAGGGTCAGGACTGTGATACCCTCAGCATCAGCGAGCTGCTGAATTTATCAACAGGGTGTTCACAATCAAAAGCCAGAGATGCCTTAGATTTCTCTAATGGTATAGTAATACTCCATCCATTCTACCTTTCCCTCAAGGGCATTGTTAAAATGCAAGGGCTTCAGATCTCTACACAGATTTATGTACATCTGTTTCAACCACATATGCACATGAGGTGCGGTTTCAGAAAGATACTTAATATGGACCTTTGAAAGTATCACTGAAAGAATACAAATGCAATGGTAAATTTGTATTAAAATAATTTGTATTTTAAAAGATTTGTAACAGTAGCAATTACCTTAGATATTCTAAAAATGACATCTATTCCTATATAGTGATAGAGATCATAGATTATATCTATTTCTATATAAAAGATAGAAATTCTATTTCCTGTCTCTTGATCTAACCCAGAGAAGAGGTATCTAAATCATTTCCAAATGGTAGAGTAGTATACGGTTAGGGGTGTAGCTCAGTGGTAGAGCACTTGCCTAGCATGTGCAAGGCCCTGGGTTCCGTCATCAGCACCACAAGAAAAGAAACAAACAAAAATCTTCTAAACAACAGTAACAAAGAGATCCTCCTTTTGGAGTAGTACAATGACTTAGAAAGTTTAAGGCAGTATAAAGGTACAGCTTCATAAGTTTGGCAGGCATTATTAATGTATTTACAAGTGAAAATAAGAATACAAATAATCTTTATGAAAAATGTGCAATATCATTGCCAAATTAATTAAATACGAATCCAATCAAAGCCATTTCTACCTAGCAAATTGGAAAAGCATTTAACTGGTAATGTCTACCCCAGTACCATAACATTGGAGGACAACTTGGAAATTTTTTAAAATACCTTAAAAATGTCTAAAACATGAGCCAGCAATTCTACATCTAGAAACTAAGTTTGTAAAATAGGGGCACTCTTTAAGGAGGAGTTCCTTGTAGGTTTAAAAAATATTATCATATAAATTTGAAAACAACATTAGGAATGTGTTAGATAGTCTCTAGAATGGGTATACAGAATAATAATATGCAGCCATCAAAATTGTGGACAAAGGTATTTTATCTGGGAGCATGGAAATACAATATACCATACATTAAGAAGGAGAAAGTATGTGAAAAAAAAATAGTGCCTATTCTAAGGACCCATTTATTATGGGCTGAATTGTGCCTCTCCCTCCCCCAAAGATTCATATGTTGAAGTCCTAACTCCTGGTATTTCAGAATGTGACCTTATTTGGAAACAGGATTGTGCAGATGTAATTAATTAAGAGGAAGACATACTGGTGTTGGTTGGGTCAATATATGACTAATGTCATTTGGATAGATACACACATACACACATGTGTGTGCACACATACAAAGAATTCCATGTGAAAAAAGAAGGCAGAGATTGGAGTGGTACATCATCTATAAGCCAAGAAACACTAAAGATTGTTAGCAAACTCTCAGAAACTAGGGAAAGGTACAAAACAGATACTTCCTCATGACCCTCAGAAAGAATTAACATTGTCCACCCCTTACCCTCAGACGTGAAGCCTCCAAAAACTATGAGACAATACATTTCTGTTGTTGAGTTACTCAGCTTGTGATACAGTCATGCATCACTTAATGATGGGGACATGTTTTGAGGAATGTGTTGTTAAATGGTTTCATCACTGTGGGAACGTGATAGTGTTTACTTATACAAACCAAGACATCTATTTCTCAACTGTGACATAGTCTTAAGGGACCAACATTACTGTCGTCTCTCACGCAGCTGTTCATTGACCCAAACGTTCTGATGTGGTACGTGACTGGCTGTTGTAGTACATTCCTGGCAAATAATGTATTTTATTTCTGCAGGAAAAAAAGACACACTGCACAAAAATGTCTGAATGTATGTATTTCAAAATATTAAGCTCATTTGTCTCTCAGTAGAACACTGGATAATTGTTATTTACTAAGTTTTGCTTATTTTGTGATTTTAATTAAGGAACATATCACTTATACATAAAAATGATTCTAAATACTTTGTTAAAAACCACTACCACCACCTACTCTCAAAACACAACTACAAATATTCTTGGTATGTTTCACAACATGGCAGCCATGGGAGAGGTAGGAGGTCAAACAGAGTTGGCTGGTAATCCTGCCTTGGTCTCTTACCACCTGTGTAACTTTAGGTACATGTACCTTATAAGATCGTTTTTAAGGTCTGAGTGAAAGTACATAATGTAACTTAGCACTGACATAATATAGCTTGGTATTTATTAAGAGCTTACTAATTTATAGTGAGCTCCTACTATTTGTGAGACTTTGTTCTTTTCTAAAATAAAGAAGTATGTTATTCCTTTCCGAAAACAACTTCACAAATTCATGGTCACCTTGCCAAAGCCTGCAGATAGCACAGGCTCTCATGTGCTTAGAACACTGATCTAGGACCTGACCTGCAGTCTAATAATTTTTTCTTTGCCAGCCACACCTGCCAAATTTTATTGTCCAACTAGAATTCATTCCAGTTATATAGACCTTCTCTTGAAGACCTTTAGTACAAAGAATGCTTGTATGCATATGTGCATGTATACACATGAGGGAACATCTAGAGAAATGAAAGACTTGGGAATTTTCTAGCATTTTTGCAATAAAAGACATATTGGGGGAAAGAAGGAAAATTAGCATGTTTTGAATATTTCCTATGTGCTATCACTCTTTGAAAATGTTATTTCATTTAACAAACAGCTATTCTGCCTGCTAATTATCACTGTTTATATTCTTATAAACATGAAAGGCCCAGAGATACTAGGGTGTTCAAGGTTATATGACTTGTTAGCAATGGAACTGACAATCAACCCAAATATTTTTTCTATTACCAAAAGGGAATGCAGTATACAAAGCCAGGCCTTAGAAAAAAGCAACCTTGTATATTTATATATCTGGGGAGTGGAAGGGCACAACTTCCCAATGGGAAGATGATAGAAACAAAAAGCGATATAACAGTACAATATGGAGCAAACTTAAAGCTTATACAGAGCTAAAAATGAGGATTATTAATTGTATTTGTAAATATGTCATCATCACTAACAATTTCTTCCTCCGTTGCAGTTAGGGAGCTGTCATGTGGACCAGATACTTCAAGTGGTCTAACCGACATCATCTTACTTAAATCTCATAACCAACCACGAGCTGTAACTCTTATGGTCCTCATGAACCCTGAGGATTATAATAATTGTACAATCTTCTCAGTATCCATGGCTAGAAAGAAGAGGCAGAATTCCAGCATGTGACTGATTCCCAAACCCATGCTCCTTCAAGCTCCATTACCCCTTCCACATTTTGAAAAGTGGGTTTTGTTCATCAACCAATTCCTCCTTCCCCCTTCCTCAAACAGTGACTATCACATGAAGCCAGCCAATGACTCTTCCATGAGTAATCTGCTTTCTACCATATTAATGCACACACACAAAAATGAATGTTGTAATTAGTGCACTCTTCTAACATAAAGGGAGAGCTGAATTAACCTAGCAATATATGAGTAAAGATAAGGTAAATGTGGGCTTGAGAGAATATGTTTTTTCACAAATGGCCTGTATCAACACTAGGTCAAACCCATCATTCCTTTAGGAGGAGGCTTTTCAACTGATGAACAAGGTGAGGCAAGTTAATGGAGCCAAAAATACATCCATTCAAATAATATTACCAGTGTGAATTCACAAAATGATTCCTTAATCAAACACAATTTCAGGAATGCTTTTCCTCAAATCTCAGGGGTATAACAACTCCTTGAGAAGATTTCCAATGCAACTTTGATGAAAGAAGTACGAGTGGGAAAATATCTATTCTTACCTTAGATATGTAGACCTCTCACTGGCCTGCCATGTCCAGAACTCAAAGGATTGTTCCTCCACTGTAACAGCGGAAAGAAAGTCTACAGGGGAATGTTTCAAATATCATAACCCTTTTTATTCAGGCCCCAAGTGACAGGATAACAGTGAGGCCTTGACCCATGGATAACCAATCCATCGACTGACTTTTTGAATGATATGGTCTGGGGCTATAGTTATGTCTAAACTGAAAAAAAAATTAGCTGAAGCACTCACATTCCTTCTCTTTGGGAATCAGATGAGAATTATAGAAAGAACAAACTGGAAGCAGAAGGGAAAAACACTGAGGGCGGGGAGAAGAGTGATGAAAAACAGTAATGGCAGTACCTTGGTAAAGCACTCTTGCTTCTTCCTACCTTGAACTCCGAGTTTTGAAGCCTGGGCCTACTTCAGTCCTTGCCTTTTATTTCTGTGATAATGCTCCTCTATGAGTATGCTCTGGGTACCTCTACAATAGCCTGTTCCTGAGAGGCTGTGTGAGTGAATAGCCCCTGCAACCAAGACTAACAGCTAAACAATTGCCACTAGAGTCCTCACAATTTCTCTTCTTGGTGGATTCCATGAATGGGAATGTATACCACATCTGATGGGTCCTCTGGAATTCATTTATTCATTCTTAATTCTGCCCCCCTTCTCTTATTTCCTTCAACTAGTACTTATTGAGCACCTACCACTGGGGTGTTTTGATAGGATTTGCAGATGCTCCTGGAGTTGGCCCTTCTCTGTGTCAGGCACTGTGTTAGAGACTCAGAATGTGCAGATGAATGAGACAGATGCGATCCCTGCCCTCACAGAACATGTGGTCTGGATGAGGAACTAGAATGCAAACATGTCATCATTAAGTGTGCTTTGGGATCCATCAGGAGGCCCACCTCACCTAGCAAGAACTTCCTATCCAGTAACAACCACATTGAACCTGAAGGGAAAAGAGGAATTTACTAGCTAAACATGGTTGGGTAAGAAGGGAGATGGAGAATGTTCTAAGCAAAGGAAGTGCCATGTGAAAAAGTCTAGTCTGACCAGAAAGAAACCATCACTAGAACCCCTAAACATCCAGGAAATGTGAAATATGCATAGACCAGAGATTGGCTTTTGATAGGAGAGTTAAAGGGCTGACATAGACTTCGTTCCATTCTGTACATTTGGCCAACTGATGAGTTTTACTGGTAGCCCATTCTGTTCATTCTCACAGATTCCAAATAGTCCAAAAAGGACTGGATCAGACACTAGAGAAGGGAGAGTCAGCCATGATCTCTGCAGAGAGCTGATACCAGGTCCACACATCAGGCCTCACCTCTTCTCTGTCCAGCAATTTTACCTTATGCTGTCCACAGTCACTTAGGATAGAAAAAATAATATTTCTTCATTATCACCATCATTATCACAAGTATCTTTTTATTTTTGGAGGGCATTTAACAGTTTACTATGTGCATTTCCATTCTTAATCACTTAAAAAAATCCTAACACTATAGGGAGGTAGAGAGGGGTACTGTCTCCAATTTTCAGGGGAGGAGACAAGTTCTTTCAGGATTTTTTCTAACACATGACTACTTTTCTTCTGGTCTTCCATGTCAGGGAGAGATGTGAATCCTTTTGAGAACAGAGAACTGAAGGTGATGCTTCTATTTGAGTATGAGCCTACATTCTTCCCTTGTTCCTATCTGGGAGACTCCCAAGGGCCAGGAGTACCTGGTTAGTAAGCACCCATAGGCAACCCTATGAGAACCTTTATCTACATCCTGGATAATTTAATTGAACACACTGTAATCCTACCAAGTGTAGTTCATTGTCTGTGGACTAGGACTTGAGAAAAAGCTGGAAAATTCTCTTTCTGTACCTCACAAAACCATTCCTAAGGGCCAAGTGCCTGCTGTTTTTCCATTAGATTTTTCCCTTTTAGGTTCAACACTGGCCTCTGTGGGATTTTCTCTGAAATGTAAATATTCCAAGGATCGGGTCCCTTGAAAATCATTCAGTGCTATGGTAAAAATAAGTCTGGTGTAAGAGCCCTTCATCTAGCAAATATACAGAGAGATTCAAAAGAGATGAACAACTATGAATACAAAGTTCCTACTGGAGAGTCTTTCCAAGACTGAACTGTAAGAAGTTAGTCTTAATGCTCTAAATTACACTCTGATGGATTTCTCCCTTCACCTTCCTCTCATCATCAGGGTCACTGAAATCATTATCATAATCATCATCATCTTTGTAATCATTTATTGATCACTTCTTATAGCCTAGGAACTGTGCGAGCAACTGTACTTACATTAAGTCATGTATTCACTAGAATAACCCTCTAAAGTAGGAACAAATTTACTACCTCTATCTTACAGAACAGAACAAGGAAAGCTAGTAAGCTGTCATTTACTTAGTAAGCTAAATAACTTTCCCAAGGTAACCAAGCTAATAAAGAATGAAATTTATTTTCAAATCCATAAGAAATGTTACTGACCCCTTGTCCCCTTCTCCCCCCTCCCCCCTCCCGCCTCCCTTGTGGGGCTGAACACCAGTTGTCTTAATAAACTCAGAAACGCATTAGGTACTGACTCCAGTAGGATGCTGGGAAGTTGTTTTTTCATTGTGCACGTGTTGATTCATATTCCAACTGCACATGATGCTTGTCAGTAATCGAGAGGCTAGAAAGTTATAATTAAACACACATTAATATAGCCCTAATGGCAGACTGCTGCTCATGAGTTCAATGTTTTATGTTAGAATTCCCTGTCTTGTCTATACTTAGGGAAAAAAAGAAGTCATATCATGTACATATATTTTTTAATAGAAAAAGAAATCATGACTGTAAAGTGAAATTAAAATATTGGCTTTATAATAGTCTTTAAGTTATACACATTTTAAATGAAAAGATACAGATTTTTAGTTGAACCTTACTCTACCTTGGTTAATTAATAATAAATAGAAAAAGGAAGCCAAATATAAAAGACAATGTCTGCTTAAGTTGTCTTTGAATCCAGACACACCTTGGTATTTTCAGGAAAAGGTCTCAAGTATATAAATATAAATATATGTACATATATATATCTTAATAGATGAGATAAACACCACAAAATAAAGTAATATCCCCCTTTTAAAGTTCCCTCGAGGAGTAGGAATTGGATAAGATACAGCAAGTACCTGCCTCATGGAAGGAAGCAGAAGGGTGTGGCATTTAAGGGAAGAGCATTTGGAGTGAGAATGCTCAGATCTTGGCTTTGAGGTTTCCTACAGTTTTGTTCTTGATGAGTTGGTTAACATCCCTAAGCCTTGTGGTGAAATGGTAAAGTCATATCCAACATGATAATGTACGAAAACATGGTAATATAGTGCCTTATATGAAGCAGTCATGAGGAAGGTGGATATACACAGTCCTCTTAGGAGTTAAGAGTGGCTATTAATATATTATTATATGTTGAAATGCTTTACTTTATCATCAACATGAATTATAAATGCTACCTATTAATATCAAGAAAGCAGTAGGATGTTTGCTTGGAAAACACAGGTGACAAATCAGGTGAGTGATGGGGATTACATAAATGCTAGTGCCTCTACTTAACCCAAGCACTCTCTTTCCTGTATATTAGACACACTGCGTCTCTGGATTGGCCTCTTTAGGAAAGCAGAGAAGCAGAAAGGAAAGGTCGAATGGTCCTATGATTACAGAAGAAATGGTATAGAAAAATTAGGTTTGGATGCCAGGAAAGGATTGGAGGAATCAGGCAAGTTGACTGAGCAGTTGATTACATGAGGGCAGAGTCTGGAGCTCAGCACTGTGTTGGAGGACTACGTAAGCCGACCAAATAGCATCCCCGGGGGAGGTTAAGGCCTTTCCATGCTCTTCCAACTACACCAATGTGGCCCTGAAAAGTGTTTATGTATTGAGTGCTCCACCACCTACAGTGTCTCAGAAGTTTACAGGTACAAATCTAGAGCCTTATACAGACTAGAGGAAGGAAAGAAAGTACTAATGTATTTTTAAAGTGTGTGTGTGTGTGTGTGTGTGTGAGAAAGAGAGAGAGAGAGAGAGAGAGAGAGAGAGAGAGAGAGAGAGAGAGACTGAGACCCCCCAGGCCTACTTGCAAAACATTGAAGTAGCAAAAATAAGAATGATCAGTACAAGACAGGACTATACTTAGATAGTTTTTCAGAGTAAGTCTGAGAACAGGATAAATCTGATTTTTTGTACCATTTCCAAATGATGGTGTAAGAAATTTGCAGGACCTATTTTTAATATCAGGGAATAAATGAAACAGACCACCAGAGTTATTATTGTGTCCTGAATTTCTGTTTTGACCCAAAAGATAGTGAACAGTCCCCTGACCTGCTTTAAGGAGAGATTAAGAATGTGGAAGTTTTGCTTGAAAGTCTTTGAAATCGGCTCAAGCTTCCCCTCAAGGTATGACTTTTATATGTTATTAAGACTTTAAACCTACTGTGTCCATGAGTCCCTCCTAAGGAAAGGACACAGAAGTAAAGTACATTTTCCCCCTAAGGCTATAAATCCAAAAGTAGAGGCTTCCTTTGGAGATAATAGCAGTTTATATGGTCCATCCATACGAAGTAATTTAAAGTATGAGTTATTTTTAAGAGTCACTCGTGTGCACAAATGTAGACAAGAGTTAGGCCTGTGGTTCCAACTGTCCCTCAAGCTCTTCCTTCAGTCTCTTCCTCTGTGCACCAAATTACACTATTGTGAAAAAAAAAATCACTTGTCTTAGTTCGGTGGTATACTTTTCTGCTTTCTCCTATTCTCGTAAAAATGACACATATACACTCACAAAACTGCATTTTTCTTTTTGCAAAAAGTCATCTTGTACTCTGTGCAATTCTTGGACATTTGATTGAATAAATCATTCATATGTTGATGAAAAGATTTTATATTGCTTTTTTCCACTTAATAATTTTATCAAATAAAAAAAGTAAAACTCATTTTTCTTACTTAATGATTTTATCTAACACAATTGCCTGGATTAACCACCAGGTCAATGCATAGTAATTTAATCTTTACTTTCTTTCTTTTTTTTTTTTTTTTTGATGGTACTCAGGTTTGAACTTAGGTGCACTTTCTAGGCAGGTGCACTGTCACGTGAACCATGCATCCAGCCCTTTTTTCCTGTTTATTTTTTGGATAGGGTCTTGCAGTTTTTTGCCCAGGGCCAGCCTTGGACTGTGATCCTCCTACCTATGCCTCCTTCAAAATAGTGATTCCAGGCATGTTCCACCACACCTAGTTTGTTTGTTGAGATGGGTGGGGTCCTAGTTTTTTGCTCAGGCTGGCTTCAAACTACTACCCTCCCAATCTCTGCCTCCTGAGTATCTGGAATTACAGGGGTATGCCTTCATGCCCAGCCTAATCCATTCTTTTTAAGGACAGTATAATATTTCATAATGTATATGAATTATACTTTTATTTTTCTGTAGTGGATTTACTAGTTGTTTCCAATTCTTTCCACTATAGATGGTGTTGCAGTAATTGTCCCTATATATATTTCTATGGTTAGAATGTTTGAAACCTAATCTCCAAAGTGATGATATTAGGTAGTGGAGCCTTTGGGAGATGATTTGCTAATAAGGATAGAGCCCTCCTGAATGGGATCAGTATCCTTATAAGAGGCTGAAGAGACCAGAGTCCTGCACCTCCTCCATGTGAGGACAGTGGGAAGGTGCCATCTATGAACCAGGAAGTGGGCCCTCACCAGACACTGAATTTGGCAGCACCTTGATCTCAGATTTCCAGCCTTGAACTGTGGGGAATAAATTTCTATGTTTTATCAGCTGCTTGGCCTATGGCTATTTGTTACAGCAACCCAGGTGTACTAAGATATGCACTTTTAGTTGTATAGCATCAATGCTGAAGGGAAAGGGAATGTAGCTTACAGACGCCTGGGACTATCAACTTCACAGCCTCTCCCCATTGCTTTATAAAACTTCCATGGAAACAGAGAAACCAGGGTATTTGAAGTGCTCTGTCATTACCAATTAACAAGTTTTGCTCATCATTTAATGTTTACCAAACACTATGAAAGGAACCAGTGAGGGGCACTGAGACAAAGAGGACAAATTCTATCACATTATGAAGTCACACTCCCTCTCACTGTCAGTGTCTTCTGAGGGAAAAACAACTTACAGGGGCTCTTCATGCCACCATATACACATAAATATTTTCCTTCTCTCCACCATTTTATACTTTCTTAGCCCTGAGTCCCTTCTCTTTCTCTCTCTCTCTCTCTCTCATTCTCTCTCTCTCTCTCACTCTGTCTCAGACACACACACACACACACACACACACACACACACACACACACACACACCCTGCAAGGAAAAATACTGTAAGGCAGTAAAATAGTAAAATACATTGTGATAAATTCTCATGAATGAATGGAATAAATACATAAATAAATTTAATTTAACCAAATCCCAAAGAATCATTCATTCTGGGATAGAGGGAAGGGAGAGTTAATAAAAGAGGAATCTTCACTGAATAGCTAACATTTAAGCAAAGATAAAAGGCAAACACCTTTCCTAGGCTTTGTGTCCAAGCAGTGTGAAGAGAAATAGCAAAGTTCAAAGTGCTTTTGAGTTTTGAGGGACGTGTTGTAGGTCAGCTTGGTGTTTCTTCAGCATTAATGTGCATAACAATTATCCTGGGAGCTTGCTTAAGGTGCAGACTATGAGTACCCATCTTCCCAATATTTTGGTCTGGCATCCAGAAATCTGTGATTTAGCCTGATGTGGTGGTGGTACCTTCCTGTAATCCCAGCACTTGACACTGAGACAGGAGGATTGAGAGTTCAAGACCAGTCTGGGCTATACAGCAAGACCCTGTCTCAAAACAAAAACCAACATCAACAACAAACCCCAGAAATCTGTGATTTAAACAAGTTTATCCACGTGACCACACTTTGTAATACACCAGTATAGGCTGTGTGGTGAGTAGTGCAAAAATCATGTTGCCACAGATTCAAGTAAGTGACAATTGTGAGACAATAGAAGGTTATGTGGGAAAAGATGCCAGCTTCTTGAACTTTGTTTTGAGAGATCAGTGGAGTTATTTTGATCCAAGGTAAGTCACTCTTTCACAGGAAATGTTGCATGAATGAATGTGAGTGGAATTCTGATGTCTTGGACTGTGAGCATTGCTTAGCTGTACAAAACAAACAAACAAACAAAAAACCCTACCAGAATCACCAGTTTAGAACCTGTAGTTCAAGCCTTCCAAAAGCTTGATGTCATCTTACTGGATGTCCAATTACCGTATCTAGGCATTTTTTTATTTAGGTCCATAAACAAGGCAAATGTATTTATCTTGTAGGTCATGCGTGTAAACATGTACCATGCTTCTGTAGCCTAAGCCACACAGAAGCCCTCAGAGCTAAGATCTGGGAGCGCAGAGCAGGCTCTTACATAATTTCCCAGCTAGTCAGTGGTCCGGGCCTGTGATTAATGCTATATGACGGGCTTTGAACTTTCAGTTCAGATAGGTTCGCAAGCCTTTCAGAGCTCCTAACAAGAGGGAATGTGTGACCTGCAGATTTCACTCCCTATAACCATCACCCCAGCCAACAACACTGACATTGCTGTTTCTATGCCTTGCTTTTCTGTCCATGGACAAGTTGCCATAGGACAATCAGGCTTTTTTGTTTGTTTGTTTGTTTTGGGGGAGGGAACAAAATAGAAGAGGAATGCGACTTCCTACAGCCCGGTCGTTGGAGAAAGCTGGTGCATTCTGGAAGAATCAGAAGAGCCCTGGAGGGGCAGAGAAATACTAGGGAATGAAAAAGACTTCTTTATCTTGTCTACACCAACATCTTTAGCAGCCTGCTAGCCTCTCCCTCTAGCAGCTGCCCACAGCGCTTCCGTCGTCCCCGGCCGTCAGGGAGCTGTCCCAGTGCTGACCAACTTTTCCAGCCTGGCCAAATGCTCCCAACTACCCTGCTAAATCCGTGTCCCTGCCCTCCTGCTCAGCGCGCACAGGTGAGAAGCCTGAGCCCCGCGGCACTCCTCCGGCTCCCGCCCCATCTCTCCAGGAGGCTTCCTTGGACAGCCCCTGCGCGCTGGTTCGCGACCAGGTGAGATGACACTCCTGAGAAAATTCATCCATTTGACCGCTTCCAAGTGCAGTCCCTGGAGCCCGCCCCACGATCCCGGAATGGCACCTGGGAAATGGGCAGGATTGAAGCGAGGAAGGCTGAATACCAGGCTTTGAGTAGAACGAGCAGAATGCGCCCACCTTGACCTCGCCTCACCTGATGGCTTTCTGCCTCGGTCCCCCTCCCCATGCCACACACAGCTACTCACCAATTCCAGGGATCGCAGGAAGGCGAGGGGCTCCTTCAGCGCCCGGAAGGTGCCTGCTGAGGCCAGCTTTGGATGGACGAGACAAGAGAGAAAGCAAAAGCGTGAGCAAGGGAGCTGGAGGCGCTCCTTCGGAGCCGCGGGGTCCCCTACGCCCCCCACCGTGCCCAATGCCGTCCTACCTGACTTACAGGGTCCATAGCTTGCTCTTGCTGGGTCTTCTTGACCACCGCTTCGCCTGGATAATGAAGTTCACCTGACTCCACAGTCCTCAGGGTCAGAAGCCGCTTGGGAAGCCGCCAGGCGAGGAGGGCAGAGCCGGGAGCGCAGGCTACGGGGCTCCAGCTCGTTAATGGTCGGCTGCGCTTGGCTGTGCGCTCCGCGAACCCGTGCGCCCGGGAGGCTAGCGGAGCCAGCCGAGGGGCGGGCAGGGAAGAGCTGGGCGAGTGGAGCGGCAACAGGGGAGGGGGGAAGCCCAAGCCACCGAAGGGAGGCTGTCATTGGCCAGCTGCGCGCTCGGGAGGGGAGGGCGAGGCGGTGGGCACCCAGAACCCACAGACATTGGTTCGGGCTCAGCCGCGCGCGTCTGCTGCCCTGTAGCTCGGGGAAACTTTGGGGCTGTTGGAGGGGGAAGAGAGGGCTGGTGTCGTCAGCTTCAACACGGGGCTTCCCGATCAGACAAAAATACGTTACGTGGAGCAATGTGTGTGGGTTCTGGTGACTTCTGAACACCAAAGGAATTATTCATTTTGTAGAAATTTCTCATTTGGTTACTTCATTCATTCCCCCCAGGCCTTCATGGAACGTCTCCCAAGTGGTCAGGCAGTGCCAGGTGTTGGGGTACATCAGAAAACAGGAGGAGCACTGCTTTTTCCCTGCGAAGGAAGCAGGGGGGCAGGTGGAAAGGAAGTTGCAACCTGGCCTGGTCAGAGACGCACACTGAGTACAGGTGCG
Source organism: Castor canadensis (assembly GCF_047511655.1). Classification (NCBI taxonomy): domain Eukaryota; kingdom Metazoa; phylum Chordata; class Mammalia; order Rodentia; family Castoridae; genus Castor; species Castor canadensis. The sequence continues at coordinate 121,373,227 of NC_133395.1, read as the reverse complement.
ATGGGCACAGCAGGTGTATCTACCTTGTCCATGGAGAAACCATGCTAGAGGAGAGGCAGAAACCAATTAATCTGAATATGGGACCATGCGCCAGGCAGGTAACCCTCATGGTCATGTGCGAGGTTAGGAGCAAATTATTATGGCTGTTTTAAATGTACAAAACAGATTAATGAGGCTGAGTTAGCCAAAGTGAAACAGCTCACAAAGGGCCAAACAGGTGTTGACATTCAAGGACCTTTCAAAACTCACAGTGTCTACTACCATCCTTTGCCTAAATTCCAATCCCCAAGTGAAACTCCACCTCAAATAATCATAAATAGGACTCTGAGTCTCCCCTCCAAAGTGGTTCAAATAATTGTCATGGAACTTAGTGGAAAGTGGTTGATATTTTGTTCCTCTCTCAGTGAGCTAACCTTTCCAAATATAACAAACAACAACCAAGCAAGTTCTTTCTATGAACCAGAAGCTGTGCTTAAGAGGTTTATAAACATTACTTCATTAAATATTCACAAAATACCAGTGGGTTGGTAGTCCTATTTTTCTCATTCTAGAGATGAAGAAATTGAGGCTTACTGAAGGAAAAGGCCTGCTCAAGATTGTACAGCCAACAGGTAATGAAGCTAGAATCAAATTCAAAAAGGAGTCAGAAAAAGAAAAGAGGAGGTGGGGGAGGTGGAGGAGGAAAGGAGGATAAGTGCTCTTATCCATCACCCTAAACAGCTGATATGTCCCCTTCCTTCTCCTTTCCTTTGGATTGGATTCCATATGAAGTTGTCTCCCAGCAACACAGATAGTCCATCTGTTTACTACAAAGATTTGCCAAAAAGGCTGGGTGTGTGTGTGTGTGTATTTAATATTTAGGAGGGGGAAATATGGAGAGGAATAGTTTGCAGTCTGGGAGGGGATGCAGCAGGCCAAATTGGGTAAGAATGAGAGCTTCCAGGGTAGGTGCCCCCTGCCCATAGATGTTAGAGAAAAACTAGAAATGTAGTGAGTAGGCACTCCAACAGGCCAGTGGCACCATCTGTAGTGAGCAGTTTTGTTCCTGTTGCTCTTCCTACATGAAAGAGAGACTAAAAATGATTGAAAACACTTGTCTCAAAAAGAAGCCATATGTAACAACAAGGTGTATGTTTTGGGGGGAAGGGGCTAACAGAATCAAGTACTTAGTGCTTGATTTATGTCTAAAATCTTATGGGTGAAGTTACTTAGCTTCTTCAAGACCTCAGTTTGTTGGTTTTAGGCTGTAAAATGGAACCAAATTAGCTGATGACCATAGCTAATTGTTGTGAGGACTCAGTGAGATTTTGTAGATAGCATGTGTATGTATGGCAGAGGTTGGTAGTTTGTAATCCATCAAAATGGACTTCTTACATACTTCAATCCTTGCACTTTTACAGAAGCAAAGATGGAGATGCAGAGGTACACATCAGAGGCATGGTAGAGTCTAGCATTGCCTTGCCACTCTCGCTAGTACTGCTCCTCTATACAGACCCCTGCCCTCTTGGACTCAGTAATGTATGCATTTCTGGGGAGAAGTTTTGGGAATCAGTCCATGATCTGCCATCTTGCTTATTTCCTTCTACTTTGATGAATTATAATTTCTACATGGAGGATACTCTGACAGTCTAGGTTCTCGCACAAGGATGATGAAGAGTAGAGCTGCACGTGGACCTTGATGGATGCTGAGCTGAGCAAGAAATGCAAATTTGGGCATGAAAGCAACTGAGGCACTTAAGTCTTTTCTTACTACTGCACAACCTAAGCTGATGATAACAAGATTTCATATAGCTAGAAAAGTGATTGAGCCAAAATTCCACCCTAGGTCTATATGACCTCATTTGTCCTTGTATGCATCACAATCAACTAGCTTACAGAGTAAAATAACACTTGCATATGTTTAATAATGAAGATAATTATTGTAATAGCTAATGTCACTTGAGTTCCTGCCACATGCTAGGCATTGTTCTGAATGCTTTACATATTTCACTTATACCTCATTGAAATCTCCTCTTTGTGGAGTGTATACCCAGGCTTAGAAAGACTAAATAACTTGCATGAGATCGTCTATACATTTGCATCACTTTAGATAGGGAGAGAGATTTATGTAAAGGATTGCCTACTTGCACTTCATTTGAGTTGAGAATTTGGCACAGATGAAGTGTGACTTCTGTGCCTATTCCCCCAAGTCTCTTTTCACACCCAATATTCCTCTTTGCTAATATGGTAGCATTTTTCTCCAGTTCTCTAAACACCATGAGAAGGATGCCAGAATTGTGATGAAGGACAATGTAACAGCTTAGACAACAATTGCACATTGTCAGAGGATGCTTTTCACATTCCAGAAATGGATAAGCTTCCAACAGCTGCATCACCAAAATAACCCAGAGTTCCATATCACATGGGCAATGTTAAATAGTATGTAGACTCTGAGGTTAGAACCTCTGTATTCAGACCTGAGTTCCCTAAAGAACGAGGCTGGGAAGGGTAAGAGAGCTGATATAAACACTGCCACAATACAAGTGGCTGCGGGTGACTCCTCTTTTGCCCCAAGATGATGAAAGATAATTTCCCTTTCATTATAACAAATCTATTGTAATGGTCCCACATTCATGTTAACTTTGTTGGGGACATAAATGATCCTAAAATTTTAGGAACTGAAGCATGACTCAAGTGGTAGAATGCCTGCCTGACAGGTGAAGCTTGAGTCCCTGAATTTAAACCCTAGTACCACCAAAGGCAGGGGAGATTCCATCAATGACCCATTTTGGTGACCTATATTGACTATGTAAATTAAGTAATTTCCAAATCTCTTCTGTTTTAGACCAGGGACTCTTTAGTATGAAGACTTCCTTTGATATTCTAAGGTAATTCATCCATTTACTGCAGGCCATCTTCTTCTCTATAGAGGGTGATTTGGGCCTTTCCTTTTCTCAAGAGATGTTTGATACTGTTTGAAGATATTTTTAATTGTCACAACTGATGGTGGGGAGG